>NC_048893.1:174099979-174367171 GCF_011077185.1 Oxyura jamaicensis
CTGGAAGGAAGGAAGGAAGGAAGGAAGGAAGGAAGGAAGGAAGGAAGGAAGGAAGGAAGGAAGGAAGGAAGGAAGGAAGGAAGGAAGGAAGGAAGGAAGGAAGGAAGGAAGGAAGGAAGGAAGCCTGGAGACATTGCTGCTACCTTAATCCATCCTTCCTAGCTGGTAAACATTCTTTAAACAAATAGCAGTGTGACAGCATCCAAAATACATTTTTAGGATCCCTGATCAGCCAGGCTGAAGTCTATGCCATTACATCTTCATAGCTACCCAGAGCTCCCCACACCAGCTAGATGTAATTGCTAGTATGGAACAAGCTCCCATTTAAGTGCAGGGAAGACTTACACAGTTCCTGACAGGGGCTTTACCATATTTGATTTGTTCCACCTGCTCTTCTCTCCATTTTATGTTCTTCTAACTTTTTTTTTTTTCTGTTTCTTTGTCCCTTTGAGGTACCTTTTGCCCTTCCTTTCCTTTCTAATCTTCACTCAAAGCATGATGATGATGAAGATGAAACAACTGCTGCATCTGAAAATCATTTGCAAAATGATTCCCTCCTTCACTGTCTACACATCTAGAGTCCAGCCTCTCCATCCCTGCCCCTAGTTCTTGCTCCAGTTAGATAAGTTCTTCCAGAAACAGACTCAAATTCCTGAGACACCAGTCATCACTGGGGAACTCACTTAACAGCCACATACAAACAAAACAGATCAGCTAAGAAACACGGTGAACTTAAATACAAATCACAAACACTGTTCTGTCAGCAATTTTTGTTCATACCATGGTACAGAGATAATTCCTAGTTACCAAAAATAAGAAGTCAGGATGCAAATCTGACCAAGATGCAAATTTAGGTCAGATTGTGTCCTGAAATAGACACACACATCTCCCACTGAGTCACATCATCTGGGTGAAAAAATAACTCGCATTTTAAACTTGTTTAATACTCTGAACATGGGAAATCTAATGATGACCAAGTCCTTTTTTTGCTTGATGTTCAAAACAAATGAGCAGCAGGGATTCTCTACTGGAAACTACCTTTGTTCCACATCTTCTCCAGGGATGTTGAACCTCATGGGCTCCCGCAAGGTGTATAACAGAAACAGTTTATACTAACCCAAAAGATCTACAAAGTGAATGGACTCAATAAAACCCTGAACATCTGAAGATGAATTACTTAAGCATATTGATTTTATGCAGACCCATGGTGGTGAAATTCCTATAGATGTTATACTACTTGATGCTAGTTTTTCTTTTATATTTTTTCCTATTTCTGGAATAGTCCATTGACAACAGTCATGCATTGTCCATCACATTTTTACTTTACTATTTTTCTGAAATACATGTTTATTACAATAAAGAAGACTTTAACTCTGTACTTATTTGTCCGTTTTGGAACTTGTCCTTTTACAGTATCAACAGACATGCTCCTGGAGAACTGAGTTTCCTCATGTCCGTTCATTCCACCTCAAAGCTCCAACTACAAGGAAGAAACTTGAAATGATGATTTCTTCCTCTGATCCACACAATCTACCTTCTTTTCTACAATGCTACCGAGAAAAAAAAAAAAAAACATTTATTTTTCACACCTAAAATATTGCAACATCTTTTTAGCACATGCAGAATACAGTAGTGATGCACTACCTATATTTGCCAGAACTCCAATAACAGAGAGAGTTACAGTAGGATCTTCTCAGAATATATAAGTCACATTAACAGGAGTAGATCATTGAGGTGGCTCTCTAAAATGTTGTTAAAAAGTCTGCTGGCCTTTAGGCACCATTTAAAGATATTTATTTGCTGATAAATATAATGGCTTCCACATAAACCCTGTAAAATTTCCAGCAGCAGTAGACAAGAAACACATTGGTTTTATCTGAACCTGAAAAAAAAATAATAATAAAAAAAAAAATGATGCCTTAAGGTAAATGAACTTCTGCTTTTTTATTTTCAAATCTTCTTGTAATCTTGAGATTGTATGTCTCATACTTCCCTGGAACTACATTTCAAATAAACACTCAGTGACATCTCCTGCCAAGTCTCTCTAGACTATGAGGACACACCAAGTATTTCTGGACTTCTTTGGAAGGGAAAGATGTAGGTGACACACCCAGAATCACCAAGGGCTTGCATCATTGCTCTGAGCACATTTCCATCACCTCCGGAAAAGCTGGGTTTGTTTGTTGCTTGTTCTTTATCTGTCAAGTCCCTGCTTGTTACATTCTTGGCAAAAGAAATTTCACAGCACTTATGCTTTTGCACACAGGATTCTTGCCCTTTAAAACTTATTTTAAACTATATTTCATTTGAGAGTCTTGGCCATTTTCTATATTCCTGCCATCAGCACAGACCATGCTTTAACAATCAGCTACTATTCACTTTGCAAAACAAAACTATTTCCAGCAGCATGAAACTTTGCCCAGAGTTCCAGAAGCTCAACCTCTGGCAGTTATCTACTCCTTGTCGAGATCTGCAGAAATGTAGTATGTTTTTCCAGTTCATTACTTCAGATTACAATAGACAGAATGCAGGTTGTTAAGTTCTACAAAGATTTTAGCATGAATTTCATGTTTTCTTGTTATTGTTGTTTTATTATTTTTATTTATTTTTTTATTCTCCTCACTTACATTGAAGAAATTTCTTCTTAGGTAGGGTGGGTCTAAGGAGCCCTGGAAACCCTGCTTGCTTTCTATAAATGAGTACAGGCAGATGGAATGGGTGCCAATCGCATTTAGAAGCATTGTTACAGGCAGCAATAGGTTAAGAGAGAACAGGGCCCATATCCAACCAAAACAAAGGGCTCTCAGAAGAAAGAATGATATTTTTCCATCCTCACGAATACTCCAGCTCTGGTCTCCTTGCTGTGTAATGCTGTTCCTGCCATTCCCAGCGGCTCCAGGGCTCCTTTCAGACCCCATCCTACAATATTCTGGAGCCGGGGGCTCTGGATTTCATTTCAATCCACTGGCACTCTCTTCCTTAAATGTATCATTAAAGAACCTATGTGGGAGAACCCCTATTTAAATCCATCTGCGTTCAACAATGGCAATAAAAAATGATTGCATGCTTAAGCTTATAGAAAGCCAAGCGCAAGACCTGGGCCAGTATTCTTTTAATCAAATAATTGCTATTCAGGAAAGACTTTCTGTGCAAAAATTATTTCTTTTAAAAAGCAAAAATATATTTGAATGAACTCAGGCACTTGAATGACTTTATTTAATGCCCATCATAATATTATATTATAAATATGTTGGAATATTTCTTTAGCTTTGTATATATTTTCTTTTCTAATCATACCACTAGAAAAATAATACCACACTCTGGGATAAAAGAAAAACACAGTTATTGGAAAGAAGCTTCTTCTTTAGCTTGCCAAGCAGCTACCAGCCTTCCAAGCAGCAGAAACAGCATACAGTAGGGTTGCTATACAACATAATCAGTGGGACTTGGAGAATTGCTTTGCCGTTTCCAAATGTATAATGACTGTTCTGAAACAGCCGTGTTTTGCATGAGGAGGATTTGAAGAGAAGCAGGTGGCTACTAACAACAGTAAATATCGTACTACTGTTAGAGGCGGGGGGAGAAGAGGGCAAGAGCCTGGTGCCAGAGTATTTCATCTCTTCATGACCATCTTAGAAAAGGACTGGCACAGGGAAAAGACAGCTGTGTTGTGACACATTATCAATCCACTGGAACTTTATTCTCCAAAGGTTTTTACCTTTCTAAAACACAGTAATAACTATCTGGCCGGATTGATTTCTTGTTTTCCCCTGATGATTTCATTGTAATAAAATTTCACACAGAGCAGTGCTACGTGTGAAGGGTCACTGAAGACTTCTGTAAAAACCCATTGTTAAAATTCAAGCTGTATGAAGGAAAGAAGAAAAGGAGAGGCAGGCAGAAAAAAAAAAAAAAAAAAAAAAAAAAAAAAAAAAGTTATTTACCAGGCTTGGATTACATTCAGGATATAATAAAATCTATCATACCATCTAGACATGACAATGTCTATGCTTCATCATAATATTTGTAAACATCAGCCTCTTTTATCTATAGAATAGATCAAATTCTACTCACCATGAGATAATTTCAGAAAGATTTTCCAGAAAGAGGACACTCTTAGACTCCACAAAATATAGCTTGCCTGCTCTGTTCAGAGTTCAAATTACCAGTCTAAACACTATCAATAAAATCAAATATATTCTTTTTCCTTCAGGAAAACAGAATTGTAGCAGCCTGTCTCTGTTAACTGGGTGGGTATTTCCTGGCAAAATCCCCCTATTCCTACCTACCACTTGCCCCCACCTGAAGACTATAGGGTTCAGAAATAATTCACACAGAAAGTCAAGCACAACATCAGCAGGAGGTGAGCTGCTCACTCTATTCATCCACCAACACACAGCTGTGGTTCTTTTGTTTAATTAACTTATGTCTGCTGTTATTTTTTCTGGGGATTGTGCCCATTTGTGCAGGACACCAATAAATGGACAGCAAGATTACAGAATAGCACAAACACATCCAGCAAAGTGCCCTTAACAGTCATTTGCTTGCCAAAAAAGATCTACCTCTATTCTTAGTTAGAGTTAGGAAAAAGCATTTGTGTTTAAATGGAAAAATCTATTAAGAATATCCCGGCTTCTTCCCCTCTGCAGGCTAATGTACTCCATAATACAGATTTCTTCAGAAGACTAGAAGTATATCTGGAAGAGCTCCATGCTAAACTACTTGCTACACACATATAATACCATCCTGGGGACAATTTTCTCTTGCTACTTTTAATGTGAAGTGGCATTTTCAAAAGCATTTTGTCAGACACCTCTTCTACACAGGCAAGGATTGAATTCTGACGGAACTGAAGTAACCGTAATACTGCCTTTGTTGTAGAGCCAGCCTTGCAAGGTACTCAATGTCCTTAACTTTCATTACTCTAAGTAAGGTACATTGTTCCTGGTAGGATTTTACACTAGGAAAAAAAAATCCCTTTAGGAGTGCACAGAACCAGAAATAATAATAGAAGTGATGTTAATAACAATTCTAATAATGAGTAGTTTATTGAGCTAAGAAGAATTTTACTGTACATAACAAGATGTCCTGTAACTCAGCTTATACAGCATAGAACACTAAAATATAAGCAACCATTATCAGTGCTCCCACTTAAGGGAGGAGAAAATGAGAAGCACAGGCCAATACCACCATCATCCAGTGGAAAGTCACAGCATGAGCTGGTGGTAGCAACAACTGCCCAAACATTTGGGCAGTAACGACTACCCAAACGTTTGAACTCTGTGCTTTGGTCAGTAGACCAGTGTGCACTTATACCCAAAAACAGGACCCATAATGCTTTGAATGGGAATCAAAAGTTGCAATTCATATCAGAAGGCATTACAAAGTAAAGATCAGTGACACAATAATGTTCTGCAGAGATCTTGACATATTAAAAAAAAAAAAAAAAAATTGCAGGCAGGAATCTCTGGACATGCTGGGTTTTGTTCATCAGATAAAATATCGCTGTCCAGATTGCTCAGGAGTCCTTTCACACTCATCAGAGAGAAACAAACACATGTTGATGTTAAGCGTTTGGTCAAGTGTACATATTTATTCATCCCAAGACAACAAATACTTCTCCTAAAGTATTGCGAGATCCTTCATCTCCTTCACAATCAGATGTCTACAGTCCTTCATTGGGCAGCCAAGATGGACCAGATAAAATAAAGATGAAGATACAGACCTCAAGACACAGCCAGAATATACAGCATCTTCTTTCTGAAGGCCAGTGTTGCTTTTTTTGTAAATAATTATTCTACCAACTGATGCATGGTAAAGATTGGCAAGCAAGAGAAGAATTCCTAATTACTTTTTCTTACACATTCATATATACTAATACTTCTAACTGCTGATGTTGACTTTTATTTTTTTAAAATGTTTTGTTACTCTTCTGTTTATGTATGCTCCCATCCTGCACATTGCATAATCATCATTTGTTTAATGAGAAGAAAGCAGGGGAGTCTGATGAATCTCCATTAACATGGAACACACAAGCCCAGAATACTTCATTTTAAGCACAGAGAGAAATCTGTTTTCTGATGAGGAATAAAACAGGCCCTTGAACTTACAAGTCAACAACAGGAAAAAAAAAATCAACATGCACACACACATGAAGGTATGATTTATATTAGTAAAAGAAAGTCATTCAGGAGTCAATAATTTTTTCAAAAGGATTAACAGAGCATATACAGCATTAGCCATAATGAAATAGGATGAGTACGGGAAGTACAATTTGCATGTTGTTTAGATTCAACAGATAGTTACACTGTTGATATCCTAAGTGCTGTGTTGTTTCTCTAAAGGTAGAGGTCCTATACATCCTCTGAAAATTAATACAGTTCAAAGACAATGGTAAAAAATGCAATGCTTTCAGTATCTAGTGGAGTTTAAACTGTATAAGAAGGACGGTCCTTTAGATGACTAAATTTCCTTTATATCAACAGGTCATAGGGGCTGGCTGAAAAAGGCATCAAGGCAACTTTTTGAATCCACATCTATTTACCTCTTGGATTCAACCAGAAATTTAATGCCAAATGGAAAATAGTAGGTAAGCACAAAAGCTAAAGTAATTTATCACTGCTATCTTTTCAAAAGATAAGCATTTCTTTGTTTGAACAAATACACATTATAGTACATGAAAACAAAAATGTTTTGAACAGCACAGCTTCTATAAGACTTCTACATAATGACATTTCCGAAAACATTCAGAATAGGAGTTTTGATGCACAAAGAATATTATTACTTTTCCTTCCACATGACAAATAGATAAATAACTCTATGTTAAACACAGTTTTAAGTACCATATGCTGTTCAGGTTTGTATTTTTCGAAGCTTCAGAAAGCATGAAGTGATGTACTTAAATTATTAATTTCTCACCATATAAGCTTAAAAAAGCCTAAACAATTCAGTTGAAAACCAGTTCATCTGGTAAGTAATAAGAATTGTTTTTCCTAGACTGCCACTTACAACCCAGTCTTGTTTCTGGAACAACCTGATTTCTTTCCGTCTCGTACCAGCAATAATGGTATTCACCAGTGGTAATATTGGATATCTATAATTACCAGAAATAATGATTCTTCAGATCCCCCTGCTGCAACCTCACCATGTAGTCGTATATGTGCAGCCAGCAGCAGCTGTATCACCAGTCTATGCTTTCTTTTTGGTCATCTTATAATAGAATCATAGAATTGTTTGAGTTGGAAGGGACTTTAAGGATTATCTAGTTCGTACCCCCTGCCATGGGCAGGGATGTCACCCACTAGATTTAGTTGGCCAAGGCCCCATCCAGCCTGGCCTTGAACACCTCCAGGGATGGGGCATCCACAGCTTCTCTAGGCAACCTGAGCCAGTGCTTCACTACCCTTAGAGTGAATAACTTCTTCCTGGTGATTAATCCTGGTCATTAATTGATCAGAATTTAGCATGTGGCTCTTTGGAAGGTACATGCCTCATTCAAACTGCTTTGGCTCAACAAGGTAAACAAGAATAAAGGGCAAAATAGCACTTTCTCTTCCCTCACTCCACATGAGGGAAAAAATACAATTACAAATGACATATAAAATCCATCTACCATGAATAAAAAGAAGTAGAAAGAAGGTGGTTGCATTTGTACCCATTAGATAGAATGTACAAGATTCTAAATTGCACTCACAGATTTTTTTTAAAGCTGATAAAGGCGATTGGAATCCAGGAAGCAGTCGTATGAGAAGAAATTAATGATTATGTGGGTTTTCTCTCATTTTCTTTTCTATGTGATTAATTAAAGGGAGCCATGTATCTAGTGTATTTTAACACTAGTGTCAGATGTGACTGCTGATACACTGATACAACAGTCTATCAAAATAGAGAGGAAAAAAAAAAGAAGCTCTAAGTAGAACTACAGATTATAGGAAATCAAAATCACTGTTTGTACCAAATGCTTGTGTGAACCTTCCAAATTGGCAGAAAGATAGAAAGGGGATTGCATATCAACAGCTAGTGACTATTGGAAGGAAGAGGCTCTTAACTCTTAAGAGTAAAGGCAAGCACAGACAACAACAAAGAAGAATCAGAACATGGTTTGTAGACAGTCTACGGGGGAAGGAAAAAGGCAACCCAAAGAATCCTAGAGTTTCTTCACTGTTTGTTGAATCTTTGTGGATGAAGAGCAAAGAAACTGCTTTTTGAGAAAGTACAGATTTTACAATGGGAAGGAAGTTTCACAGAAGTCCATGAGGTAAATGTGGAAACCAGATACAAAATAAGTTAAATCAATGAGAGGAAAGAGAAGCTGCAAAAATATAGTGTCTCCACTGTTTTCTGTCACTTTTCCAGGTTAGCAGCCCTTGCACATCTCAAATGGCATTTCACACTGTGCTAACATCCCCTTTGTCTTGGACTTCCAAAATTGCCTAATGTTGGTATTCAAGCTTTAGGGTAGAATGGGTCACTAAGGAGGACCATTTCTCTTCCAGTCCTTTTAAGACTTCTTGACCAGTGAACATCTAACATCTGTCCTGCATGTTTAAAATCTCGTAAGGATTCACAACTGAACTTTTAGTTTATGCCCTCCAGAACATTCAGGATTTAAGAAACTCAACACATGGGCTGAAGAGTTTCTTTAAATAGACACTACTTACAAGCACAGTGAAGTGTACATATTTTCATGGGCAATAACCTCCTGCACCTTCTGGAAAGACAGTAGGAAGACAGTTTTGGGCCTAACATGACACAGTTCTGCACACCTGAACAGTCCATGAAGAGGCTACAGCACTGCTGTAAGGAAGCCTCCACCAAAGAGCAATCTAAGTATGGCAGATGGATGTATGGATGGATCCACCTGGGCAATACCCAAACTATAAGTAAGAAGTTCTCAACATTTTTTTCCCTTTCAGATTTTCAAAAGAATAACATAAAAATTAAAGTCTGCTGAACTAGAGGCAAGGAGATTCACAAGAAAGATGATAATTTTCTATACTGAGGTTACAAACCAAACAGCAGTTTGTTTGCAGTGTAAGAAAGTTATACAATCATTTTGTCTATTGCTTGTATCAATACAAAGATATGTAGTCTCTTCCAAGAGAATGTATTGCAGCACATCCCCTTGCTGATTTAGGATGGTAGTGTTTACCTTTCCTTACAAGCCATCTGAGAGACAATTGTATATTGTGTAAATACAGTGGGGACATGGATTAATTTCAAACCTATCACATAATCTGATGAGATTTCCCATGAGATCTCCGAACAGTTTGCAGCAGTGTGAGCCATTATTTCCATATTTATTGGAAATAACGTCTGAGCCAAGGCAAGGCACAATATTCCCACTGAGAGCTGTCATGACAGGAATGGAATTAACTCTTGTTGCTTTATACATGGAGGGTCTTCTTGCCTTTATTAGTATGCACCCCAAATAATAACTAATTCCATGATGATACAGCATACCGTACAACAATACCATGTGGGGCCTGCTAAATTTTGACCTACATTCTCTGCTACATATACTGAACAAAAGTCAGATTTCACCTGCATTTATATAAGGCTGATGCAACTCCATCATCTCCAGTGGACGAGCTCCTGGGTCTTGCCAATATGGCATCAGAATAGAATCTGTGATATGGCAAGTACTCAAAATCTTTTAAGATGGAATTTATTAAGGAGAAAGACCTTAATCACAATGAACTTTAGTATTTATTATCAGTTTAAAAGATGAGTAAGAAGAGGTTTGTTTTTTTTTTGTTTTGGTTTGCTTTGCTTTGCTTTTGTTTGTTTGTTTTTTTTTTTGTTTTTCATTCAGTCAGTCTTATTATGGAACTAGCTACCTATTTGAAGTGTTCTCCAACTTTTTGGTGTTACCAGTTGTGGACAGATAGATCCCTTTGTGCTGCACTGTCACAGTAGCCATACTGGTGTCTCTGGTTATATGGAAGACGACTACATTACAATAATTTTTAGATTCTCAATCCATTTTCCTGCAAACTTTTACCCAACATTTCTGGCTTATTTTTTGTACATAAACTTTCTTCAGTTTTAGTTGACCTGTTTCTTTTACCTGATTCATTCAAGGATGCTTGTAACACTGCAATTTGTCACCACGGAAACAACTGTTCGGTCAGTACATCTGATGTCATTGAACGAATCAAATAAGAAAATCATGAAAATCATTAAAAGAAAAGAAAGAGAAAAAATACTTCTAAACAAATGTAGTAATAATTTGGAACAACAAGGAAAGAAATTCAATTGAATGTGATGACTTAATTTCAGTTTCCAAAATTGCAGCTTTTTTAAAAAAAATCTTTTTATATTTCTCTGTGGGTGGCAGTGACTGAGTAAAATCCATTAAAACGGGTTCTAGCAAGCCCATATCACAACCAGCGCTGCATCTCACAATGAGATTGTTGCAGCTCCAACATCCCTGCCAAAATTTTCATGGGAAGCTGAGGCACGGCACACTTCTCCCTAAGGGCATACAGAGATCTGCCTTGTCCACTTAATTAGCCACTTAACCATTCCATCCAAAAAGGCTGAACATGCAGCTGTCTGCAAATAGCCTGCCACTGCCCAGCAGCTTCAAATATTATATATATCTTTATCTAGCTCCATTTTCCTGACAGAAATAACCCTAGGCCTGAAATCTCTTCAGCTGTTTTTCCCTACCCATGTCGATGCTACAGTGATGTCTATTTTATGGGTCAATGCTGACTTTCATCCAGGTTTCTGTAAAGCTTTTGGGGGAAAATCCTTAGAAAAGGAAAGACAGATGCTATGTCATAACCCAGGGCAGACTTTAGGAGATTTACCTATAAGTCAAATATAAGTGCAGGATAGCCTCATTGCTATTTAAATAATATATTTCAGTATTTAGCAAGAATGTAGATAAACCCATTCAAGATTCTGGCTAATTTACAAATTTCTTACATATTTCTTATAGCTACTGGTAACATGCACCTAAAAATGCTTTCATAAGGTGATTCTAACTATAGAAATAATAATAAATCACTTTTATCATAAAAGTGTCTTAAAGCTTTATAATTTTGTCACATTTTGCATGAAAAATAACCTCAAATTTATTTCTTAAATAATATAATTGATGCTGATTTAGGAGCTGCCATTTCCATCACTATCATACATGAAATCTCTGGGGGATTAAACTTTAGGAGACACTGTCACAAAAATGAAGCGCCTCTTTTATAGCTTTACTAATTAAATGTAATTAATTTACTAGTGCCCTGAAATGGCAGGTATTAAAAAAAATAATAAAATCCTCAAGCGTTTTTGCTTTACATGGGATAAATGCTACAATCATTCTTTCCTTTTAAGGAAAACGCAGGGGAAATACTATTAGGTGATAGTGGAGTTCTTTGCAGCAGGTCGATTGAGATTGTCAGGATTCATTAGCATGTGTGTGACTGGTAAATAATTGAGTTAATTTTAGGTTGAGTGACATATTTAGAAAACTATGAATCACCTTGTTTTGTGAATTTAATCAACCTTTGCTCTTACCCAGATAGTGCAGCATACATCTGCAATATTAACTTGGAGCTTACTCTTCACTGTGCACCTCTGACAAATACCAATGGTCTGCAAACTTTCAAAATCATCACCTGCTTTAAATGCTGGCCTCAAGCAAGGAGTAATACAGCATCACAATTACAAAGAAAACAAGAAATGAAAATAAATAAATAAATAAATAAACAAACATGAAACCTGAGGAAAAATCTTTTTTTAACTGAAGTTTTAGCAAGGTTTATGTCAAGATCTCAATTTGCTTTGTCTCTAAGAACAAAAATAACTCAAGTTCCCTACATACCAATGTAGAAAGAATATTTCTCTAGAAACTTTCAAAAAAAATAGCTCCTGTTTGAAAAAAATGGTCAACTCTATAATGCTTCTTTCCACTGACATTCTGTTAGCCCAACTAAACCACATTAGAAAAGCAAAAATTGAATTGCACTGCATGAGGATCTTCCAGCCTTGGCTTCTGGAAAAAAAAAAAAAAAAAAAAAAAAAAAAAAAAGCTGTTTTCACAGGCTGAAAACACCTTTCTCAAAGTTTTGCTTTATTTGGAATCAAGTCACAATTCCTAGCTAATGTGAGTGAGCTATTCATTTATTTTTCATTGGATGCCTTCTGACCTCTTAGCCCAAAGTTTCTTTTCATTTCTAAAACAGATTCTATTAGCACTAGATTTGATATTGAAAATGACAGCATTTAGGTAAAACAGTGAGGTTTTCTACGTAAAATTTAAACTGTGAAGATATGTGCTTGCAAAGAGGGTAATTACTCTTCAGATTCATATTTTGAATATGAAAACAAATTGCTTGTGGATTACTGGCAGCTACAGCTTGGGCGCTGACACTTAACTGTTTGTTATTAATAAGCAAAGCAATTAATGTAATTATAAATATGGAAAAGAAAAATATCAACACTATTTACATTAGTTACTAGGAGGTAAAATACTTTGTCAGCTGTAATACAATACAAATTGCTGCAAAGCGTTTAATACAATTATAACATGCATATATTCAAAGCACTACAGTTTATATTCTAGGTCTGTCCTCTTGGGATCAATTTATGATACTCTGTGCTGGGTATCTTGTCTTTACAAAACCACGTTACTTAGCTCCTATGTTGCTACATTTGGCTACCATGCACTTTATGTGTGTGTACGACTACAGACCCAATCATCGCAGAATGAAGAGCGATGCACTTCACTGGGATACACGGGGACAAGAAGCAGGATGCATGATGAGCATCCATACAGGAAGCACGACACACGAGTGCGCACCTCTCTCCAAATTCTGAAACATTTTCCTCAAGTAAGCACAGTAAAAAAGGCATAACAGAATCAATAGCAGATCGTATCCACTTCATGGCATTGGTTTCTTGAGTGTTCATATAAAAAAAATAAAATAAAATTTTTCACTTGGATGTTTACCATGTTCACACCTGCATGGCACGTAGTGACATGCAGCATCTCTGTAAAGGAGGCCTAAAGAAGCAGTTCCTATAGTGACAGCCACTCAGGTGGGCACTGTAGGGCAGGTGCTCACATCCTAAGCAGAACACCCAAAGTCATTAAGCCACGTAAGCAGAAAGACTTCCCTTTATTTTCCTTTATTTTCTTGCATTTGGTATTAAAATCCATGTTTAGAAGTACTGGTATTATAAATGGTAGCCAAGATGAAACAAGACAATTTCAAAGCTCCTTACTACTGCTTTAATTTTTAAGTCTGACAGTTGTGTAACACGTTAGTGACATCCTCAATTAATAACACTGCGTGTTACTTGGTAACATATGGCATGTTTAGCAACGTGACTCAGCCCCAATTGTTCCAGCAAATCCAAAGACGACTTTGCTTCCAGATTCCCATGTACCAAAGTGTCGTGCTTGTAATCACCTATTGTAAACACACATTTTCCAGTGCTGCAAAGGGAGACAAACAGTTGCAATGCCAAGGCAATTCAGAAAAGGTAAGTATTTTAACATGGATCTTCTTTGCATAACTTTGATAAATAGAATGTACAATGTAGCAGAGACACACAGTACTAAATACAGGGCGCTGCCTAGATGGGGAAGCACAGGGCAAATTAAAAATGAACATGGATCTGCTAAAAGCTGACACCTTCTCTAACCAAACCAAATTGCTGCTGCCCAGGGATACTGGCTGATGCAGTCTTGCTTTGTTTCCCAGCTGCTCCATGAAGCTGATCCAAAGCCCACGGAAGGCAATGAATCCTCAGGTAAGAATAAGAATGAGCAAAACATCTGTATGTATCTCTTCTGGCTTAGGGCTGGCTGGGGGCTGTTACAACCCCAGGTTTTTGATGGAGCAGCCTCCATGCTGCTCTAACTCTTTCCCCCCTGCATGCCTGGGTTTAACACACTGGTTACAGCCTGATGTTTTATCCATATTCCCATCCTTCCTCTGAACTGTGCTCCCTTGCTCAAATACTCCAGCATGGAGCTGTTTGAGGAAACAGTCCTTCAAATCTGGCACCGTCCGCTGAGGCTCACAAACTTTCTCATTAGAAGAACAAACAGGAGGATCAAGGTCACCCCAGACCTTCAAAGGTCCCCATGGGTGATACGCATCTATCAGCCACCTTCCTCCAGCCGTGAGGCCATGCAACACCTGGTCAAGGAATGGGTGAGCCAGGTGGAAGGTCAGGGACCTGCAGGGGACATCCTGGGAGCCAGTGGATGTAGGTACAATGAGGGGGAGGTAGGGTACAGCCTGGTAGGTGACCATTGCCCCTGTTAAGTGACAGCAGTGCCTGAGCAGCAGTGCCAAAGGGCCACGGCTCCATGTCCTGCCACCTGAAAGGATGGAACACAAGTCTTCTGGCTGATCTTCCCCACTTCTTGCCTGTTTGCCACAATTTAACATTAGTTCCCGTGTTTAATGTTTCAGATTTGTGTGTAGTTAAAAAATAAGTCGGAGCGTGCCAGTTATTTCTCCAAGGTTTCAGAATACAAACTTTGCAGCTCTTCTGTTGTTTTGCATAGGCTGCCACAGATGGAAGACAGATATCTGTCCGCCAACGTTTAAAGAGGACCAGATTTTTTTGTTTAGAGTTTTTCACTGTTTAGCACTCCCAGTCGCACAATCAGCCAGACCAATCCTTCCCTCCGTAAAAAGCGCATACATGAATGAACACAGGATACCATTGTCTGTGCAGGATTCACATCCAGAAAGACATCTGCAGAGCACTGGGACTGCCTTGACAGTTAGTTTTGGAAGGAAAGGGGTCGACAACTTCTAACCTGGCTTGGAAAGCTCTAAAATTAATGTAACTGTCTGCCAAAAGGGAAAGGAAACTGAAAGGGAAGGAAAACAAAGTTGCCTAGTAGCCATTTCAGCTAGCATCAGACAGAAAGATTTGCTATTCCTGAGTCTTTCCAACTGAAATATCTGCGGAAAGTTGTTGCGTTGGTGCACCCTCTTGCTAAATCAGCCATGCTCCTTTCCCAGCTGATGGCTGATGATTTAGACTGACTTTATGTTCTCCAGCTTCCTTCTGCAGCAGTTACAGTCCTTCTCTGCCATCGTACCTGATCCTCCACAAAAGTTTTCACACCCTTCAGGCTCATCACAACAGCCCTGCGAGCATAAACTGAAGCCAACTTGACACAACAGATTCAGTTTTTCTCTCTGAGGCACACATATGTCACAAAGATTGCAGTTCATCACCTACGCTTCTCAAATGTTGCTGAGCACGCTCGAGTGGGATAGCACTTGCAAGCAGGACAGCACTGATGCTTCTTTTTTAACTTGAAAAAAAAAATGGCTAACATAAGTCTGTTTGAAGTTAAGTTCATAATTTATGCTCTATGAATTGTCTCATGCCATGTCCAAAAGAAAAAAAAAAAAAATGTCACTGGAATCCTGTGCACAGCCCTGGGAATAAGGCTATTCTTCTGCCCCAGCATCTCCTGAGCTTGAATACTTCAGGGCTTACAGATTTCTTCCTTATTCAGGAGGGTGGGTGTCATTGGGTGGTGCCTGAATGCCTGTGTGCACACAGGCAGAAGTTTCCAGGAGCAACGGAAAGTAAACTATGCCACAGAAGTCATATAGTGCTTACTGATTTCTTCCTTGTGCATGACGTCTTGGGAAAACTTGAGGGAGAGAATGAATGCTGACAACTGACAGGCATCGGGCAGTGTCTTGAGGAAAGCAGGGAAAACGTGCTTCCCCACGGACAAGGGCACCGGCAGAGGGAGGGGAGAGGAGAGGTGGCTCTTTTTTTCCCAGACAGGGATTAGAAGTCGCAGGTGAACCAAGGCCACCTGCCCTACTAATAGCAGCAGCTTTCTGCTCAAAATAAGGAGCAAGTTCACACATTTGTTCTCCACTTGGGTTCAGACATAAGCTGCAACACAGATGTTCACAGGGCACAAAGGGGACACCCAGCAGAGCTGGCTGCAAAAGAAAATTTACAGGAATGACAGCAAGTTTCCTTTTACAGCAGGCTCTCTAGAGAGGCAGTAAAAAGGAAGCTCATTCTGCTATGATTTTTTCTTAAGCTCCTCCTTGTGTAAGATCCCACTGCTGCCAATCTCCAGAGACTGAAAATGAATTAAAAAGAGGAGGAAAAAGCAAAAACCATGGGAAAGCAAAATAAAGAAGCAAAAGAGAAAACAAAGCAGAACAAATGAGACAAATGCATCACAAAGAAGGCATAGAGGAAAAAGAGAGAAATAAAGGCACATCGCTAGATTTGAGAAATATTAAGGAAACAGTGGTAAGATCTTCACAGTGATAAGATCTTCAACACCATTAGACATAGGATCCTCTAACATGCCTCAACACAGGCTTGAACATCCAGGAGATCCAGTAGCAGGACTATTATACATTAAGTGATCCAGGCAAATGCCTGATCCAATGCATAAAATGGAGACAGTGGTTCTCCAGATTCTGTCAGGCATCTTGGGACTTACAGATGAAGCACTCAATGAAAATACTTTGCATTCCATTTCTTAGAGAACATGTAACTTCTTTTAAAAACCAATCTTTTGGGTCCTCTACACAAAAATCTAATTATGAATTTTATTCTATAAGAACAATTCAACCTCTCCCCCATTATAAATCTCTTAAAATTTAGTCATACAGATCAAATTCAGTTCAGTTGTTACATCCATACATTTGAGAACCTTTTTCCTCTTCAGAGCTGAGATGAAAAAAATGTCTGGTTTTGTAAATTCTTTAGAAAGAATAAAACCTTCTACATCTTCTCTTGTTTCCCCCTCTCCATTACTAGAAGTTTAGCAGCATTTCAAGCATCATAAACTGTGACCTGAGTTTTAAAAAAGAAATCACCTAAAAATTGCTTGGTTATATGCAAGAATGTACTTCTGAAATTGCCTGAATATTTTCTGTAAATGTTCCAAGTAAGATACTAGCTTCACTGAAATACTTGAGAAAATTTTCAGGAACTCCAGCATGCCCAAGTTTTTTACCTTTATAGACCTTTTCCTCAAGAATTTCTTCACATTCATACCTTAACAACCTTAAGCAGTAGCAAGGAAAATCACAGGAAACACAGACGAAAAGCCAGTTAAAACACCATCTTAAGTACAGGAGGATCAAGAGTAGAGCTACTTCTTCCAACTCACTTGCTTTATGTTCAGAACTTGGTAGTTGCTCATAGAGACTCACTTTTTCCTTCAGTTAGAAGTTAAATTTGTAAGTTTGGCTACACGTTTCTCCCTGAGTAACTGTGAGCATCAAACACTTCCCAGTTTCTGCCATACAAATGCCACGTGCTATTGAAAATTCAGCCTCCAAAGATCCATCATATTCTCCCATTCATGGCAGCTGAGATTTATCAAGAGCTTTAAGAAGTTCAGCATTAAACTGTCAACAAAACTCACACATACTCCAAATCATCCAACAAAAAATATGAATGTATCCATTACACATACCGATTTATTGCAGATATTCTCCAACTTTCAAGAAGCATATAATCAAGAATTGCTTCAAGTTCAGAATCCAAGATCTGAAAAGGAGATAATGTATACAAGTCACTAAATGTATACAGCTTAAGGCTAGAAAATAAAAGAAAAAAAAAATTGTATTTGGAAATGAGTTTATGAGATAGTCCTTCTACAGCAGTGCATCACATGAGCCATTCTGGGTGATAAAACTAATGGTATGATAATTTACAGGTTATTAAATTTAACATATATAATAGTATATAGATTTTTAGGTAACTTCTGCGTATGAGTTGAAAAATAGTACAAAACTCTGAAAACACATCAAATTTCCAAATAGCATTTTTACTACAACAATCTGTAATGAAATAACAAAAACAACATATTCAATATGCAAAAATGCCAGTAGCATAGCAGAAAATAAAAATATATTAAGAAAACACAAGCATCCCTATGTACATTTACGCAATATTCTACCTTTAATTTGTAGCAAGAATGTGGCATGAACAGGGAAACCACATGAAAAAGAAATCAAGGACATCATTATGTGCATTATCTCTTTGTCCAGAAAATAGGACAGTTCTGCTACAAATGTGAAATTCTAGATGCACATTTTTGTAAGCATATGTGTACCACCTAGTCGCAATTAGACCTAGAGTATCTGTAATTTTTCCTGGTGATTCTTACACATTGACATAGAGCAAAATGCATTTGATAAGTCTAACATGAAAAAAAAAAAAAAATCAGAGGAAGAAAAAAAATGATGAAAAGAAGTTTATGTGTCCAAATACACTTGGTCTGATCTTTGTTCTGGACACTGATTTCTGAGATGAAAACATCAGCTTCACGACCATGAGTAGATACACTCATGAGTAGGTACACTGAGTATTTCTACTGCTCCATTAGTATCTTTGAATTCTGCATTAGGAAAAACTCTTTCACACAGTACTGCCAAATAGTCACATCCCTAAAAAAATTAGATTGCACATTAGAAAAAGTCTTGTTTCTTTCCTTTCCCCAAATTTTTTCCTGAGGTTTAGCCTGCAGCTGCACCACTGGTACCCACCACATGATTCCCAGCGTAGGCAAAGTGAATCACCCCAGCAGAGTTAGATGAATCAGTAACAGAACAGCCTATACCCACTATGCATCAATGGTCATCTGGCTGCGAGCACCTATGTGCTCCAGCTGCATAGCAGGCATTTTCTTCTCCAAAGGTTTACCCACCAAAGGAGTCCTAGACTCCCTCTGTTCCCTTTTGTGAGCTGGTAATTTTCAAGCAGAGAGACAAAATGTAAATATCAGCATGGATAATTATTTCACTGCTCATTTTTTTTGCAAGATAATCAGACATAAAGATAAGGCTGTCTCTGAGAAGCAGAAGCAGGAGAAATTTTTATCCAGCAACTGCATGAAAGATCCTGCCAATTCTTCTTACAAAGGCAACAGTTCACTGATTTGTAGCTGCTGCCTACTTTCATGTGTAAGAACAACAACTACAGAAATCCTTCATTGGTCTTCTCTACATATTTTCAGGCAATCTCTATAAACATGACAATAGTGAGGATTATTTATTCTATACGCTACATTGCCATTCCTGCTGTTGATGTCAACTGTGGAGAAGCCAGGCACAGAAGCTCAGGCTCTGTCACATGGAGGCATAAGTAACACCACTACTTCTCTGCCCTTTACAATTTCTATTCAATTCCCCCAAAGAGATTTTCCTCAGCAGAGGAATCAAAAAGAGAATGCCATTAAAGTTAATGTGTAAATCAGCCAAATACCACCTCCAAAAGCAGTGGGAGCTATTTACTGGGTAATACCAATAAGAAGAAACTGCAAGATCAGAGAGTAGCCAAAGTTTACCCTTTTTTCTCTACAGTAACATCTTCTGCTTTTCTGCATTTCCTTCTCCATCAATTAGCCTTGTAGCATTTTTCCCACATAAATTTATTCCCTACACTATGTTTTCCCCTCTTATTTATCCCTCTCTCTTACCCACTTTTATGGCTGCATGATTTATCCTCACTTGCAATGCTCTGCAGTTGACTGTAAGCACTCAAGCTACCACACCTGAATGGGAGTTACCACTCATCATTAGGCACCTAAATGCACAGATTCCAGGCTGCAAACATCTTAGGCTGAGTAATCTTCATGACAGGCAGTAGATTCCAAGGGCTGAACTATGAAGACCAACCCAACTTGTCTTGTAAAGGAAACCTTCAAAACACGAGTCACGTGTAAAATTCTCCTAACGTGATAATGGATGAAACAATATTAGTCAAAGATAGGTCTCAAGGGATTGTTGACCTGAGAATTTCTTGTATCATATTTATAGAGGAGCAGTATGAATTATTGCATGGCTGAAACAGGTCTGTTGCAACCCACATTACATGTAAGTATACGCACACACAAATTGCTGTGCATAACATTAGCAGCTTTATTTTAGAAGTGACCACCCATTTGACTGTTCCAAAAAATCTCAGAGGGTTGTTAAAAGATGCGAAGGAAACTTTTTGCTTCTAGCACACTTTCTATCTTTAATAACACCAGCTGTCACTTTTGCAAACACATCGTGCCCTCCACAGTTATCCCAAATTCTGCAAACACCAAAAAAGCCCCAAACCCTCCCACAGTTATTAACATCTGCTTCATTTACTGATACTGACAAACTGAAGGACAAAGGCATGATTTAACAGATTGTTCTGTGCAAAAAAAAAAAAAAAAAAAAAAAACAATGCAGTTCACAAAAGGATTCATCAAATGCCCCTGTCAGAAAGTCTTACAAAGTACAGCTTAATGAACGCATGCAAATTGCTGTAATATATAAAATGTCTGCCACCACTTCAACAAGCAATGCCCTTATGAAATCTATAGAGAATGGTAAGATAGATCAATCTAATTTGTCTTTGAAATAAAGTGATTTGGTTTTCTCAAGATAATTTCAATCTCTTTTTTTTTAATGCCTTGTGGCATGACAACAATACGTTACATACAATGAACCACCACTGCTTTACACCCTAGAAAATGTGACTATTCAATGGAAAAAGCACCAAACAAACTGGAAGCACACTGGTACACTTAAATACTTTCCTTAGATGTTTTGACACACTGGAATATCTAAAAAATTGTCATTTTCAAGCCTTGCTGCATTTAAACAACCCCTATATTTTGGAGTTGCTTGATGAAAGGTTGAAGCCTGAGCTAAGTCAGGCCAAAATTTACAGTATGCAAAACTGCTCAGATCTGAGAGAACATCAGAAAACAACGTCCATGCAGGATGATCACTGCTGTTGCTGTTTTCAACATTATTGATCTCAAGATCAGATAATTTTCTTTTCATCACGATAGGGAAAATGGCTTCTGAGCTAAAATGATTTTTGATGGAGAAGAAAAAAAAATCTAAGGCTTTTTTTTCCCCTGAAAACTAAAAGTTCTTCTTGCTAAGTTACTTTTTCAAAAAAAAGTGTTTTCACTGGTTTATCAAAGAAGCTGAAAACCACAAGTAAACCCTTTATGAACTTAAGAAGAAATAAATAGAACTTCTCTAAATAATCACATTTAAGAAAATAAATGGAAAAGAATATGGTATAATAATCTCATCAAAAACCATGAAGAACTTCTGGATCTTGATTTTATTATTTAGGCCTAGGAAGATGTGGAAAAGATGTTGCATCACATGGCACTGTGATCTACCATGAGATTCTCCTTTAAAGACCTTTTTTTTCCTCTGAAAACATCTGTCAGAAGGAGCCTAGGTACAGGTAATGGTGCCTTGGGGCTGCAATGGACTACATCATGGGTTTTGCACTCTTTTCTTTTCTTTGTAGAGGCACTATTCACCCTTTGCAAAAAGTACTCAGAGCATCATGTGTACTAACACAAAACTGATTCCTCTTCAGTGCCAACTGAAAATTAAACAAAAATATGAATGTTTATTACTTTATCCCAGATGGTCTGTCTACTTATTTGCATCTAAATGAGTCTATATAGGTGAGCTGGGAGGCAAAGAGGAGGAAGAAAGGATGATTTTTTTGGTTATTTTTTCTTTAATTTTTAATTTTTGACCACCTTTTTACACTTTCAGAAGCCCCAGTCATCCAAAGGCTACAAATACAGAACACAAATTATCTGGCCTCTTCATCCTCCTTTCAGTCTCATTTCTCTGGAGTCTGTGATGGAAAAGGTCCAGAACACAGTTTGCCAGTTCTTTTACATGCTATTTATTAGACCCAAAATTTTTCCAGCTGGAAGGTGTCCATCACATTCTATGGAACTCAAGTTTTCATAGGAAATAAAAGGAAATCTAGTGCTGGGACTGCGAAAGTAAAACAAACAAACACTCTCTAAGTAACACTTCACTGGGTGTTTCTTTGTTAATTTACTCTACAAAAGTCCACGATGTGAGCATGATGAGAATGTTCCCTAGTTATCTTACAAGGAGAATTTTCCCCTGCCCAAAACAACTATCCAATAAATAACAGTTTCAACTCTTACATCATTTATTATGCCTATCACATTACTGTATAATTACTATTACTATTGAAGAGAGACTCAAGTTTTGCTCACTGCCTGAGGCAAAATGACTAAATTGGACAGCACTCTGTGCAGGATTTTTAAATCTCTGAATCACAGAACAGCAGTTACTGCATTAAGAATTAAGCAAGCTGTAACTTAGAGTCCAGGTTGAAACACAATGCCAGAAATGTGTTGTGATTTCCTTTTAGAGGCATTAACTTGGAAAATCCCTTCCAGTTTGTTACACTGAATATACAATATATATCAGACACTATGGAAAAGTTTTTTATTTCTATGTAAAAATGTATACACTAGAGCAACTATGTGTAATATTTTTCTTAAGAATGTGGTTTGTATGTGACAATTAAGGGGTGATGTCCTTAACAATTTCTATCAGATGCCAGGTAGCAACACTTAACATAGCAAACCGTTGTCTTTTTTTTTTTCTTTTGGTATTAAAATTTGCAAGATGGTGGGTGGTGGGTTCTCTGGCTTCCCTTCACATTCAGCCAAAGACTGTAATCTGTGAATAAATGGACATGCCAAGCCTTCCTTTATTATACCTCATTTTTTAAAATTACTCTTTCAGATTCCATCATTACCATGCCTATTTTAAATTTGTTCTTTTTAACATAAATCTACAAGTACAGAAAAATGTCTCCTCTTTTGACAGTACGTTGAGGCCAGCAGGTTCACAATTGGTATAGTTAATAAAGGCAAATTAAGGAAGCTCTGTCTCACATCTCCTCTCTCATCTCTTGAACCCATATGAAATTGTACTAATTATCCTAAGTAAAATTAAACATTTTAACTTTTCCCTGGAAGAGGAGGAAAAGATTATTCTTGCAAGTCGATCTTCTTACAGCTCCCCTAAGATGCAATATCTAATAGACTTAAGGGGAAGAAAAAAGAGCCTCCTGTACAGACTTTTGTTTCAGCCTAATAAAACTGCTTCAATAAAGTATATTAACCTGTACACCATCATTGACAAAATTACAGCCACACCATGTGCAATGGAGCGTGCTACACGATAATGCAATAAAACAATTTTTTTCACCTATTACTTCAGTCTTTTTATCCATTGGCAATATCAGTGTTTAAAGTCTGAGTTCCCTGCTCTAACAGAATAGGTGGGAAGCGGAGTCAATCAGTGTCCACCCAGTCCCACATCCCTAGCCATTAACAGACTCCTGCCACCCATCACAATGAAGGTATCCACCCATCGCTGTTACGGGCAAGGTAACTATACTGGACAGCAGCTTTATCAATAGCAGCAAACGGTTCTGAGACTATCCTACACTGACAGTGAAGTAGATTAGTAGAAAGTGAAATCCTTTCGTTGATTATCTCCTTGGCAAGGTAGGACAAACCAATGTTCCTTGTTGAAAAAGAAAAATGAGGAGTTTAAAAAGAATGCAGATCCTTCTCAGCTCCAAGAGAGCTAATTTCAAAGGGCTGAGAATGTCCTTTTTGCATGAATGGGTTCTCCAAAAGTGACCTGTGTGAGAAAAGTGAGAAAGGACTAAAGTCTGTCTCAGAAGCAGCATTCAAGGTGCTCAGATTCCCAACCTGAAATATTTCAGTGAAAAAAAAATAAAATGCTGAGCAACTTTACTGTGGCAGGCCCTTCTGAAGGGAAGTGGGCACATCAGGCAGGCAACATGACCACTGCTTTGGGTGCAAGGCCTAAGCTCCCCTGCTGCATCCCTATAGAGGGCCTGAGATATGCAGATGTGCTGCCATCACAGTGGTCTGGAGCTTGGAATAGAAACTTGCTACGGAAATACATTGGGGTTTTGGTTTGTTTGTTTCTCTTTTAAGAGAAAGGCAGACACACTAAGCTTCACTATTTCAGCCTAGTGAAAGACTTGGTAAGCATTTCAATGCTTTAGATGAAATAGATTAACCCAACCCATCTTTAACTACAGTGACAAGTATTGGGAAAGCCCTGCCCAAATAATCACAATGTCTATAAAAATGGGGGTTCCGGTAAGTTGAATATAGATCACATTTTTCAGGACTAGGGCCTATAAGGACAACACAGGTAAGTTTTGCATATTCATGACATTCAGTTAGCTAGAAAATTCCTCAAATAACACCCAGCATCACAATATCTTAAGATTATGATACTGGATACCTGCATAAAAGGAGAAACCATTCCATACTAGCCACCAGTGAAGTCCAGACTCAGAAATCAAAGGTGGGCCAACAGATCCATATGAGAAACATTGTGTCCTCTTTAAAAGGAGGACCATCATGTCCTCCTTGAAACAGACAGTCATTGTAACGGCACTCAGCTACAACTCACAGGTGTTTTCTCACATTATTTTTAGTGTTACAGAAAAGAAAGGCCAACTTTCCCCCTGGTCTCAGAAGTAAGCACAAAATCTGGAGGTGTGAAGGGGAGCAGGATCAAGAAACTAGAGAGGAGTCTAAGAAGCCTTTCCAAGCAGTAAGTCATTCATTTTCCTGAAAGTGGAGGACAGGTACCAACATGTTATCCTCTGAAAAATCAGAAATAATAAGGAATAGCTCATAAGGGTTATCAGCAGACAGGCTAGTGGCAGAATGAGTTCACCACAGTGATGATATGACAGTATTAGGATAGCAGAGCAATTCTAAGCAAAGGTAGCTAAAAATACTACTCCTGCCCAACACACGCTCCTCAAAGACCTTCTTATCTTCAGTATCGTGATGTTTCAAAGTTAAATGTCCCAACAGACAATTCCATACTGTGTCTGCTAGCATCAGGATGAAGCATGGTGTGCTGTGGTAGGCTTGTAGTCTCTGAGGGATGCATGTTTGTATGAATGATGAAGATAGCTGCATTTTGTTCCAGTTACTGTGAATTAAGAGCAGAACCCTGCTGCCTGGCAGGTTTTCATCATGGGCTTCAGCTGGGAAAAGTCTGGGTACTGTGCTTGGGCTGCAGTATTGAAGGAACACACAAATCTGAGGGACAAAAAGGGGTCTTGTCTAGTTTCCTGATCTTGCTTTGTCCAGCAGGGCCACACAGCCTCTGTTCCACAGAAACACATACAAACCACACAATCTCTTCCTAATACCAACAAGAAAAGACCAAAACAAAACATCTCAAATGTTTTTGTTTGTTTGTTTGTTTATTTGTTGGGGGGGAGCAGCTGATAGCCCTAACTCCAAGGGTTTGGCAACAGCAAGGAACTTTGCACACTGACCTCTCAAAATGAGTCTTCCTGGCATCTGTTAGCCAAGTATTCTGTTTTTCTACTTTACTGTTAGCAAATTATTTTGTTTTTCTACTCAAATAGTGTGTCTGGAGTTTATTCCAGTACTTTACCTCTTGGGATGTTTGAAAAATTTCTTTTAATTTTCAGTCTAAATTCATTCAGGACTAATTAATAAACATATTAACTTCTGCTGATATTATCCTTCAATTTCAACAGCTCTGCTCCCTCTCTGGTGTTTGCCCTCCAAGTGTATTTAGAAAAAAGTTTCCTGATGGATATTATATACAAATTACAGGGAAAGGAGGCTTAGCACATTTTGCCATAAAGTCTGACAGAAGGGAACCATCCACTGGGAAACCATATTTAATTTATTTTTTAACTAATGAGCAAAACACAGATGCTGATTTCTTTTTCTATGAGCTCCATTACAAGCTAGGAATGATTATACCTGCATGGAGAGCAAGCTATAACCTATGGCTAGCTAAAAGGCAAGAACTGCATCTGAACAGTCAACTGCCTAGGGCTGCACTCTAAATGCAATTAAGGTTCCAAGCACTAGCACTGAGCTGTCAGTAGAGGACAAATACATAATAGGGGAGGGGAAAACAGCAGGCATATGTCATCCAACAGCCATCTTACTAGAGGACATGGGAAGCAAAAGATATTGACCATAGCCTTCCTCCAGCCAAAAGAAACTTGAAAACCAAAGCATCTGGCACCCAGACCTCCTACTCTCTAGGTAAATGCTGCACCTACTTCATGTCTATGCAAAAGGCAGTTTCATCTACCCCCCAGTTTTTCAGTGTAACCACCATACTTCTCTGTTGGCTTCAATGTCATTTGAATGTGTCAGGATTGGTCTCAGCACACACAGTGCATCAGGCCTCGTCCAGTACTAGAGCACCCCACTGCTACCTCCAAGCCATGGCGACATTGCCATGGAGAGCACCAAGAATTCTCTCTTGAACCATGATGTCTGAACATGAAGAGACCCAACCTTTAAATACGCAAGGAGGTCCATGGTCCAGGACGGAGGGACTGATCAATGTAAGTCAGGTGGCCCTCCAGCACAGTTGCCCTGTATTGATCTCCACAACTTCAGCACCAAGGGGGGAAATTTGTCTCACTGACTGCAGATGTCAATATCTGAGCTCATCACCTTGGGCTACCCTTAATTGAAAGAGAGAAATAGGGACATCAAGGGCTCAATTCTTCTCATCATAACGTGGATAACTAAAATAGCTCAGATGAATTACACCCAACTATGTCCGATGGTTTTAAAAGGAAACTAGGGAGAGTAGCTTTGATGTAGGCACTCACACTAGATAACTCAAGGTAGTTTGGACGAATCTTACTGCTGAAGCCTGCATCAGGAGAGCTGGCATTCAGACAAATCACTGATCTGAAGTCACAAACAGGGGTTCAAAGGATGGGTTTTCAATAACACCACGATCTAATCTGTAAGTCTTTATTCAGCCCATCCTTTTCTTGTTGAATTTTAAATAGAAGAATTTGAGATTTGGTTCAATGATAGCAGCAATAAAAGTCATCATTAATCTAGGAAGACTGATTTATTAGAAAATATTAAAATAACTAAATATGTATAGCTTGACTAAAGCCACGATTGAAAGAGAAATATGATAATTATCTACAAGCTCTGGAACGATGCACACACTAAGGATTTTTTTTAATAGGGATTTTCAGGAAACTATAGCTAAGAGTAATGTGATTATACTGAGCAAAGTAACATTTAGGCTGACAGGAAAAAAATAATCCTAATAATGAAGTGTATTCTATTGTAGAATAATCTTCCAAAGGAAATTGGCTGAAGTCCAATCACATCTAAAGCCAACTGGACAGAGATCCACAGAGAACAATCCTGCATTAGCTGCAAGATGGACTAGATGACTCAACAGCACTTTTTCATTTTTAAATTCCTATCATTCCACCGTACAAAATAATCCAATAAGCCAAAGTGAGAGGGAAATAGGCTTAGCAACAACTGCACAGCTGTCTCTTCTCCAAGGTCTGTATAGTGCAACCAGTGTGTCTTGCAAGAGGGAAGGAACATCTGTACATGGTCAGAGTACTGTCTTAATTTGGTGTTACAAAGTCTTATGCTTTCTGTCCCCTTTTCCTTCTTGCTCCACTCCCTAATTAAATAACATTACGAGGAAAATCGACCCTGTGTTGTAAATGTAACAATCATGATTTTTGCTGAACGAGTTACTCATAATTTGTTTAAGCCTTCTTGATCTCAGATGCCAATTGATGTTAAACAAAACACAAAAAATAAATAGCCTGTAGGCACCTATTTCCACCAAAATAATTTTGCCATATGTTGATCTACAAGGAGCAGGGCAACAGTGTTTTCATGAAGTTTTGATACTCGTTTTTATGGCTGTCCAATAGTTTACTCTAGTTTTGTAGAGGTTTTGACATTTATAGCTAAAAAATCTTGCTAAGCATCTGTGTTAAAATACCCTCTGTTGTCTGTTACACTGCAGGAACAAACAGAAGTCTTCCTAAAGAATGACTATTCAATTCAATTTTGAATTTGGTTTCCCTCATCGGGGAATATTAGACAGTCTTAACAATATATATATGTAAATATTTTCTGAAGAAAGTGCTTTCAAGTGTAACACTAACTTCCTACAATCCCTTGCAATTCCACTTTTCCCACAGCAGTCTCACTCTGTAATGCAGACCAAATCTCTTCTACCACTTCATGGAGTAGCCTGAGATTTCGGGGCATGTATATAGGATGTGTAGCTAGGAATGTCTTTTCTTAAAAGGATTTTAAAAGAACATCCTCTGAAGAATAGATCTGCATGACATACCTTGTTGCCTTTTTTTTTTTCCTTTTTTTTTTTGTTTAGTTTATTTTTATGTTATTTTGTTTTCCCTGAAGTGCTCAATTAAGCATGCAACAGCACAGACAGGATTTCTGTTTTTCTAAAGAAGGAGTATTAATGGAAACTTGTCTGCCAACAGTGATCAACAGCTCATAGCTAGTACCCCTGGTTCTGAGTTATTCACCTAATTTCTCCCTGATTTTTTTTCCATCTCTAATGAACTTTCCTAATCAGAACCCACCTTCTTTCCTACTTTCTTTCCATTGTCAGAGAAGTTAAAAAAAAAATACACTGTTAGAATTTTACTGTACGTCATTCTTTTAATTGCTTATACATCTGAGATTTTTCCTTCTCTCTTGTCTTAAGATAATAAGAGACGTAAAACATGAATTACCCTTAACCGATACAGCTGCTAATTCCCATTACTGGCAATAGAGCTGAGGCAATAAAATGGCAGCTGTGTCCCTGCAGTCTACCTGCACGTGAAACTGAGCTTGCCTTAGTAAAAATGACTCACTGCTTTTAATTGGTCTGAAGATATGCCAAGAGAAAAACTGACTGCCACATGATAGTTCAAAGGGTTTGGATATATACTGCTGCGGGATGGTGTTCAAAGAGCAGTCAGAGATGCCATCTGTGGTGGTTTTACCTTGCTACGCAGCTGAACTCCACCACAACCACTCTCTCACACCCCCTCCTCAAAGGAAAAAGGGGAGAAAATGCTATGGAAAGAGCTCAAAGGTTCAGATAAGGACAGGGAGATCACTCAACAATTATCGTGATGGACAAAACAGACTCAGAGTAGGGAGATTAGTATAATTTATTGCCTATTACTAACAAGCTAGAGCAGTGAGAAATGATGAAAACAAACTAAAAACACCTTCCCCATACACCCTCTTCTATGTCCTCCCCTTGAGCAGTACAGGGGAATGGGGAATGAGGGCTGAGGTCAGTCCCTGATTCTTCATCTCTGCCTCTCCTTCACAGTCCCTCTCTGCCCCTGGGCTGCCCACAGGCAGCAGCTCTTCAAGAACTGCTCCCACACGGCTCCGTACCACGGGGTCCATCCCCCAGGAGCAAACTGCTCCAGCACGAGTTCCCCACAGGCAGCAGCTCCCCCCAGGCCCCCTGCTCCTGTGTGGGCTCCTCTCCACGGGCTGCAGCTCTGGCCCAGGGCCTGCTCCTGCGGGGGCTCTCCATGGGCCGCAGCCTCCTCCAGGCCACATCCACCTGCTCCACCAGGGGCTCCTCCACGGGCTGCAGCGTGGAGATCTGCTCCATGTGGGACCCATGGGCTGCAGGGCCAAGAGGCAGATTTGTGGACTGCAGGGATGAGTGTACACAAACGGGCCTGTGGGTAGTGACAGGGAAAGAAGGAAAAGGCTGCCTCAAAGGATGGGGAAGGGGCCCAGAGGAAGCAACATCCTAGAACCACCAAAATGACTATGAGGCAGAAAACATTGCCTACAAGAAATCCTAAAGCTGTGAAAAGCTCCTTTTACCCTGCAGTGTTCTAGGCAACCTGGGCAGAGATCCATATCCCAACCCAGCAACAACGTCTCTACTGCTTGGGTTTATTTTCTGCTTAAAATCTTAGCTAAGAGGAAAAACAAAAGTCACATCCCCAAACCAGGATATGATGAGCCATAGGAATGGAAGAGCTGACTAAAGCACTGTCCAAGTCCCACAGAGAGGGGAAGATCAAGGAAGTAGTAGAAACAAATTTTTTTTTAAATTATTTTAAGGAATTATTACTAGGAAATTAGCTGTATATTTCTTAACTCAGACAGCTAATTCTAGTGATGATATTTTAAACAAAAGCTAACCTTGCTGTAATTTTTCTTTGATTTACAATTCTGAAACAATTATGCAAAAAAAATACATATATATATTTCTTTTTAAATAGATGAGAATCAACCACTTAAAAATAATCATATATAAAGGCTACATAAAGCTCAGGTTGAAGGATGGCTTTTTCCAGCAGTAAGGACTGTCAATACAGCAAAGATGCTATGACATGAAAATACCTTCACAGCTTCACAGCAGAGTAAGTACTTGTTTCTTTGTCCAGTTTATTGCATGTTTTGCTCTGTCAGAAGAATTGTGGCCAGGCAGCAGGCATGAAAGCTACATAATTTCCTCCTTCAGGCTTCTGCACTTATATGGAAATATCTGGAGAGAGGGATGATTTAATGACTGAGTGTGTTCAGCCACAGGAGGTTTCTTGAGGATGGGTAGGAAAGCAAGAGGGAAGAGAGAGTCGACCATGCCTGAAGTGAAGAGTGGGGAGCAAACTCGCAGCCCGGCTACATGAGGTGGCAGAAAGAAAGGGACTTTGCTCATGGAGATCTTCCAGTGGGGATTTCATAGGATCTGTGTTTAAACCTGAGAACTGCAGGCTGGAAAGAATGACCAGAAGAAACCACCCTCCCTTCTATCCCAAGGGTCCATTCTGAAGGCGGCAGATCCATTTTCAGTCTCATTATTTCCAGCTGTCTTTCAAGCAGGTCACAGTTTTCTCTCTTAAGAGGAATTTGGCTTTAGTTTAATATGCACTGTAACACCCAGCATTAGGAATAGGAAGTCTTGGTGGTCATCGGTACTCACTTTTAGGAAGCCAAAACTGCCTGATATTTAATTCTACTCTAGGTTCAGATTATTATTGAAAAGATAATGGAAAATGAAAAGAACCTGCAAAATTAGTAAATTTTATTCAAAGGAAATAGATTGTTTCAAAGTTAGTAAAAGCATTTTGGGGCTTGTGATTTCTTACATTAGCACTGAATAATCTTACTTCAGCAGGAATTTCCAGGTGCTGAAATAAGAACAAAGAAGCAGGACAGTGACAGAGCAGTTATCCTTGTTTCAGGGTGACCAGAAGCAAACTAGTTCAGCTTGAGAAAGCAGGGAGGGCTGTGAATTAAAGGTGCACTTTTCAACGTCAAATTATTGTCCACCCCCTCACATACACACTGAGAGAAGTCGTGAGAAATTAAAATGCATGAAGACTTGGGGAAAAAAAAAAGCTTCCTTTATTCTTAAAATCATGTAATTTGGGGGGTTGAGTCTTGATTTTTAAACTTATGTTGCTAACAATGGCACCACTGTCATTTTGCTTTAATATGCACATTTCTCCTGAGCACTTGCAAGGTTTTATTTGGACAGTTTAGGATTTTGTGGGCCAGGGAGACAGGAGGGAGCACGAGGAGATGATCACCTTTAGAAAGTATTAATATATTGTTCCATTGTGTCCTAAGAGTTTTTAGGGACTAAGGCTTTCTGTTTCTATTGGGTGACACGCCCTGATTCTTGCACAAGCTAAAAAGCTCCTAGGCTCCTGTGCCACTGCATAACACTGCACTGAGCAAATATCATGATTAAAGAGCTTTTTAAAACTAGAAACACTTACAGAAAGATGTCAAAAATTGTTTGGCATGCTGAAGTAGAAGAAAAGGAGCCTAATACATTAAAAATTAAACGTACTCTAACTGCCCACAAAAACCCAGCAAGTTTACATGCATTAATTGTTGCCACAACGTTGAAGTGTCTGTAAGTGCAATTGCATTACCTAATTAAGCCCCAAATTGTCAAATTTACTCATGCAGCACAGACATATCATATTTTAAAATGATCCCAATCAGTTAGATGGTACTCCCTTTCTGTGCATGAAGCCATCCAGCATTTAAAAGAAAAAAATATATATATATATCTTTCCAGCTTCTTTTTACATCCCAGGTGGCTTGGATTTTTAAGCTTAAGCCTCCCTAAAACACAGAGGAGTAAATATTTAAAGCATTGTGCGGATTTCATACATCAAAAAAATGGGGGTTTAGAAGCACAGATCTCACTTTATCAAGAGCAAAGGCCCGGGTTCTTTAACCACCACTCCCACTGCAATCTTAGAATACCACATTATGGTCCTCCTGGATTAGAAATTGAAAATACATTTCACTAATCAAGACTAATATATAAATATGGAAGACTAAAGAGTACACTCTGTGTACTAAGTGCAACCCAAATATGTTATCAAATATTCTGGTATTACTGTTAATTACAGTAACCTTTTTTAACCTTATGCTCACAAAATCAATTGATTTTCTGAAAAGCAATGTCCCACCTTTCACTCAGAAAAGAAAGGCACACTGGCACACCAGCTTTCGAAGTGTTTCCATGCCAAGCACAGGATCATGAGATCTACTGGTTACACAGCATTTTCACACTCCTTACAGAGATTTTCTAGGCACTAATAATACCAGTTTATTTTTTAATGGGCCTGTTCTAAAGAAAAATAATTAACATATGGTTGACTTCCCATATATTAGAGAGAACAATAATAGTGACTAAATCGGTCTTTCTGTGGTATGGCATAATTTCAGCTGTCTTGGTCATGATGAGTTGTGCAGCTGACTCATCTCGCAGACATGCATCATGTAATGAGAATGAACACAGATCATTTGCAGTGTCAAGGATTAAATTCCACGTAAGACAACGGACACAGGACCATATTACAAGGGACTACCTAGAAAGCAGAAGCCAGCCAGCCATAACCTCTCAGAGTCACAGGAACCCCCTGACAGGTGGTTAATTGATAATACCGATAATAATAAGGCAACATCTACTCTGTCAGCTGGATTATTAGGCTTCAAGTGAGGGCATGTTATCTTGGCTTTTCGCTGTCCCTGAGTTCAAGGTATCATTCGAGCATGTGGCTTAAAAGCCCCAGATCCATGCAGTTAAATTCTTACGAGAAATTTGTATCTGCTACAAAAAGAGCTCAAAATAATCTCAAGTTGTAAGCAATGGCACAGAGGATGTCTTGAGATGTTGCAGCCTACCAAATTGTGGTCAGCAACACAGCACCAGTAAATGTCAAAGAGAAATCAGTATGCTGAACCCACCTGAGAAGTTCCTGTGAGGACCTGCTACGTGAGGTTTAGGGACATTAGCTGAAATAAACTAAATATGGAAATGATTAAGGGCATCATGTCTGGCTGGTAGGTTCTTATCACAGCACATGCTTGGCAGTCTGGGTGTTCTACTTAGTCACAAAAGCAGGATGTGGAGAAGCTTGATCAGATCACACACACACGCACGTGCCTGTAAAACGTGCTTCTACTTGGGATCATATTTATTAACACAGCCATTCAAGCAGTCTTAATCTCAGTACAAGAACTAAAATAAACAGAACAATCTCAGCTGTCAGGATACCACCAATAATTAATCACCAGGTTTCCTGTAACTGAAGAAAAACAGAAAGACATCTAAGGCTATCTAATTTGGGTCCCCCTATATTCAGTGGAGCAAAACAAGGAGCCGAAGACAACTGGACTACTGACTAAGGTGGCTCTAGGTCCAGCTAAGGACCTAGGGTTGAGTGGAGCAAATCCAAGCTGTTGCTGGATTGCATTTCTGTACAGCGTGGGGGGAGAGAGGCAATGCAAAACATAGCTGGGCTGAATCACTCCCTGAAGCCGTTCTCTCAGCTGCATGGGGAGAATAGGCACCTAACTAACATCTGTAGGATCAGATCTGGATTCATCCCACCTCTATCTTGGCACAGCAGACTCTTTATACAAATTTAGCATGCCAAAGGATTAATCTACCCATCATTTAACTCAGATGTCCTTAAAATTATTGCAGGGGTTCAGAAAATATGAGAGTGGCATGGTAGACAAACTCCTGCTTCCATCAATCATCTTTTCATTAACATCATTCATCCTGTCCTCTTTATTCTGAGTAAAATCTGCATTCTCTCTTTACCATGCAAATACCTCTTACATAATAAATACTGTAACACAATAAATCCTTCAGTGTCCCTTTTTCCTTGTATAGAACCTGGCTCTGCACTGCTTTCTGCTGAAAAGATTTTTCAGACCTCAGCACATGCATTAACCATAGTATTTCCTTCCTGTGCAAGTTCATGCAAGGATGGTCTTCATTTTCTCCTCAGAGAGGAAAGGCATTGGCATTCAAGATCTTCACCTCTACCCACTGGGCTGTGAATCATGAAAGCTCCTCCTTTCATCCAAGGTTTATCCTAGGCAGGAGAAGTCTTAGACTTTCCTCCAAAATGAATGACAATGAATGGTGTTTTGTTGTTGTTGTTCTGTTTTGTCTTAAATTTCTTTGCTCTCCTGTTTTGTTCCCAAGAGGATTTTTACATATTATTAAGGAAAAGAGAAAAAAAAAAAAAATTAGGAAAGTGAAAGGTCACCCTACTAGTGGCCTCTAACCACAGAAACTATGAATAACAAGAAAATAACTTTGGACTGTTTTCTGCTAGAAGTTCTGCCTCAGTCTTCCCTTCTCCTCCTGGAAAATGGGTGATGTTCAGAAATAAAATTCAGGCTTGGACCCATCTCTAATTTTCATTCATCAATTCTCAAACAGTTTCTCTGTACACAGAAGAAAAAACTAGAAAACTGTGTGCATGTGAAAACAACCATCTGTAAGCAAAAGGACATTATCCAAGAAGAAGCAATGGGAGGATCTGCTCCTGTAATAATTACTGTCTGCTGTTAACAGTGTAACTTTAAGTTGTCAAAACTTGGGACCTAAAATAGCCCCCTCCATGTTTTCTTCAAGGCTTTCCTGAGTCCAGCTACTCCTCTTTTCAATTGCCATCACAAATTCTGAATCCTCAACAGCCTTGCTACTGACTTTCAGAGCAAATACTCCATGCCAAAAAGGCAGATTTTTATAGGCAGCCACTTGAAACAATCTCCAAGACTGATTCTTATCCTGCATTATTACCTCCTCCAGCACAAGAACTTTGTTTCTCCTGGGACGGATTTGACTTCCTTACTTATCAACACCTTCCTCTGTATGGCAATGTGTTTCCTCTCACCCTCCTTCAGTCACACAGTGCAAAAATCCTAGAAAAGGTGGAGAGCTGTATGTGTTAATGAAAGACTGATTAGGAATTGACTGCTAATGTCATAGACGCTGCATCCCATATTGCCGTGGGACTTTCTACCAGCTACCAAGCCAGAACACGTGTGCACAGGTAGCAAATATACCATGGAGAGGCACTTGTGCACCTTGCTATTAGCCTGAAACAGATTTTCCAGCATCTGAGCAGCGACCTGTTAATAGCTTACATAATGAAAAACAGCACTGAAATGAGTCAGTGTGCTTGGCAAATTCAGATCATTAACCATGAGAAAGCGCTTCAAGTGGATCAAGGGAGAAATACATACCCCAGAGAACATTAAATAGAGAAGTCTTATTAGTGACAAGTAAACAGGTGCAACATTCCTCTAGAAACAACAGGATGGGCTCCTTCATTTCCCACAGAGAATTCCTCTCTGAAAGACTAGATCTCACCTTCCACAACAGAACAAGTGATGGACTCTTGCATCTCTTCCCAGATATCTACTTGCTGAGAGGGAACTGTCAGAAATAAGGAGGAAGGGAAAGCACATGGCTCCTACAATTCACTGCTGTGCAAACACAGCAGGAGCAGGGAGAGATGAAGAGCAATCCATATACAGATACACACACCAGGGCTGCAACTGTTCCTCTTGAGCTGTTTCTCCTCTAGCAGTGACAACCCTCAACCAACACATGCACATGGTGGTTATAGTTGGCCATTCAAATGGTGGTCTTGTACCAGCTTTAAATATTCAAAGAGGTACCTACACCACCAGCAAGTCCAGTCCAAACATTTTGACCATTTTAACAAGACATTTCAAACACTTTATAAAATTGATTTTTTAGAAGAGTGAAGAAATGCGAGACAAAAATGCAGATTTTCACTGACCCAAGCAAGTATTTATTATGTTGTCCATGAAAATGTAGTGTAGATTCCATGTTAACCCAAAGAATGTTTTTGTTTTTTTAGAGCATGACTTAACAATTTTTGGGGAAAGTTAATTGTTTGCATTCTTCTATAAACAATCACAGCACATGAACAGCATACTTTGTTGTATGTGAAACAGCTTAAATCCTAACGTTTACAAAGACAGAGTCTCTAGGATAAACTAGGCTGCATGAAGAACTCATGTTTTACACTTTCAGCAATCCTCTTCTCTTTGGGATTCTCAGCCCCTAGGCTTTATCCTAGAGATATGGCGTATACTTAGCAGTTCTCCATATTTCATTTTTACGAAAATGGAGAGACTCTTTTTATGTAAAATATGTAATTTATTCTCATAAAAGACTGATAAAAGGGCCATTTGACAGGACAGGATGTTGCACTAATGTTTTAGATGCCCATCTCTGCAAGCAAGTCTCATGTTGTACACAATGCTCACTTGGCTTTGTTTCCTTATCTATTTTATGTGCATGAACAGCTGGAAATGGACGTATAGAGGTTCTAACCTTCCACGGCACATCTAAAAAATTACACAACCAAAATCTATGCAGCTGTGAATGCCAGAAAGCCATCTGTATACAAGTTAATTGCTTTTGGTTTGAATAGTTTCCATTTTTATCCTGCCATCTACATTTGCACCTATTCAGTAGTTCATTTTGGACACAGCAGGGAACACATGCCACATTGCAATCCAGTTCTTCCATGTTCCAGGCTGGCTCCTCGCTTGCCTTCCCTCAAACCATTTCCTCCCTTCAGCATTTTTCTCAATTTGTCTCAGAAACCAACAGAGCAAACCTAAGGACTGCTATTTTCACCAGCGCTTCTGTGGAGTGAGTTACCAGGCTGAGTGGATGACAGGAGCAAGCACAGGTTTATTTTCAGGTTTCCCGGTCCCATTTACTTTCCTGTGACAAACTAGAGGTGTCTAGGAGCAGCAAATACACCACAGTTCAGCCACGAGCAGGAAGAATAGCAATATCAGACCATGCAACACCTTGAACTGATTGCTTCAAAAATGAACCAGCTGTTCCTTTTGTTCCTTAAATCTGTAGATACACATACATGTGTGTATAGCAAATTAACAATGCAAATCATACTCAGAAAAAATCTCTGACATCTTCTTAAAATCTTGCTACTAATTACAGATGTGATTCAGACCAGTGATGTATTTCTAATTAGCACAAATAATAAGTCCTTTTTTCCTTAGAGGAAATCAGCGTGGCCTAACTAGTGAAAATAAAACCAAGCTTCACTCTAAAGACTGCTGCTTCATACCCTCTAGGCCGTTTTTGCTAGCTCTGACAGATCTTTATTAATGACCCTATAAAAGCATCACCATTATCTACATAAATCCACAATTTTCTTCAAATATCATCATGTGTAGATCTCAGAATGCAGCTTCTGTCAGAGATCGTGTGCAGGCAAGCTTAAGCTTGTAATATTTACAGAAAACAACAACAACAACAAAAATCATTCTGAGTTATGCATATGGAAATGCCATTAAAGAAACATGCAACTTTTCTGTGTTTACAGGAAGTGTCACTGGAAAAAATCAAAGCCATGGTACCAAAATCTGCCCCTTTATAAACATATAGAATAAGTCTTCTAAACGTTGTTTGCTAGATGTGGGAATGACAACAACAAAAAAACCTTACAGTGAGTCACACTACTCTTCTAGGAATAATTAAACTAGAACACTATTTACAGTGACCTTTCTAGTTTACTTTACAGTTACTGATCAAAAGTACAGTGTCACCCTGTGGACACACATAATCAACTTTATTTTCCATTCTAACTGAGAAATGGAGCTGTTAATGTCAAGAAACATTAGAAAGAAGCTGCTCTACTGAAGTTGCTCCATCTAGCTAGCATCCCAGTGCTAGCTGGTGACAAAAAGCCACTCTGCACTACATGCCCGAAGGAGTGCAGGGATTCCAAGGCAGGGGAAACCCAAATCACCGCCTACCCCACTCCCCTCAAACCCATTAAGAGTTCTATCAGCCCATCAAAGGGTCATCTCTGTGCACACAGGGAACCCAGAGGCACGGTCAGGGAGCCGAACAGCCATGGGAAACAGAGGGATAAGGGGACAAAAGTGGCTGATTGTTTATAAACAGGTGGCTGGTCAGAGGCCTCAGCCAGGCTCTTTTCAGGGGTGCCCAGTGCCAGGCCAGGGGCATTGGGCACCAAGGAGCAGGCAGGAGGCTCCCTCTGAGCACCAGGCAGCACTGCTGTGCTGGGCGGGCGGCTGAGCACTGGCCCAGGCTGCCCAGAGAGGCTGTGGGGTCTCCTCCTGGGAGAGCGGCACAAGGCGCCTGGACGGGGCCCTGGGCACCCTGCGCTGGGGGCCCTGCTGGAGCAGGGCTTGGGGACGGGGGCCTCCAGAGCTCCCTGACAGCCTCAGCCGTGCTGTGGTTCCATGATCAGTATGGATGTCTGGCCATGCCCTCCCCCGACCAGCACAATCTGTCCTGCTTCCTTCAGAAACCTGGGCAATCTAGAGAAGTGGACCCACATGAACCTAATGAGGTTCCACAAGGCCAAGTGCAAGGTGCTGCACCTGGGCCGGGGCAATCCCAGCTATGAGCACAGACTGGGAGAAGAGCTCGCTGAGAGCAGCCCCGCAGAGAGGGACTTGGGGTTCTGGTGGACAAGAAGCTGGACAGCAGCCAGCAGTGTGTGCTTGCAGCCCAGCAGGCCAACGGCGTCCTGGGCTGCACCGCCAGAGGGGTGGCAGCAGGGGAGGGAGGGGATTGTCCCCTCTGCTCTGCCCTCGGGAGGCCCCCCCTGGAGTGCTGCGTCCAGGGCTGGGCCCAGCACAAGGAGGGTGTGGGGCTGGGAGAGCGGGGCCAGGGGAGGGCCGTGAGGGTGGTCGGGGGGCTGGAGCACCTCTCCTGTGGGTACAGGCTGAGAGAGCTGGGGCTGTGCAGCCTGGGGAAGAGAAGGCACCAGGGAGACCAGATGGCAGCCATTCAGTACTTAAAGGGGGCTTGTAAAAAAGATGGAGTGCAACTTCTTGCTCGGACAGACAATGACAGGTCAAGGCAGAATGGTTTAAACTACAAGAGGGGAGCAGTATGAGCTCATTGCTGCTCATGTTTGCCGAGTATGTCTGTACATTTTGATCTGTGTGGCTGACCACGTATATAATTTGTGTATACCTGTTGCATATGTGTGTCTGTGTGTGTGCCTACTGGCACACTGCTGCAGGAATACAGCCCGGCTTCACTGCTGGTCAGACCTGGGGGCATGGGGCTGTGGCAGCCTTGTCTCGGCTGGGCTGCTGGATTCAGCCTCACCATAACATCTGCAGGTTCTCAAGGGAGGTGTTATCCATCATGGACAAACTAGTATTTAGTCAGAAACAAAGCGGTGCGATCAGTACTGGCAACTCACAGCCAGCTGCCATGGTCATGATCCTCTCTCACTATCTGTGGCATAGACCGAAAGCCCAGACTGCAGGATTGGCACAGACATCTCCAAAGGATCTTTTGTTTACAACAGTTGAATGATTTTTTTTTTTTTCTGTTCAAAAAAGGATGCTAATTGCCTAGTGTCTGCTCTTGTGATCTTGTGTTATTTACTTTGTCTACACACATACACAGTGCATTCTTCTAATCAGCACCAAAAAAGAAAGTAAAGGAAAAGTTTCTGGTCATATCAGTGCATTACAGCACCAGTTTGCACTTTTGTTATTTTGCTCAGTTAAAACTATGCTTCATGATACACAGATATATAAGGGAATATGCTCTTCTACGTGAGAATTCTGTAACCCTTGGAAAAGAGACCTACCTGGGACATCTCTCTCTGTCAGCTTTACTATCTTAATCACTGTATTAAGAAGTCACATTCATTCTTGTTTTCTCCTCTGGCCCAGTGAATTTTGACTTCTGATCAGCCAGTTTCAAAAGAAGCGGTGTGGCAGCCCTGTACAACCAAGCTCGTACCTGAGGTTTGGCTCTTCTGCTTAGAGAGTCAGGGCTTATCTTGGGACCTGTCCAGACAAGGGCAGGTTGGGTTCATTATTTCCCATATTATGGGTGAGTGCGCAAGTCCCTAGGCTGGAAGAAACTCACCATTCCCTTGCCCTGAGCCACACTACTAATCTCTATAAAACAGACCTACCTCTGGGAAAAAAAAGAAAAAAAGAAAAAACAAAAACAAAACAAAAAAAAAAAACAGTGATATTAATGTCATAAGAGGATAAGAGATTTCTGGGCATGAAGACAGTGTCCAGCAAGTTCCCCCTAGCAGCCCTGAGGACAATATCTAAGGTTCAGATTCAAAATCTTACAGCTTATTGCTTGGCATACATACACAAACACTGCAAACTGGGGATTACTGTGAAATCTATCCAGAGGCACCTCAAGTTTAGAGAGATGAAGTGCTCCAAGGGCTATTCAAAACAGAGGTTGGAGCTGACCCCGAGGGTAATATCCTGCCTCCTGTCTGCAGTAACTGGGAGCCACAGGTCACTGCTTGTGGACAACTCAAAGCCAGATAATCTGATCTACCTCACAACAACCTTACACTTCCCCTACTTCAACAGAGCTAGCTTTGATTTGTACTCAGACAAGACCAGCATCAGATCCCTGGTTTACAGCAGCAAAACATCCCACAGCACCAAGACAATGTTAGAATCCCATGCCACACGCACCTGAGCCAAGCAAAGTCCTTCCTCTATGTAAACAATAACTGATCAAAGAGGATTGCAGCTGTTCGCTTTATCCTTGGCATTTCCATTGGAACAAAGAAAAATCTTTTTTTTTTTTATTTTTTTTTTTTTTTTTTTTTTTAGGAACACGGACAGTACCCGATACATGTCACCCTTCAACAGGAACAGAGATATTTTCACAACATGAAAAACAATGGCATTGGCTGAATAAGGAGAGTCTTACAAAGACATCATGAATTAGCAGAAAACTAGTTTGGAAAGATAAGATATTAAACAATTTCTGTGGGGAATAAGAACACTGGAGATTATTTACTTTGCTTTAATTACTTTGGCACATTGCTAGATTAGTTTTTGTACGCTACTAGATTTTCATACCATCATTTTACAAATGCAAAGAAGCAAGTTCATGTTCTGAATATTTAAAGTTTGCCATATCTGTATTATCTTGTCCTGTGCTGGATTTTCTGCCACTCAATTCATAAATAAATAAGAGGCTTATACCTTCACTTATAGCTTCGCTTTTGAAATTATTATTATTACAGTAATGCAAGCAGCAACCTTAATTTCTAGGTATGTCTTTCTGGCTTGCCTAGCATCTATCTACATGTGTTTTGACAAGAATCCACTGTTAACATATGCAATACCAGAATACTTGATAATCATGAAGTGTCACTCATGCTTTCCATCTGGATCACATTAGGTCATCCTCCATTCTCCTGGAACACTTTACTTTGATGGAAAATTGATAATAAGGCAATTTCCAGAGGGTTATAAGTTATAAAAAAAATAGTGTAACATTTGAAAGAAGTTTCCTGAAGGCTTTATGAAGTGTTTAATAGGCTCTATAGTTATGGACCATATTACTACACAACACTAATAAAATGGAAGTTTTAGGTTTTTGATTAAATAGAGCACAAAGAAACCTGCGATAAAAAAACAACACTTGTCTCACTGTTTTGATACTATTGTGAGATTTATGAGCCCCTGTGTGCAGGATTTAACTGGCCAACATAAAGATCCTGTCTTATTCTTGACTCTTTCCTAAATCCAAACTATTTCAAGATTGTCATTTGCAAGAAATACGAAATGTTCCTGTCTTGAAGAGGTGATTGCACCTGAAACAACTGGAGACAATACTATTTCAATACATTTAAACAACAGCAGTCTATTCATGTAACAAAGCTATATTAATAACATGATTGTGATCTAAAAATTCCCCAAACTAATTTGCCACATTTTAAGATTAGCAGATTTTGCCATAAGTACTGTTAAAGAGCTTTGGAGTTGCTTGCAGCACTAACAGAGCAGGGACTTTACTTTTTATTCTGTGTGTGTGCAGTGTCTAAGACAGTAAGTCCCATTATTATAGCTCCTCCATAAAGAGAAATCCAAAAAAAATTTAACTATCATAATAATTTTCATTACAAATTCTGACCAAATAGTAAACACCTATACACTCACAAACCATTTAAATTGTAGTGTACCCCGCAGAAGCTTGAAGGATAACTCCACACAACATGATGACAGAGTTAATTTATAGCCAACTGGGAGAAATTAAAAGGTTCAGGTTAATTATTGCTTTACAGCTGGGCTTGAGGCATGAAAAACAGAGCAACTGAGAAGAGTTCAGAGATAAGCAACTGCAGCTTCGGCTTGTCTCCTCCCTGCTACACTCAGGCAGGGCATCACAACAGGGCTCTTCAGTAAGCAAAGAGGCCACTTCAAAAGTCCCTCTCCTCCGATAGCTTGACTCTTTGCTCTGCCCTTCACTATGCTTCCCATGGCCAACACAGCCCCACAACACATGGTGTGCACCTCTCTTTATGACTGTGTCGCTGCCTTCTTTTCTCTGCTAGGTGTTTTCACCTTCTCCTTTCAAAGGCTGCCAGATTTTCAATGTGCCTGTCCTTCACAGTACAAAGTGAAGAGTGGATCCCATTCACCAAGTGAGCTGCAGAGAGCCTGTACTGTGACTCTCGTCAAAGCAAGGGAAAATGTAGATGAGCTCTTGGTAGAACTAGGCAGCATTATAAAAGTAGTAGTTTGACACTGAGGAAGATGGTTCATTGCCAAGGAAAACGAGAACAGCAAAGGCAAATAAAGGCTCTGGGAGATGGGTATTTATGGAGCTGTTCTTTTTCAAATGTGTGTTTTTTGCAGCATGCAGTGATAGAAACATGAAAGGAAACTACATTATAGTTTTTACTAAATTTACTGGCTACAGCAAGCAAAGAGGGAAAGTGAGTAGACAAAGATGGTCATACCTTTGTAGATATATTCCTATATATTTTGAATAATATGAATCTGAAAATAAAAGTTAAATCCTTAAAAACTAGTTTCAAATTACTTTAAAAAGGTAACATTTGCTGTAAAAACACAGATTGTTTGGCATGATATGTAGGAAACAAGCATCTAACCAGAACTGTATTTAAATTTTGGTGTCAAAGGTAAAAGGATCCTAAATCTTCCCATTGAAGGGATTCACATTTGGATACCATGCCAGGGTATGCTCTCAGAACCAAAGATAAAAAGAACCCAAGAGAGGATCAGAAGTACTTTTTCTATGGGAACTAGAATACAGAGTATCCAGTATGCTCAAAATTCCTTCAAAGTAAGGAAAAAAATCTGTAAATTAGGAGTCTTCCTGAAAAAAATAAATAAATAAATAAATAAATTAAAAAAACAGACAGACTAGATACTGAGATACTTCCTTGCTAAGAAACTGTACAACTTGGTTACTAGTCAGGCATCTCTGAAATGACTGTGATCCATGAAGGAGACCAAACCTGGGCTGATGCACTAGTACCCGGTCCCATGACTGTGCGTACGTAGAGGGTATCCCAGAGTATGGATACAATCTACCAGTTAATCCTTCTTAGGAAGCACATGTATTCTGGACCTTACTTAGGGGCTCAGAGGAAACACAGACAAGGCAAAGACCAGGAAAAAAATTATGGGAAATATCCTTTGCCACGAGCTCACAAAGAGCAGGAAGAAAAGATCTCTGGAGTTGGCCATTTGCTAAGATCAGGGAAATGTGGCTGTGTGTATTAATTCCTGGCTTTTTCCATATTTGAATAATGAGCTCTGTGCAGAAACCAAGGGCTTGCAGCAGGTTCAAGCAGAGCATCAATTATTTTCTTCTATAACATGCCATTAGCAGGACCTTCCACAAAGCACCCTATAGATTCTAAGTGCCTACAACTCCATCACTTAGAAGACAATTAGATCTGTGTTTAAGGTAAAATTTCAAGTCCTTACTATTTTTTTAATTTACATTTGCAAACTTGGGTGTCAAAGGGACATAGTTTGGTCAGCAGGATTTCCACATTCCTTGAACATGCACCTCAGCCAGCATTTCTTTGACCTGTTCTAGTAGAGCTTCATGATTCTCTAGTTGAATTGGCTCCAGCTCACCACCAGGTTTGGTGGAGGAGACAGAACTCAGTCTTTCTGTTGACAACAAATGTTCCAGGGTTGCACAAGAGTTGCCAAGAAGCACACAGCGATTTTTCTTCACTAATCCCAACAGTAGCACTGACACTGATTAGCTCTCAGAGGAATCTAGTTAAAGATCATGTCCTCCAAGCTGAACAGAAGAAATAATCAACAGGCAAAACAGGCAATGCTGTACTTTTTTTTTTTTTTTTTGAGATAAAACTTCAAGGACAGGGCTCTCTCTTTTCCCTCTCTCATGTCTTGCTGTTGTAGATATATAGACAGATGGATATAACACATTGCTGTGGATTTCTATTTAACATTATTTTCATGTTTATTTACAAAAACAAGATTAAAAAAATCTGCAGCATTGAAGTTCTATGTATAGAAATCTAGAGATAAACTTCAAAAACACAGAATAACATATATGTACTAGAAAAAAAAAAAAAAAAAAACATGCAGAGCAACAATCTACAATTCCCAAGCACACCATTTCACAAAGGGCCATACCACAAATTAAATTATATTTGAGGATTTCTTTTGCATTTTTAAAATAAAAATTATTTTAGAGAATATGGCATACAAGATGAGACTGAGATTTTTTTTTTTCATCTTTAAAAAGAGCATGTTAAGGAAAGATTTTGCTGTTGCCTATGCCTGCCTAATAGGAGGGTATAGAGAAGATAAAGCCAAACTCTTCTCAGAGATGAACAGTAATAACACAAAAGGCAACAAACACAATTTGCAGTAAGGGGCACTCTGATTAAATATAAGGAAAAAGGCAAATCACCATGAGGATGGTCAAACAATGGAATGCATACCCATGAAATCTGTGGGATCACCATCCTTGGAGATGCTCAAACTCCAGCTGGACAATGCCCTGAACAACTTTATCTACTTGGTCTTGCTTTGAGCAGGGGTGGGACTAGATGGCCTCCAGACAACTGCTGCAGCCTAAATTGTTCTGATTCTATGATTCTTTGCATAGAAAAAAAATAAATAAATAAATTTAAAAAAAAAAATAAACTTGTCAAAAAAAAGGCTGTTCAAGTAGGAAAACCTGATCTTTTGTAATATTTCTTTTTATCACTGGAAAAAAAAATGTAAAAATACAGCAATGTACTGCTGCTAATATCTTTCTGCATCTAATATAATAGAAATGCACCTCTATTGCATAAATCATATGTGACAGAACATTAGGTCTTTAAATAACACAGTGAACACCAGAGATCATGCAGAAAAGCCATCCTTCAGGCTGTTATTAATAGGAATCGAAGCCGCAGTATGCATCCTCCCACTAATTCCATTTGATTAGACATGTTATAGGCACACACTGGCCCTCTGAGCCTTGAAAAGGGAAAGGTCCCACTTTGCACATCTTTTCCTAGCACTGATGAGTGAAGCAGTTCAAAGAGAGAAATGGCACAGTTTCACAACTTGAGACTCCCGACTGAATGCCAACACTCAAGACTGGGATGGAGACTCTGGAGCTACAAGCACAGAGCGTTACGGTACAAGTGTAAGGGCCAGGACTTTATACACATACGGCGGGACACAAAAACAGATTACAGTGATTTGTGATTAAGGTCCAGAGGAGGACAAGAAATATGTATTCACCCATATTTACAATTTCACTTCTGCTTTATCTGGCTTTGATAAAACATCCTCCACATAAAGGAACTTGGCAACATACAAAGAACATGAAAGTCCTTGAGTCTGGCTGTGGTCCCATATTGCCACCACGGAGGTCCATGCTCAAGGCCCCATTCCTCTCTTTTGAAGGTAACATCAGAGAAGTAACTCCAGCTGGTTTAAATGTCAGCGTTAACTATTTTACTGCTGTTCATAATAGACATTGTGGCATTTCCCATATGCCTGCTGAGATGCCAAAAGTCATAGTTGCCAAAACTTGCAAGGTTCAAACCACCCCAGTGCAGTGGAATTTCTTTAACACAACACCCTCTTCTCCTAAGATCAAGCAAATCTCAAGTCTGGCACAGCGACCTCATCAATACAATGTAAAATCAATTTATTCAAATGGAAAATAAGTACTCAGAGATCAAGTGATGACAACACACCGTTATAACAACCACTGTCACTGCAGCAATTAGGAAGAAAAAAAAAAAAAAAAAAGTTTTGAAAAGATTTGCCAGGTCTATAAAGAATATTTTAACTCTTCCTATTTCTGATAAGATATTTTTCACTTTTGGATCTTAAAGATGCTGAGGAATTTGGTTTCCTTAGCAAGTGGGCAGCATCATGCAAATGAATGGACTGAGTGGAAGCAAAAAGGGGAACACATCTTTACACGCTGATTTATTACATTAACTGAAAAAAAATAACTTAAGTCAGAAGAGAGAAATAACAAATTTTTTGTGGGGATGTACAAAGAAGAATGATATTGAGAAGGGTCTAAAAGCTACCATAAAAACTATTTAAGAAGAGCATCAAGCAAGAATAGTGAATGCGTCTACTGGAAGCTCTGTGTGTCCACAATAAAACATTGGAAACAAACTGAAGGAGTCAGATATCTAAATAAAATAGCATTAAACTTAAGTATCAGAGACTTGAATAATCCACGTATCTAAAATATAAATATAAAGAGGTACTGTTCCTTTTTAAGGCCTGGCAGTGGAAAAAAGGATACTGCATTGTACATCAAGAACATATACAATTGATTGAGTTCCAGGCTGTAAAAAATCTGGATCTTGAGGAAACCTCAATGCACTTGTTACAAAGTGGGTTAGAGAATTAAAAAACAGGAACACTCCCATGGTGGGGATCTATTGCAAACCACCAAGGCAGGGAAATTAGGGAAAAATGAATTTTTGAAACAACTGGCAGAATCATCCATAGAACAGGACTGGGATAACGTGTATGTTAGCTACTCCCACATCTGGGAGTAGTTGAGAAAGAAACAGATCAGAACATTTTGTTCAGACAAAAAAAAAAAAAAAAAAAAAAAAGAGAGAGAGGCAGAATAAACTAAAGTCGGTTTTTGATACAGAAGCTAAAGATATAAGCCAGTAAAGGACAGAGGGGAATAGGACAGCTCTTCTAACGTCACTGTAAAGTAACTGAGTTCGTAATCCTGAGGATGCAAAACCAGAAGCACTTTTCAACAGCAGCCCTTAATAAATGATTAAAACACTAATGTGGGTGCTGTCTAGTTAGAAAAACACTCAGAAAACAATTGCTGCAATCACAAAAGAGCAGCATATTGAGCAGGACTCCACTGGCCTCTGCTTCACATCCAATGCTATTCAATATTTATATCGATAGCTGAAAGAGTGGAATAGAAAGTATGTTTATGATATTCATTGATGACACTGAGCTCCAAGAGACTCAAAGTACCTTGGAGGGCAGGATTAGAATTCAAAATATTATGGGTGAATTGGAGAGATGGAATTGGATTCAGGTCCAAATTGCAGACAAATTATGTTTACAGTTAACAGAGAACTAGTTGATACAGTCATTGGTACTTGGAGAATCTAAAAAGACTTCATCTGACTCTCGGTAAGACATCCAATTGTCCTAGGTCAGATGCACATTCATGTGTGCCAGCAACATGCAGTAATTCTCAGGGCCAGTTCATAGAGAAACATCTGTCAGATTGATTTTTTTCACAGCAATTCCTAAGGGTTAGAACTTGTGGCAGACACACAGACACGCTCACATCTCCACATCTCCACACAGTGTCTCCTCTTGGTGTCCCAGTACAAACCTCCAGAACCATTAGCAACAGCAAAGAAGATGGAGCTCCACTGAGCTCCCTTACGCGTTCTTGCAAAGGTTTAAGAAATGAGTACTGATCAAAACCATAGCCACATGGCAGGTCCTTTCTTCTTGCTTGAGAATGACTCTGAAGTGAGACCATAACTATTAAATTGTGAGAGCACAAATACCTTGCTGGTGCACCTCATTCACTAAAGCTCCTCTGATTAAATAATCTAGCTTCCCCTCTTTTTGTCTAAGTTTGTCTAAGTGCTTTCATAATTACTAATACATTCTAATAATTCTAATAATTCTAATAGTAGAAAAAAAATGCCACTGAGTATTGGCAAACAAACTTTCTTATGGTACCCACTACACTTACTTTACATTTTAGTGAAGGTGTCGACACTGTGTATGCATTGGCAGTAAAGATTTCAGAACTGAGACCCATTAGTCAGAGATGCTATATCTGCTTCTGAAGAAACCATCGTTAACAAATCTCATCTGGTCCTCAGAAGCCCTCTTGGATGCACTTTCACGAACACTTGAAAAAGGCAATCAGTTAAAATTTCACAAAATAAAGACAGATGACCACATGCATGCTAGATCAAACAGATTGTTGAGATAATTGAACTTGTCCTCCACCCAACTGTTTATAAAATGCAAAACCTAACTCTTTGCTTATTTCTGTGGGAGCAAAAACTTTAAAGGGTCTTCAGAATTTACATTTCAAATGGGTAAGCAGGGTCTTTTTCTTTATCCTTATTTATTTTAAATTATTCACCGTACTTCAAACACTCCAGGATATTCTTGCTAAAGTTAAGTGGCTGAAATTTATACAGCTCCACATAAAGACATTGAAATGCCTCATTAACTCTTTTTCCTCCCCAGGAATGTTCTCTCCAACAGATATATACATATCTATATCTATCTATTTATCTATAGTTGAGACTTTATTTTCAGTTTTCTTAAAATTAATTCAGTTCATTAACTTCTGAACAGCTCACACAAGCCCCTGCAAGCTGCAAAAGGCCCTTTTTAGCCAGTTTCCTGAAGCTCATGCACTAAGGACACAGCAGGAGGTCACTTTGTTCAGGTAAATTTCATTGCCTTATAGTAACGATAAAGTCTGGCTGTGCAAATGAGAAGTTGCATTTCAGTCTCAGGAAACTATTGTGTAGTTTCTTCTTCCTTCCCCCGTCCCATGTTTCCACAAGAGATGTTGGAATGTTGGATGATCTCAGATAAAGGTTCTGATAAATGATAAAATGTCCTGAGTACAAGGAGGAAAAGACAAGCTTCACAGGATAAAGAGAAAGAGGAAGAACATCTTTGCAAACAGGCTTGCTACCGAGAGAAAAAAGCTTTAAAGCACGTTCATGAGCAGATGGTAAGCTAAATAAAGAAGTAAGCAAAGAAGCAATCCAGATAAAGAAGAAATACTTGTTGGAAGAGGCCAAAAAGCAGAGGGCATTCAGAGCCTTCTCAAGCAGCTATACACCAATGCACAGAGCCTGATCAACAAACAAGAACTGGAAGTCTGTGTGGACGCAGTGCTCCAGCATCACCACAATCACAGATCTGGAACAGCATACATGACCAGAGTATTGCCCCAAATGCAGGATGTTGGAGAAGAAAAGGCAGAGACGGAAAGAACAGGGTGCTGTTTTTTCTTTTAAAAAAAAAAAAAAAAAAAAAAAAAAAAAAAAAAAGTCCTTGACTGTACAGTGCTCCAGCGTATGAAACCAGAAATGTGTCTGTTAAGAACCTCTAGGTAAAGAGCAGAGTTTAGACTCTGTTTCTGTTTTAGACCCCATGATTAATGGGATGAAATGGAAAAGTTTTCCTGTGAGCAACTTGTAGAAGTCTTCTGCTTGTAGACCCTCTTCTTCATGGAGGATTTCAGCTCCTTCAGGCATCTGCTGGGAGGAAAACATAGCACCATGCAAGTTTTCGAGGACGTTTCAAGACTGTGTTGATAACTACTTCCTAATGCAAAAGCTGGTAGGTCTGGTGAGGGACAATGCTTTACATGACCTGCTGCTTACTAACAGGAAAGATTTAGTAGTAACTTTGGTCTTAGATGTCAGCTTGGGCTTCAGCCAAGGTGAGCAAGTTCAGGATCCAGAATAAGACTGGGAAGCTGTAGTCAGGACTTGGGACCTAAGGAACCCAGGTGGCAGGTGGTAAGGAAGTAGTGGTGAAGTCACCTGGGTGGCATGAGATGGAGAAGTGCCCAAGATAGCTGGCTGATGTGTTAATGAAAATGCATGGAAAACTTAGGAATAAATCATCTTTGTTATGTAGGAAAGGGCAGGCAAAATAAGAGGCGAAGGCCACAGACAGCAGTTTTTGAGGTCCGTAGAGTACATTTGGAAAAAATTCCTCACTAGGAGGGTAGTGGAGGACTGCAACAGGCTACCCAGAACAGTGTCCATCAATGAAAGTTGACAGACCCTAAGCACTGCTCATAACAGTCCTGCTTTGAACAGGAAATTGGACTAGAAACTTCCAGTGGTCCCCTATAGCTAACATTACTATGAAACTATGGGGAAACTCACAGTCTGTTGATTTTGCCAGCAAAATCCATGGATTTTAATCTTTCCCCCCCTTTTTTTGTTTGTTGGTTCTTTGTTTCCTTATTTTTATATGTCACCCAACCTTTGAGAGTAGGATTAAATCATTTTGGCTGTACTGCAGGTGAGTTCAGTCACTTGAGCGGAGAGAAGTGAAAATGGGAAGCCAAGCCACCTGGTGAGCCTTACTTATCCAACTCTGAGGTTACTCACAGAGAAGGAAAGGTCTGGCAGCAAGCCAGAAATGCCAGCTTTATCCCACTGATGGTCCCCTGCAGCACGCAAGTTTTCAGCTCCCCTTTCAGACCATATTCAAAAGGTCCTTTCATACTGTTCTGCAGTACTGACCAGCGTCTGGCCCTTAACCCTCACAGCAGTCACTGCTAATTCCAAATCCCTGGTAATAATATATTAGGCACTAAAAATGAGACATGGAGCAAGTACATACAATGAAATATATCTCTGCGCATAACCCTTCTGAAATGTGGTAAGACAATAATACCTCAAAGACTCCAGTTATTCAGCTTTGTTTAATTTCTTTAATTAAAAATGATACTATATTCACCAGTACACTATTAAAACAGAACTTATCAAAACAAATACATGAATAGCTGCATAAAGAATACAGAACCTATTATTCTGGACCAAAGACGTGATTTTTTCTGCTCACTAACTCATAAAGTTAACTTATCTTCCACAAATTACTAAGATCTGGCATAAATTCTGGTGCTTCTTTTTCTCATATATTTTATGCCTTTATTCTTCTTTATTGACAAAAATTATTTTTAAAGTGTCATTGGAGACATCACTCAGGATTTCTTAACATGTTGAGCTGCCTTTTTACAAATTATAGTACCAAATAGAATTTACTTCCTTAGTCTATCCATAACAGTTTAGGACTACAGCAAATGGCTGATCTTATGACCCAAGTTGTTATTTGTGTATTTTTTTTCAGATGCTGCTTGGGACCTTCAACAAAGAAAAAATTCTGTTGGATTTTAGTCTCACACAGTATAAGAAAATCTCTCAGCAACTGAAACAATAATTGGTTTGGTTTTTAAAATAAAATCTGCTCCAAACACACTCTATACTATGCATTGTCAGTTCTTCTCTACCCTTCATTTCAACAGCTTTGTGCCAGTTTAAGTAAACAGATGATCTAGAACCTACAAATGACTGAATAAAGGTAATTCCTTGTCTTTCTGAATACCACTGAAATCCCCACAGAGGCAATGTTTTCTTCACTACTCTTTGAAGTTTGCCTTACAGAAATCATCATTCTAGAGAAGAAAAAAGAAGTATTTGTCACCTCTACAAAAAACTGTATATTTACTTAACTGGCAGTATGACATATGCAAAAGTTCTGATCTCTGGTTATTTACAATATGGTCTGAAAATATCTTTTTTTTTTTTTTTTTTTTTTTTTGATCTCATGGTGTCTTCAGAAAGTTAGAGTTTATTGTCATTTAAGATAATGGTGCCCCAACAAATCTGTAGCCTTCTGACAGAGTCATTGTTGTTCCCTAATGCACATGGTACTCCAAATCACTTCTCAGGAACATTGCCCCAGTCCTACATTCCACTGTAGAAACATGATGAAATATACAGGAAGTTTTAATGTATACGTTTTGCTGAAAGTCTTTCTTAAACAGATGTCAAATTTCAAATGTCCTCCTCATTCTCCACCAGTTTCTTCTGGGGAAATCAAAGCACTTCTGTCCTTAATCTCCTTCCATTCTCCATTCATGCCTTGTCACAATACAGCATCAGCAAACCAAAATTCCCAGGGGATGACACATAAATCCACTATTTCTGCTCTTGGCCTGCTGTTTCCACTAACCCCTTTTCCTGTAATGCTAACACCCCCCTTCTATTCCTTCTCCCCTCCCCAACATGAAATGTCTTGCTCAAGACCAGAATAAATACAGACCAGTAAAATAAAGCAAATAACTTCTTCCTCCTATCTCAGCACTCCATATCCTCCTCTAATCACTCTGGACAATATCACTGCCTTGCCTGTCATGCAAACCACAACAAGGATAACATTTTCAACTCTGACAGTCTCTCAATTCCCAGTTATGTGTCAGTTCTACATAACCTCTCTATGATACAGCCTTTCCTATACATTCGCACAGCTCATGTTCCTGGCCAAAGATCTCATCAGATCCATCAGCACAGGCATCCTCTCTGTACTTGACACACACAATCTTGCCTATATCATACCCTGTTGCAATGGTTGTTTTCCTTTGTCATTCACCTTAACCATGTGTCTCCTCTTTGCATCCCTGCCTTTGGCACATTGAGCACAATTTGTTCTCGCTTTTAAGGCTCTCTATGTCCATCACACACACGATGTATTTTCTCACTCTTTACAGTGATGTCAACTCTTCCAGTATTGCCGGCTTCCTCTGTCTACTATTTCAAGCAGAGTCCATGAAAAATGCTTTGCTGAGATGCCTCCAAAATATGTTTTTTTTTTTTTGTTTTGTTTTTTTTTTTTCTCAAGATGTTGAAAACTATTGTTTATCATGCTGGTCAATACTGTCTCATCATTCCCTTGTACTCCCCCATCTGTCTATAGCCATCTGTTACCTCTTACCTCATATTCCTTTGGTTGCTTTCCAAACCAGCTTGCATACATCTTTGTTGTGTATCTTCATGGTGTTAAAAAGAGAACCCTCATTCATGATTTGGGTTCTTGGGTACTAAGGCCAATCAATACTATCTATAGTCTATGAGATTTCATGCATGTGCATAAACAAATGAGGATTACTATGTCTGAGACACTGAGAAACAACGAGATGATAATGGTGTCAAAAGATGAGGCTGTTTTTGTTGATCCTAATCTCAAAGTCAACTAAACAGCCTTCTTGGTGATGTGAGAAGAAATACATCTGGGAAATTCAGAACAGAGCAAGGAAGGTTCATATTAGCTATACTGCTTGTATAATACATATATTAGTATACACATGCTCACTTACATACATACATTTTTGTGGCTATACACATATATGTAGTCAGAAAAACAAAACCTAATATATTTAAAGTATACTCTTGCTTTACATTTCAGCATATATCTTTCAAAGATGGCAACACCTTTTCAAATTTCAGAAAGTGCAAAATCATCTCTACTTTTAGTATCATTTCAGACAAGCTCAGTTCCAGCTAGAGGCTAGACTAGCAATGATTCGCCACTTATGAACCAGCAGATATTGCAGGGAGGCAAATATATATATATATATATATATATCACAATTTCATACACAATTACTTTTAAAACATTCTTAGCTTATGTTAGCTTCTAGCTTGGCAGGTCTTTTTTAAGGCAAGTAGTTTAATGACTGGTCAAGGACCTTGCAAAAATAACCAGACCTGATTTTTTTACCTGCCTGCAAATGATGATCAGACAATATCATCTTTAACTTCACCTTACCATCTCCATTTTAACAATCCTGTCTTACACACATGTGGATATAGGTGGGTGTTCTCTCACTGTCAGGCTGCTCTGAACATGTCACAGTTTGAGCCCAGGTCACTAAGCAAGAACTGCATACACTACCAACATAAATTACACTGAACAGCAAGGGCATGCATGCATAGTAAAAGACAGCATACACTTAACTGGTTGTGTAAGACAGTTTAACTCTCTGCTTCATGAACCAAATTCTCCCTCTACAACATACTAGGAAGGTTTCCCATCTCTCCTTGTTAGTTCCTTCTAAGTCATTATTCTATACGTTCAGAGCAGGGGGAAGAAGGCTGCAAAATGGCAAACATCTAAGGGAAATACAAACAGTGTGGAACAATAATGGAAGTGAAAAAAGTGAGAATAGGAACAAAATGCTTGCAGGTTTCTGTTTTCCCTTGAGAAAATCCATCGCAAAACATGAATATTAGAAATGCTAGACTAAATCCTGCACTAAAAGCCTTTAATGTTGTAGAGGTTACAAGCCACATTCTGCCATGGTGTGTGCTGCATGCCTACACATAACACGTGTATGCCCAAATGAACTACAATGAAATATTCAAAATACTGCTCCAAAAATACATAATCACCACAAATAAGTGCCTCTGGTCAGATAGGTGGATCCTTGGCATTTACAGACCTACAAAAACATGCAGGTAGTTGTTTCACTTGCTTAATCCCAAGAGAACGCCAGAAGGCAAACGGCTTTCAGGCATGAAGTGTTTCTTCTTGTTAAATCGTTGCCATTGTGTTAAGCACAGTTTTGGTATAAAGCACACCAGCCACATTTATAAACAGAAAACAAATAGAGATCAACTATGTGTCTTCTCAAAATTGGCTGATGATATCAAAGTAGCAAGATGCAGGCACAAGAAAAAGAATATTGAAGTTCAATTTATTTTGAATTAAATTACTTTGCCAATCTCTGAAACTCATTTAGCAAAGTGCTCTGCTCCACCAAGTATATATCAAGATATGAAGTGGTTAAACATATTGGAAAGCATGACATTTAAGATTATTGTCTGGTAAAGAGATGACCTTTATGAAACAGCTACACAACAGAAGGTAGAGCTACCGAACAGAAATATATATATATATATATATATACTTTTTAACATACAATAGCAATGCAATTAATAACACACATTACCAGTATTAAGAAAAAAAAAAAAAAGAAAGAAAAAAAAAAAAAAAAGTAGCAAATGCTTGAATTTGGACCATTCATTTCAACATGCTAACTGTTTTCTTTAAAGAAGAATCAAAACCAGAGGAGACAAACTGCATTTAACAGCAGACATTTTAGCTATTGAAAATGACAGGAAAATAAAGCATGCCAAGATTTCTATTTTTTAAAGAAGTCATTGAGTCAGAGAAAAATCTACATTCAAGTATTAATAGTTCAACACAAATTCGCAGCAGCATGCAACTAGGCAAATCAAAGATAATGACAAATACTACATCTGACACTGTCCTCAACTAACCCTATTGTGCCTAAGGACTATAGCATGCATAATATATACAGTCACATGTATTTTTGGACACTAATGTAATAGACAACAACAAAATGAGCTGAATAGCTAATTATAAGACCTGGTTTTCAACTTTAACTCTATGCTTTCCTTTTCTGAATTTAGTCAAAGCTACAATGCTAGTTACTTTTTCTGGGACCCAACAATTCAGTTTTGGTACTCTCAAGACTCCTTATTCTCCACTTTAAGGACAGGACTGTTCCTGTACAGAATAACCATTTTATCTAAAAAAGGGACAGAAAGCCTACCAGTGAGGACTGAAGAAATCACCATTCTAAGAAGGAAGAAATGTTTGTGGAAGCAGAACTGTCTGTGCCTCCTGCCAGCCAAACTACGCAAGCATCGTGTTGTTCTACTCAAGGCCCTCAGTAAACCCACGCTTCTGAGGCATCATGAAAATAGTCAGCCCTTGGCTGAGAAATTTGCTAACGTGCAGCTGCATGTGAAATTCATTCACACCAAAAGGTTATGTGTTTAAAAATGGGCTAAAATCTCTAATAGGATCTTGGCAAATACACTTGAGGTACTTTGAAGCCTGAGGTATCTCAGTGAGAGTGTCTAGATCCAGCAATATTCTTACATGTTTGCTGAACTGAGCTCCGAGTCATACCAAGCCCATAAATAAAAAAAGAAACATGATCTTATTAATCCCTTTAGCTTCTCACAAAGGCAGGTCTTCCCAGAAAATAGCAGCAAAAAAATAAAAAAATCCTTACCTACATTAAAGGACCCTAGCAAGAGCATGAGCTATCATTACTAAGGCAACATGCAGGTAAGCCCCAAGAATCTCAGATTCAGAAGGCAATGTCCTGACCTAGCAAGGTCAGCTAGGCTTGCTCTCCCCTCATCCTTCCTTCTCATGCTCTATCTGGGGTAGAAGAACCATTTCTCAGTAACTGGATTCACACATCCTTCCACTGAACCCATAGCGGCCAAATTAGATCATTCCCCAGATTCTTTCCTAACAGTTCATGGAAAGCTTTTCTTTCTCTTTGTGGATCACGGCGGCATTTCCCAACCTAACCTAACTAGCATGTGGGAAATACTATGTTCATCTCCTCCAGAATTCAGTAACCTATTCCATTTGTAACCAGTGTGGCAAAAGCCACAAGGTTTCTTAGCTTCTCCAGACAAAAGAGCACAAGAAGAGGACTAGATGAACTTTCTTTGGCACAGCCTCTTTCAGGAAGCTGCTCTTTCCAGGTTGAGGAAACCAAAGCTGATGGTTGAAAAACAATAAAGTTTGCAGTTCATTTCCCCTTCAGCAGCTGCATATGGAGGCCAAAATGTATGCGCAAGGCTGAGAGGTAAACAATGGAGATGAGCAATACATACAGTGCACACCATACATACATACAACCCCTCAGTTTTAGAATACTTAAATTATCCTCCCTATTTTTAGTGGAACCATTGGCTAGGCTTCTGGATACAAGAAAATAAATGTTCAGGATTCTAGCTGATATTTACATCTATCCTGGGCAGCTACAGAATGACATATGAGCATGTCTGCAAAGCTGAGAAGGAAATGGTGCAGCTTTGGAAAATTAGCAGCTGCTGACCCATAACTAATTTGCAATAGCAGTATTTTCAAGCTCATTAATGAAGTAGGCTATAGAAATCCAAGATACTGCATTAAAATGTTAAATACAGAAAAGGCACCTTCCTAAGCAAATCATCAGGGCCACAGTGTTATGGATGCTGTCTATAAACTTTGCAACAGACTGAAAGAATGGAAATGAAAACTTGTAATATGAAGCCTGTTGGGTTTTCATTACTTTCTCTCTATATGCTTTCAGCAGTAACTTACTAAAAGGGCATTTTATTATAAGTTGATAGGTCATTTTGTGAAACTGTGGCACTTTAGTCAAAAATAACTCACCGAAGAAATGCTCACTGAAGAAACAGCATGAGTAATAGAGCCACTTACCACACAAGTAAATAAGTGCAGATTTTTCCTGCAGTAACTAACCACATCACAGAATAGTTCAAACTTTATTCCACATATATACAATATCGCATTTTAAAATGTTGCTCATGTTTGTGCTGTTTGATCACAAGTATCTGTGAGTGTGAGATTTCTGATTGCTGTCTTTTCCTTTGGGTGATGAACTGTACTGTCAGGAGCCATCACTATTAATTGCAGAAGTTTAAGTCTTTGAATTTACGATCATTACCAGCTCAGGGCATCAAATTTTGAAAGTAGTGCACATCTGCTGAAAACCTTAGCAGTGATTGACTTGTTATAAAAATTGCTTTGTGAAGACTAAAGAACTTGATTATACTGGTGCTGCATTGCATTCATGTACTCACCACTAGTACTTCTCTGCACAACTCCAAAATCTGACTCTGTACGCTGCTGCCTTTTAGGTACTTCTCCTTATTGACTCTGTTATTTGCTGTATCTGCAAGGACACCTTCTCTGTCCTTCTGCTTCTTCGTGGAAGGATTTCTTTCCTTTCCTCTGTCTTCATCATCCCCTTGTAATGCCACCAAGAGGCCACTAAACATTTAATCTTTGGAGCTTCTCTGCTTGTCCCAGAGATATGTCACACATTTTACGGTTGATAATGTTCTTTCCCCTGTGTACACAGGATGTTTAGTGTAAAGACTGAAGAAAAGGGTAAATAGCTGCTGTACTGATTCCAGGCTTTGTGGCAACACTGATAAAGCACTGCTTTTCTAAACAGCACTGGAAGACTTATCAGTTTTCTCTGTGTTATGATACACATGGAGATCCTAACACATGGCCCACCCTACATTTCTGTTGCATACAGTCCATTTTAACACGAGGTTGTTAGTGACAGGTAGGTAACTTCTTGCATATTTTTAAGACAGTCCTTCTTGCATATTTTTAAGACAGTCCTCAGGCATTACATGCTACCAAGAAACAAGGAACTCATTCAAGGAATTTACCAAACAGACCAGGTTATGTACCTATCAATATACTTCCTCAGAGATTATGAAAACATTATGGCTGAATACAGGTTTCTTGGAGAAAGTTCCTGTACATTGCTACATTCATGCTGGATTTATGCCAGAAGTATAATTACTGCTAGTTAGCAATATGCCTTATTATCTCAAAGCAATTTTTTAAACATCTAATTCTGGAAAATGTCCCCCACAAAATATTAAGTCTGATGATCAAATTTGCTCTGCTTTTTCCCCTTACTTGATGATTCAAAATTATGTTTTTATCACGCTCCCTTTAATTTGAAGGGAAATTATGCAACTGTGTTACCACTAGCCTGACCTTGTAAAATAGGAGGGACAGGTCTCTCAGCAGGTAGAGGACGGGATGCAAAATGAGATTAAAAGATGAAGCCACCATGGTTCTTTCATTGAGAGGATCTGAAACTGGCAAGTCAACAAATGTCACTATGCTGAAATTACCTTACATGGATGTGTCACTTTGAGAACCTAGAGGGTGGGAAGAGCAGACAGGCCCCAGAAACAAAGCCAACTGAAACAACAATTAGAAGTGTTGTAGTTTCTATCCATGCAAGGCAACTGCCACTGAGTATATGAAACTAGATGTTGTTCGTCTTCTCCATACAGTCCTAATGCATTATCATGCATAAAGCTTACTTGCAGAAGTGCCTCTTTTCAGTGCTGCTTTATTGTGTTCTTGCTGGCAATTAGGATCTCTCTGTTCCTCAAAGCAGAGACAGAGGAACTCTTTGCCTTACCAAGACACGAAGATCTTCTCATCTGGTTGATGGTACTTAGAGGCTATAACATCTTTAGCACTTTTATAGTGCTAACAACATACTGATTTTTACTAGTGCCTCCTTAATTAAAATGCTTGTCAGCTTCCCTAAGCAAGGTAAGTGCTTGGGGTTTTAATGGGGTACAAAATCTCTGCTCAGCTCAATGTGACTAATCTGAGTTTAAGTCCATAATGCCAGGTGCACCATTTTCACTTTTCCAGCAAGAGATACTTATTTCAAGAAATAGATCTTCCTGAACATGCAGTTCAGGAGTGGAAATACCGTAGAAGAAAAAAAAAATCCTTGATAAACTGTTTTGTTGTTGGTGGTGGTTTGCTTGTTTGTTTTTTAATGGGGAGAAAAATCAGAGTTAAAAACAATAAAAGTGCCCCAAATTCCAGCAAGTGGGAAACATTGTTTTTGTAGACATTACTTGGGACTCTTGGGATAAATACCAGGACAATACAAATCAGCTTGGTTTATTTATTTTCTTTCTCTTCCCTCTTCATCATGGTGTTTTCGCCTTCCCTTTCCCTACCCCCCCCCCCCCCCCCATATATAGACATTTTAATTCCCTGACCTCTATTAAGTCTTCGCCTTGATTTTCAGTGTTCTTATTTTGTTTCTTCTCCTCTTTCCCTGAACAACCCAACTCTTCTTTAATGTCATTGCTTCCAGAAATAAAAAGAACCCCTACTAAAAAGATCTCCAACCCATTTGTAAAATGGAAGCAACTTCACTTAACAATTCTCTATAGAGATTAATAAAGCTTCTCTAGGGACAAAGGTGGTGAATCACCTTTTCAAAAAAATTGCACCAATTAGTAAGAAAGTTTAATGAGCAATATTATAATTTAATAGTCATACCAGAGGGCTATTAAAATATAGTATATTAAAACTTCTTATTAGCTACTGCGATTTACTAACCAAAAGAGTTGATTGCTAAAGATGAGCAATCAAATTTTAAGCAGCAAGATTTCTTTGCTGTCCTGCTGCTCCGTCAGCTAAAATGCATGGATGGAAGGGGTATCTGCTGTAAAATGGACAACGCAGCAAGCTGTCAATTTCATGCCACAAGGAAACCTCACTTCCCTCTAACTTTTTTCCTCCCAGATTGATTAAAAGAAAATACACATACACCCCTACCTTCATAAGCCATGCTCTAGACAGAATCATTCCCGTTACTTTGAAAACAGACTCATCAAGTTCAGCTGAACTGCCTCTGTTCTTAAAATATCCGTGCATGTGTTTATAGTCTTAAACTGTGTAGTATTCTCAGGATAATCAAAATTGATGTACAGCAAATCTCTTCTATATTTATTTAATGTTTTGACATCTCAGGAGAAAGTGTTAAGTGAAATGACAAAGCCCAAACAGCAACAAGAACAAATGCACTACTAAAAAGGCACACAAACTATTACAATGAAACAGTTTAGTTAAGGGCATATGAAATAGTGAATGCATAAAAATAAATGAGGAAAGAATCCCCTTGGAAACAAAATTATTTCAGTTACAGCTTATTTTGATCCCTTTATGATGCATATACATTGTAAATGAAAAAACTTGCAAATTGCCAGATAAAAGATATATCAAAGGATCTTACCATTCCTACTAAGTGACCAAAACCACATGATACTTATAAGACAGCACTTTGTTGATTCAAAAGAAAATGTTCATTAAAATAATAATAATCATCATCATCTAATTGCATTTCACTAGAGAATCTTTTGAAATATCAAGTACAACGAGTATCATATAATCTTCTGCTAAAACTAATTAAATACCATATAAGTATATTGCATACACAAACATGAAAGACTTCTTCAAGGTCCATTTCCTATATATTTTCTAGCAATCAGAAGTGTTCATTGCAGGCTGAATCCAAGACAGCAAGAGCTGTCAATGGGCACACTTTACCAAAGTCTGCAGCACTTTAAATGAGTTCCTGTGCCTCCCAGTGCATGTTCAAATTCATATTTCTACTCTTTGACACTTCACTTGTGAATAGTGGCCAAAAATATCTTTTCGTCATTACTACCTGGCAGAATTTCACCTACTTCACTCAGACGCAGATGTGATCACAGAGATCCATTCCACTGTCACTTCTCCATTGAACTGCTGTAATGTTTCCTACTTGCCTCTGACAATGGAAGGTACAGCTCATAAAACATGCAGCCATATGTCTCCAAATGGGAACTAGTGGATATGGAGTGGGTAATATATATAATATTAAAAAGTCACATTTGTGTTGCATGCTTTAAAATTCTTCCATAACTATAGAGAGCTTGGGTCTGACTATCCTCTAAGAAATTGTCTTCACACAACACTAAAAGTAATGTTGATTAAAACTGATAAAAAGTGACTGATAAAACAGCCTACAATACCTAACCTCAAGCTGTTGGGCTGTGGCACTTCCAGTGAAGACTGCTAGAAAATCTGAGTGTAGAATTGCCTTCTTTAAGAAGAAATGCAGGATTTTGCAAAGGCCTTGCCATACCCGAAGCCACAATCCCTTAATTAGAAAGTTCACTTCCTTGCCCAGCTGACCTCTCAGCAAGGAAATAATGGATGAGTGGACAATGGTCTCTGCACAGGGAGTACAGAGAGAATGGCTCTAGAGCAGAGACTTGTGTGCATGCTGTCTAGACTAACACACTAAAGACAAATGTATAGACAGACCTCGCGTTGCAAATGCAAGTAAAGAAGCAGTAGTCTGAGCTCTGGCCATAAACCACATGCAAATCTGCACTAGTCTATGTAAAGTCCCTTGAATCTAAGCCAGCAGAGAAGAGAAATCTAGAGTTCGCCTTTAATCGAAGACATGCCAGCCAGTCCAAATCAGGAACTGGCAGTCAGCAGCCTACAATAGCTGACATTTATTTCTCTCCATTTTCTAAGTGGTTTGCAAAGATATACTTGTGGGCAAGCCGCTGCAACAAGCCAGGCTGTACCAAATAGAAATGTGTACAACTATAGTAAGATTCTTGTCAATGATAAACAGTTGTAGTCATGCAAAACACTGACAGAAACGGGAATTCACAAGTGGTGTCCTTGAGGACTACACGGAGCACCCCCAAAATGAACGCCCTCCTGCTAATCAGTGCCAAAGTTGGGAACTGGAGGGGGGGTGAGATGAGATAGAAAGAAACTCCCTCTCTCTCTGCCAAGCCCTCTACTTGTTTTAACAAACGAGCCATTAGCATCTCCAAATTATCTGGCCAGAGCTACAGCCAGCTCACTTTCATCCAAGACCAGGCCACAGCCAAACATTAGGAAATTACCAGCTGGGTCCAACACTGAGGCAGCAGGCCTGCATATCATCAGCACCACAGCATCAATGAATCCCAAGCTGTGCTCTCCTTCACCACCTTTGTCTATACACAAAATGCACGTGGGCAACTGCTCGCTACAAAGCCTAAAGGTATTGTTACTGTCCTCACTCACCAGGATCTCCTCTGAAGGAACACGGGAGCAGAAAGAAATAGGGCTACATAAATATAGCTCTAGGTAACCATGCAAGAATTGTTCAAAAACAGTGAAGACCAGATCTGTATTACCCCTTGAATTAGTGTGAACATCTACAGCAGTCTTTTCTAAGATAAGTCAGTCTGAAACAGTACCTACTGTTGCACTGCACACAGACGTGAACTCAACTAACACAGAACAAAGAAATGAAACTTCCCCAACACTGACAAATACCTCACTGCCACGTCTTAATCTCTTTGTCCCAGAAAGAGAAAGCAGAGACAGGGCAATTATTTCCAATGGTACATAACTAGTTTACGTGAAGGTAGTAACCACAAGGCATATAAGAAATTCTGGTTATGCAAATAGATTTTGTGGTGCTTCTTAAGCTTCTGCTTGTTTAAACACCCTCTTAGTTAGACATCTTGGTGGGAGCTCCTACACATTAAAGACAGTGACATCTTACATTTTAAGGAAGAGAAAAAATGTTTATGTGAATATGCAGTACAGTACTCCAACTGAGAACCTCAGATTTTCTAAGTTACAAGGCAGTCTACATTACTTAGTTGTAAAGTGCTATACCTTTTATGACACTGCAGATTACATAGGACCCAGGGCAAAAGAAGCCCTCACATTAAAAACAATCAGATTAGCATAATATGAGCAGAAAAGAAAAATGCAGAAACATTTGGGGAGCTTTTAATTTTTTTCTTTAAAGCATTTCAACTCCTCCAGCCAAAGTAAACGCATCACAGATTAGTTCTCAGAAGTGCCCTCAGCCAAAAAGTAAGTTATTATAACATGGAGAATGATATCAGGAACTAAGTAAAGCTTTAACAGCCTCCACAGAACATAATAGATGTGGGGGACTCAGAACATAGACTGAAACAAGCACACATTAAAGTTTTCAGACCTAATAAAGACATTGAAAATAAGGTGAGCTAGCAAGAACACTACTAATGCATATACCTCTTAGTGCCATTATGGAATTAAGAATGTATTATGCTAGTTTTGACTCATACAGTTCCTATTAAATTTCCTATAGAAATGGCTTAATGAAATAAATAGCTCCCCTTGAACCCACCTAAAGGCAGCAACTACTCTTGCTGGTGCTGAACCAGCAAGGAAATATGTTGTGTCAGCATCTTGGGACGCTCATCCCTGCCAGACAGCAACCTGCCATCTACAATGGATTGAACAAAATTATAAGCCCCAACCATTAAAAAACAGTGACTTCTTTACAGTGAGATTTATGGGAGGGGATAACAGAAAAAACTTTCTCACAATCATTTTACTTTGGAATAGAGCTTAACATTTCATTTTCTTCCTACTGATTCTTAAGAGATTTTCCAATTCACAAGAATTGCTGTCTGGGATTAGACCAATATCCCACTGGCAGTAACCAAACAACAAAAGAAAATACACAGATGAAGCAGTTAAGGAATAATCTCTCTTCTTGGAGTTAAGAGGAAGCTCCTTTAGTGCCCACCCACAGGCACAATCCAAGCTTGATCCTGGTTAGTCTGATCCCAACCTGTTGTCCTAGTCCATTCTCCCTGTGGTCTGAACGTCACCTGAGTGAGCTAACTGAGTCCAGGACAGGTTGCCAGCACCAGTTCTGCAATGTCCCTTTCAGATTTCTACACTCCTCCCAGATCAATGGAAAAGATGAGCCCCATTTCCAGAAATGTTCCCCTCTACTTGCAAATAGGACAGCAGCAGCTGCTATCAAATACATGGTAAAAAGAGAGCTCACTCACTTCTGAGTCTGAGAAAATTGCCTTCAAATTCAGTCCTAAACATCCACATAAGATGTATCCTAGAGGCAGTGTTCTGCACCTTAAGTTAAGATAGCTGAACCTCCTAGATGCTGATCATTTGCTACCTCATTTGGCCAAGTATTCCACCTATTTTCAAATTATTCCACAGTGGCATACAGTTGTTGATGAAAGGCTGAAAAGAAGGTGCTGTTCACCACTTTCACAGTATCAGAAAGATATTCCACTTAAATTGCTGATCTCAGATGAAGGACATGAATTGAGTACATAACCATCCTAGACTGTTTGTGTAGTCAAGATGTCACCCACGCTAAGATTGATATCTACACCTATAGATATAGACCTAGAAAGGTATCTGTCTCTCTCCATACAAAGGAAACTAGGGTGACTTCTAAAAAAAGGCATCTTTCTTAAACACTTTACGTGTTAGCTGGGATGAATTCAGGCTATGCTTCCCAAAGATCCAAACTACCTCCTTATTTTTTCAGTGACATCAAAGAGATGAACATTACCTAGGACGCATAACAGTTTTGGTCATGTAGTTTACTAGACATCTTAGAAACTGACACACAAGACAGCTTTAAAAATAAAAATAAGAAGAAGAAAGGATGACATCCTCACACATAAAGAGGCTCAGTAAATACACTGTCTCTTTTGCTATCTCCACTAGTTCCAAGAAATGGCAGTCTAGATTTTCATGCCCTGTTGGCTCTGTTGCACACTACAGATAGACAAGTGGATGACTGATGGATTCTACAGTACATAAAGCCTTTCTTGTTGGCATATGCACACTTGAAAGAGTGATCTCCAAAACCACAGAAGAAACTAACAGGGTCTGTAGATCACTTGTTTGAGATTTACATTTACTATATGACAAATACAAATATTCTTTTGGGTTTGAATATCCTTGGGTTATCCATAAAGTGCTTATTCTAATTCTCAGTGAATCAAGTATTCAGAACTAGGTAATATGAGCATTGATTCTCAATCTGTGTCATTAAAGACAAAATTTACAGTAAAATTCCCTACTTTTACCTGTTGGAATTGATCTGAATTGGACAACACATTTTCATACATTTTCAATAAGCTCTGGCAGAGTTTCCCAGCTAGACAGTCAGGAACTGAGTGCACTCAGGTCTCGGTGCATTCAGTGAGGATGCACCAGGATGCAGTGAGGATGTTCCTAAGCACACTTTGGTAGGCAGTGTTAGCTCTTCATATGGTTTGTGTGGCACATGGTTTTGGGATAGTCCTCCTGTCCTTTATCTCTTCAAAGAAATATGAATCACAGATGCAAGCAGATACTAAAGACCCCATGACAGCTAAATCAGTCTTTCCCAGGGTCACACTTCCACAGGCACTCAGGATTTATAGCCCAGAGCCAACTCAATCAGTTTTACCTTACCTAGACTTTATACTTCTATGCGTCCCTTTCCTGCAGTATGTTTCAGCTAAAGCCAGAACACTAATTAACAGGATCCTTTTCTCCCAGCAGGACTCCTCTACTGAATCACGTGCTGTTGCTGAAGGAAGTACACTTAGAGTACTTCCTTCCTCCTAAGCCAGACGGTCAAGTAAAGCATTATTCCCTACAAAAGTCAGCCAAGCTTCTGAAGCTCAGCAAGCTCCCCAGGGTCTCATTTATAAACTTCCTTTGTTCTGCTTCTAGAAAAATAGTGAACGTTTCCACTGCTTTCCCTGCAGAGTAACTTGGCTGAAGCCTCTTTTCCTAAGACTTCAGTGCCAGTTATTCCCACTTCAGTGAGTGCCATCGAGGCTAATGGTCATCTATCACTATTGCTCTGAGCCCCAACAGTGTTATCGCCCAAGGCATCCTGTGAAAAAGCAACTGAGCCAGAATTCATAAACTGCACACTGAGATTCCATAAATACAACAGTTCCCAAACCAACTCTGACTCCTTGCTCAAGGAGCTTTTGAAAATCAAATGAGTCCATCAGTGAATCCAGACATCAGCAACTCCAAAATGAAAAAGGCTTGTGTTCTTGGCATGAGATTATATCAACAGGAAAGTGATCTAGCAGCAAAACCTCTCCATTTCTTGTAACATAAAATTCATTCTTGGGTATTTCCATCAAAGATGAAGGAGTATTGAACAGTTAATGGCCAAATAAATACAGAAACCCAGTGAAACATCAGGACTGACCTAGTAATTTCATCACCAGATCTCCAGCTTCTCTACACAGAAAAAGATTTTGCCTAACTCATAATTCAGTAGTTCTAATTCAACCTTGAAATCAAATACAACCAGGGCATGTCTTCCCTTCAGTTTTTAGTTAACCTCCCCATATTAGGAGACCCAATGCCACTTTCAATTTTCCATACAATTCCCATGGCATTACACTGAAGTATTATGACATAAAATTAAGCCAAGTATGCTGTTCTTTATGAGGGAATTTTTTACCCCATACTTTAAATTGGCTTAAAATTCCTATCAGATACCACAGAAAGAGCTACCCTTCTTTCTCAAATGAAATTTCCCTGCATTGAGGCACAATAACCTTCTGTGATATACCACTTTGTACAGGAAAACAAATGAGATTGGAAATCTAAACCTAGTCAGAATGATACTCATGACAATATCACAGCAGTATTAAAATGCCGGCTGTGTATTTTCTTAGTCCCTCAGATATGTTTTTTCTAAGAGCTTGCAGAAAGGAACACCATCATTTTTGATGTAAAGAACATTGAAGATTCAGTCAAAACACCCAAACGAATTGACAACAAAAATTTCAAACAGAAAAAAAAAGGGGGGGGGGGAACATTTGGACTGCAAAGGACTGCAAAGTTCTTATGGAAGATATCAAGATTTCCTCAGGTTTCACTAGATGGAAGATCCTCTTGTTCATAACCTCCACAGGACAGACAGTAGGGAGGAAATAGAGATTTTGAAGCATGAATTAAAGAGCTGAAGTTGGGAAAAAGAACATGAAAATGGACTTCTTTCCTTCCTTCACTTGAAATACTGAAAATTGCTATTGTGCAAACAGTTCTTTTCTACTGTGCACTTTTTTTGTTGTCACTTTTAAGCCCCCTAGACACAAGGCTGAGGAAAATGAATACTCACGATATATTTGAACAAATCCTCTCCAAAACAATAAACGGCAATTAAGAACAACCTTTCCAGAGAAAAGGATTGTAACAGATATCCACTGGGATAATTCCTCCATTCATATCATTTAAGAGAACGATACCACATATGGCATGTTGTAGTGAAGTTTCACAATACATCTCCCTCCTGTCACTGTAACGACAACTCAAAGGATTGTGGTGATACTGCAAATGTTCTTGTCCTGATCATGTTCTTCCTGAAATAAAAGCTCAAATGTAGAAAAATAAAGAATATTTTCCAACACTGACTCCCATGCTACCATACCTTAAAATAAATAAATAGAGTTCTGTGGCATATTCTGTAGAAGAAAAACAAAGCTAAAAAAAGACAGCTTCACTATCCCCAAACAAGCTTCTTTTCAGGGAAAATCCTATTTATTCTAGATTCTGAGACGGCAGTCAAACCTGCACAAAAAAAAAAAAAAAATTAAGTACTACCTACAAACTACAAATCTGTTCCAGTTAGATACACAGAGCAAATGTTTTAAGACCTTTTATTCAGGAATATTTGGTGCAACTCTCAGAGCAGCTGAGAGCTCCTTTGAGCTCCTCAAAGATCAATCTGTTTTGCAATCACACCGGACCTGTCCTCTGTTATTCTGAATTTGATTACTCTTTGCAAAGAATGGCATGATGGTTCACTTAATACAGAGGAGATCCTGATACTTTTTTTCTCTTGGGCCCAAGTCCTGACATATTTTTCTTCTTCCAGAAGGTAGTTAAAGCACATATAAAGTTTCCTACAGCATAAATTCACAACTGGTCAGTTAACCTACTTCAGATCCCCTTATACCACCCTTGGGCCATGCTCTAACTTATGCAATTTGTGTAAATCACGTATTATTTTGTTCATTAACACTAATGTTTGTTACAGACCCCAATACAAGATTACAGTTAGATTAGAAAAAGAAAAAAAAAAAAAAAAAAAAATGTTTCACATATAGTAGAAGGCTGCTAGCATCCACTGGTCAAAAAAAAAAAAAAAAAAAAAAAAAAAAAAAAACTCAGAACCTCAGATACTGTTGCAGTCAAAGTCATCAAAGTCATTGCTTTGTCGGAGAATTAAAGATTACACTGAAATTGAATTCCTTGCCTAAAGAATGGAGGAAAATACACAAAATCTGCCTTTTCTCTTCCTTCCACCTGAGCCCCCGTTGCTGCTAAGTGCCTAACAAACATTCACCGGGATAGTCCCTAACAATTCTCTCAGAATTAGTGAGGTGGTATGCATCTTTGCAAAGAAAGGGCAGAGACCAAGCAATAAGCTTTTATAATCTATCTTTTCAGTTACAAGTGGAGGCAGATATGATGACAAATACATGTTTCAGAAAACTGAATGTGTTGTTATAGCACAATACTAAGGGATACCAAACATTTCCCTTTCTACTTCAGATTACATGAGAATACCAATACTCAAGATTTTCCACATAAATGGCCTGTTTCATTTTAAAGTCTGATTTTTTGTGGTTTTGTGTTTCTTCCCCCCTTGAGATCTTAACTATTTCCTACCAGTGTTCTGTCTACGGTGCAATACATTCATAGTTTTGTCCTTGGGGTTACAGTTCAAAGATCATTTGTCTCAACAATCCCTAGCAGGGGATTGAAGCAAAGATGGGTAAAATCCATACCATGAGAAAGTGCAGAAGGATAGACCGGACATACAACAGGCGACCAAATAATATACGGTAAAAGCTATGCCGTTCCATGGGGTCGTTTTTGACTTCCTGCTTATGCACGTATATAGCAACAATCACTTCCACCTCAAACCATGAAATAAGATTTAAAAAAAAAATCTGACTGAGGGAACAAGATTCAAGTTCTCACTAAGCCAAATTCAAGCAATATTTCTCTTTCTCCTCTCCAGAAAATGCACTGAAAAGCCTTTCTCTTCACAGCAAGTAATGGCAAGTCTTACACTAGACAGCAATCCTCACTGCGTACATGTAGAGATGGTGGTTTTGCAGCATTCCCCAAAGCACACCGCCCCATTTGGGGTGTACCTGTGTGAGAGCTACAGACCCAGCACACTTCGGGATCTGATCTGCACAGACCAAACAAAAACTTACAGGTTTGTGCTTTAAAATTTGAGCTGTGCAACAGTGTTAGGTACAATGATATTCTGAAATATGGTTTTATACAGATAACTGATGGGAGATGAGGCTTGTATATTTGTATTAGAGAGATTTTCCAAGTCATGTTACCTTATCTCCTGATTAAAAAAAATATAAATAAATAAATAAAAACAGCCACCTCAAAAAAATGTATGTATAACTTTCTAGAAACACGCCATTGATGAATGTGAATTGATGTTAAGATAGAAAGTAAGCTTCCAAACAAAAACTACATATAGTTTCTACTACCATGCAAACCAAAACAAGATAATGCTTGCATAAATATTCCTACTATGCTTGTCACTCTCTTTCAGTTATATGCATCCTGGTCTTTCCATTATTGGAATTTAGAATTAATGACCCACTGAGATTTATAGGGCTAATTACATCTCTCAGTATTACCACTTCATAGGCCTCTGCAGCCTTAAAACAGATGCTGGAAGGTCACTTGGAAAACTCTCATTACGTTCAATAGACATCAAATGAGGCCTTTTGCCAAAATATAAATAAATAAATAATTAAAGGAGAGAGAGAATTCTTCATAGGAGACACTTAAAACAAAATCCACTTCTATCAGTATTTCCATAAAAGTACTCACTGTGCATTTTGTGAGAGAACTGATTAGTAGCATTTTCAACAGCACAGTCCAGTTGAATCCATTTGTTTTTCTTCATCTCTTCTAAAAATTTGGAATAAGTACACCTGGACTTAGCACTGGTCATTATGCAGTGGCAAATGAAAGAAAAGTTTGTGTCTATGTTAACACACATATGACAGATATCACCAATAAGTTACATCTGTAGAGATTGCTTGGTGTTCATGAAACTGAGGAGTTCAACTGGCAACAACCCTGGTAAGTGAGAAGTCCGTAAAATAATTTTGCCCAGTTGCACTTACTGAGACAGCTGAAATTCGTCTTTGCTCACAAACAGCATTGCACACAGATTGCTCACTGTAGATAATTCCATGTTTTTGTGTTTCCTTTCCCCCTTTTCACAGGCATGGCTTTCTTTAAGGAACCCAAAGGGCTGGGAGTGATGCAAGTGACTGAACAGTAATCACAAGTTGCACAACAAAAAGTTTGGAAATGAAGAAAAAGCACAGCCTTTTGGTAAGAAAAAGGCTGATAGACAAACAGATATGAACAAAGAAACTCAGAACTCAAAAGTGTTGTGCTTTTTTATCTTAAAAAAATAATAAAGGGGAAAGAAATCCTGAGTAGATAGCTAGTCAGACTTCTGCATGGCAAGAATTAAGCCATTCAAGTACAATTTATATATATATATATATATATATATATATATATTTTAAAAAAAAAAAAAAAAAAAGTCTTTAACTCTTTAACTACAGCACCACTGACAAATGCCACCATAGTTAAGCTAGAAATGCTCTACGTTTTGAGTCATGAATAGAATGTGCTCAGCCTTATTTGCTATATATGATCATGCCATCCAAGTACAGGCAACAACATTTATTGAGAAATTCACTAAAAGTTAACAACTGATTTAAAAGGAGTTCATGCAAGTTTAGTTAAGAAGCAACTTCAGAGATTATTTTCAATTACTGAGATAAAAATCACAGCTTCTCTCTGGATAAAAAAAAAAAAAAAAAGGAAAGTTATTTTTCTATACACTATATACAGAACATGAAAGCTTTAAAAATAGTATGATTTCGCAAACAGTATCAGCCTCCTACTAATATTCCTTAATTCTGGTTTTCCCTCCCCCAAGTCATTTTTCCGATTATTTTCAACATTTTATTTGATCGATTAATAAAAAGCAGCTTTTCTGCTGCAGATAGCAGGTTACAAAATTCCCTTTTACATTGAGCAGGCTTACCCTGCTCTAACTGATTGTTGTTGTTGTTGTTTTTGTTGTTTAGTTGTGCTGTTTTCTTCTACCAGATCTGTAGGATTCTGGCCAAGCATTGTATTTATCTACAGAGAACTCCTCATTGATTTCAGAGAGCACGAGGATGACAGCAGGACTTGGGCATTAATTTTCAATCCTCCTAAACTAGCATGAGGGTCAGGTTTATGAATTAATAAACCAGAAATCCTCTGTTAACTTGCATCAAAAAATCTTTCCCAGCTTGTCTTGAAAGGCCATGGATCTGGGAAAAAAAAAAAAAAAAAATCTTCAGCTCCTCTAAACTCACTGACAACCAGGTCAGCATCCCTATTTAACGAGCAACACATGGCATCCTCAACTGATGCACGGGGGATACATCCAGGCAGTCTACTTTACACATCTAATTTTGCTGAGACTTAAACTTGCAATTGTAGGGTTCCTGTACACTCAGCGGAGAGATTCAGACACATGGAGCAGGCAATTCAGAGCCCAAGGGGCTGCACTGATGGCACACGCTGTGCTAGCTCATAATTAGCACACCTGTGTTGCATGTTCAGAGTCTGTCCAGTCCCTCTACAAATTTCAGCACAGCACCATGCTTCATGCACACTGTGCATATGAAACTAAGTCCCTTTGATGTTTAAGCCCTACTGCCTCATTTCATTACCTGACTAAGAGAAAGAAATCTGCATATGCAATATAGCCGTAATCCTCTTAGGGCAACAAAAAGCCTCAAGTGTTAAAGGGCAGGATGTACATAGAAATAAAGAAATGTGAGATTTATTTTCTTCAGCACGTAAACCTGCAGACAAGTCATGAACATATATTAGCCCTCTTAAGATAACTACTCAAGATACTGATGGAGTTGACAGTGCAATCTTGTCAGGCTCCCATCAGACTCGTGTTAGTCGTATTCAAGGCAGACGGCAGCTCCAGAGCAGTTTAGCCTCTCTAACACATTCCATCTATCTTACAAGGACTGTTTTATTAGCTTAAGAAAATAATAAGAATAAACTGTATTCCAAACAGTAGAGTCACTGAGAAGAAACAGATTTCTTGGAGGTAAAACAGGAAAGCGTATATGGCCGAACAGTGAATGGTTTACTAGACTGGGGGAAAAAAAAAAAAAAAGCACCTTTGGAGAGCAAGTACTGCTATCTGTATGCCTTTAAAGACAAAAGCAAAGGTTTTCCAGTCATAAACCATCAGAAGATTATTGGCTGATCACCTGCCGTCTTGCATGCACATCATGCATGCACATCAAGCTGTTGTTACGGCAAGATTTGTTCATTGCCAAAATGAAGGTCTCTAAAATATTAAAATAAAAAAAAATAAAAAAAATAAATATCCCACTGAAAATAACTCCCTAATCTGCCATCCTTTCAATAGAACTGAAGTGCTCTTCACACACATAGTACACAAGCATCTTGAATTAGCAGGGAACTATTTTTAAATACATGAAGGCTAAGATACAAAATTAGTTTCATGGGGAATGAGAACCTTAGAGATTATTTACTTTCCCTTAATTACTTTGACTCACCACTCATTTAGCTTGCCAATAGTACTACCTATTTCACACTCAAATTTTGAATCTAAAGAAATGCAAGTATGTTTTTTGAACATTTAAGATTATGGATCTTAATGACATAACTGCATTTCTCAACGTGACTGACCCACATATAAGCTACTTAAAGATACTCTGCGGTACAAATATTTCTTTCTTTGGAACAAGTGCCTCAAAGTAAGGATCCCTGCATAAAAATAAGCGCCTTTCTTTGAGCAAATGCATGAAAATTCTGATAACCATGCAAAATTATTATAATAGATGCAGGTAGCCAATTATACTACTGATCTCATATAACGAAAGAAGTTAAAGAGAAATTAGTACTAAAAAGAACATTTTTGAGAGCAAGGAACTCAGGTAACAAGACAGTACAACTTCTATGCCTGAAAGAAAGGCTCAAGTTTCTAAGCCTCAGAGTAATAAGAAATTGAGTGCATACATTGAATACACAAAAAAGAAAAAAAAAAAAGATGGGACACAGACAGGAGAAAGAAGGGTTAAAAATAGAAGGAGAGAAGGCAAGGGATAGGAAGACATGGAAGACATTGAAGGGACAGCTTAAAAAATAAAAAATAAAAGAAACCACAACACAGCTCTAAATTCCTCCTTCCTCCTCACCGCCCAAAAAAATTACACTGGAAGCCAGAGCTGGAAGAAAAGCAAGTGCAAACCATTTCAGTAGCTAATGAAGCTCCCTTCAGTGCTGACAGCCCCAGGAGCAGTCCTGTCTCTGTCAAGCAGCGGGACTTTTGGCCGGAACTTCTCTTGTCCCCTTGGGAATAAGGCATGGGAATAAGGCTTGGGAATGAGCTGAAGCAATGCCTAGATGATTTTCAATGCTTTAACACCTGAGACACTGCATAACATAACATTAGCTCTGGATTTTTTAGGATGACTAGTTTTTGCTAAGTAAGAGGATTAAGAGGTGCAAAAACTGTCAAAGTACTTTCTATACGTAGCAGCACATACTACTGCCACCATGTATCTAAAAGTATGAGTTTGTATCTGAAATTATGAATTCCCTCATTAAGCAAAGTTATCAAACCATTTATGTTATAAAGTAAGAATTCTATCAGCTGTCAATGACTAATTTATCCAGAAAAAAACAGAGGCTGTTAAAGCAATTAGCAAATGAAAAAAAATTAAGCGGTGTTTCTGAAGATTTTCAAGAGATTTGATGAGAAAGAAGCTTGGGCTTTGGGTCCCACTTTTCAGCAGTGAATTTTGTGCTTTTCTAGCAGAACAACCATTGCAGTGTAGAAAAAGAAAGAGGAGAGACCCTGAATAGAATTTCTCAAATCACTTATTATAATATAATGAATATTAACAATACATAGTACAAATTCTCTCGAGAATTGACTATTGCTGGGTTTTGGATCCCTTCTTCTAGGCTGTTAAGGTTGCTAGGGAATTTCACAGTTAATGGTGTATTTCCATATGAATGTTTGAAGAAGGGGGAAGGGCTTGCAAAACTGAATCTTAAGCATGGAGTTTTCTTTGTGCTTTTGAGAAAAAAAAAAAAAAAAATCCGATGTTCTTGTAAAGCTGAAATAGGACACTCTTGCAAACTTACTTATGCATTATCCACATTTTTTAGGAGAAAAAAAAAAATATCATAGAAAATAGTTAGAGTCACTGTGAGGAAGAGCTTGCTTCTCTTGCTATGGCCAGTAGTAATACACCAGACTTCCCATTATACACACTCAAAGGGCGACAAGTGGTCTAGAAAACACAGCAGCTGTATTTTGCTTTGACGGTTAAAAGCAAGAAATATATTTTGTTTTAAACAGATTATATGCACATTTTTCATAGACCATTTGGAAAGCACATAGCTGTGGGCTTCCCAGTGACAAATACACAGAGACACCAGCAAGTGACAACATACTTTGTACTCCTTGACATGGATGAAAGAATTCAGTTCAACTCTTCTATTTTTTTCTATTTCAAAAGAGAAATGCCTAGGAAAAAGATCTTTTTAGCCCTACTTCCTGAGAACAAAGCTTAAAGGATGGCTTTATCTTTCCCCGCATCTTAATCTGTTTCTCCTTTCCTCAGTAACTTTGGGTGTCATTGGTAGTCATCAATGAAAACTGAGAGAGGGGAGAATCCCTTCATTTTTTCTGAAAATAAGTGGCTGAACAGAGGGGTAAAAATAGCTAATGTCCCAAGGTTTGAAGGGTAGGTGCTCAGTTTTCTATCAGAAAATGCAAAGAGGAATCACTACTGAAGAAGAACCCACAGAAAACAAGGCAGGGTTGGCTCCACACTCACACCACCACCACTTAACTGGTTATGCTTTCCTGTCCTTCAGAATTCAAAATATCCCAACTCTGGCAACTCTTATTTACTGCCCGTGTACAGTAAATAGAGACACACTGTTATTAGCAGCTACTGTGACAGTTGATCTTCACACCACAGTATTATCCTAATAAACTGTTTCTAAGCCCCAGGGTCTTTGTTCTCATACAACTGACCTACAGCTGGTCACCCTGGATCTTACACAAAGCATGACGAGCACAGAGGTTATATGAGTTAATTGCATAACGACTGCAGAGTAGCATGCTTTCTTCCACTCAGCAATGTGTTTTTTTCTCTACTGAAAACAATTGGAGTTACACTGTAATTCAAGTTAATGATAGAACGGTATATGTGGATAACTCTATCATTAGTTAATGTTACCACCACACGAGCTTGTCTGTATGGTATTTGACAACAAAATTCAAGTTAAACAACCTCCTCCAGAATGAAGACAACATTGGATTAATTAGGTAACTTGCTAGACATTTAGAAAATGAAGATGAATATCCCTTTTTTAACCATATTAAAACCCTGAGGAATAAGAACCAGATTGTAATCTGTTATTGTAGTGTATATCATGGATATCTCCAGTTTGAATTACTTGAGATTTAAATCACTGGGGATCAGAATCTGGCCCCATCAATCTTAACACAACATTTGACTTATTGCTCGCATAAAAAGGACACAATTTCCATCAACACATAATGCACAGGAAACCATTTGTTTCCCAGAAGAATTCAAAATTCTCTGGGGAAAAAAAAAAAAAAAAAAAAAAAAAAGAAGTACATAATTATTGTGGTAGTCCTACCATCTTCTGTTATTTTTATTGGTCTGTATGCTACTTTTGCTTTTAACTATGGAGTGGAAGTCAGGAGAAAGGCTGAAACTGGGTTCCATTACTCAGCCTTTTCCCCACACATTTCTCAGAACTCAGGCAACTTTCTTCTTCCAACTAAAGACAGCTGTTGGAAATACTCCAAGAAGTCCATAAAGATTTTACTAGGTAAAAAACAAACCACACATTACTCAATTCATTTTGTAACAAGATTATTCCTTCACATTGGTCCAAAACTGAGACCATGCAACTCTGAAAATACACCAAAATGTAGTAACTGAGTCACTAGTCTCTAAATAGTCTGGCCTAACACTCTCTCAGGCTATTTTTAGTTGTGCTTTAGCAATCTGGGATATGTCTACATAAGCCTTTTGAAGACAGGTTAGTTTTCTCTCTGCCTAAGCTTCCTGATACTTCCATACCAGCCAGGGCTCAACCTCAAGTTGTGTTAGCAAGGGATCATGAAAAAGTGAATTTATCATAATGTTTCAAGCCTAACAATGCAGGATGGCAAAATGCTCAACATGGAGCTTGGCAGGAAAGAAAACGCTTTCAGATCTGAAATATATCCGTGTTAAACCTCCAGCCTCTCCTATAACATGCCCGCTACATTATCCATTATTCTGACACAAAGAGGGATAACAGACTGACCACCTGGATTACAGTTTAAGCTGTAAACCACACCCCTTCTGACTGTCCCATTTCCTTTTATCCCACTCACTGTAGGACTTGGCAAGAATCACAGACAAATAGAGCTGGAAACAGCTACATGACAGGGTCAGTTATCTCCTTCAAAGATAACACAGTTACATCTAAAACACACTTAAGAGACCTCAACAGATACAGGCCCCACAATGTTCACAAAATCCACTCCAGTACCCCTCAGCATCCTACCACTAGAACATTTTTCATAAACTCATTCTTTCTTTCAACATAGTCAGCCTATTCCTCTTACTCTACTTACTGTGGGGTTTGTAAACAGACTCATTTCCCCCTCTTGTATGTCAGACTTCATCCTGTTCTCCATCGTCGTTCAAAACATTAATCTCATCAACTAGTTTCTACAGCTGCTGAGGACTGTTTTTTTGTTTGTTTGTTTGTTTTTCTCTCAAATATTGACTGATATTTATTTGCAAGCTGAAGGAAGAAAATTTCCACTTAAACTGAAGTGTCATCAGGCTGCAGTTGGTCAAAATCCTTCTGAAACCATCATTAGTTGTGTTCCTAAGATTTGGGGTTCCGTGGGGATTATCTTGCTGTGTAAAATGTATACAAAAAACATATTCAATTTCATTCTAAATACACCTGCATTATTGAGGACCACAGAGTAGTGGCAAAAATAAAGACAAGATCTTTCTCCTCAGAGGACGACCAAGAGTAACTGAAAGAAGAGACTATAAATACCCTTTTCTCCAGCCAACTCTTAGTTCTGGTGACTGTTCTTTCTCACCGAGAATGAACTTCACATTAGGACAAACCTACTTCAGAAGTTCTCATTTCATTTTGTCTCTGCAGCTGCTACGCTTGCTCCTCAGGCACTTAGAGAACACCTTGTCATACAGTCATTCCATGGGATCCCTTAGAGACATGACTGATAGCGCTACAAAGGCCTGCATCTTTCCTTGCATGGATGCTTATAGCTACTCTCTGAACATTTCTCGTATCCAGTGAACCATCATGCATTAATGTAAGTGCTGTTTATTTTAGGCTTTGGTTTTCAGTTCTGCATTTCCTTTTTCTTTTATCCATTGAACGGTGAACGAGTGAATTTAAATCTCTTTAAACAGGCAATACTCAGAGGCTTATATCTCACCCTGTATTGCTCATTTTGTGTTATGCTGACAGCAATGTTACCACAAAAGAAAGTTTCTCATCAAGTTTTAAGTCTTCATTTTCCTAGTGTTTAAGACATGAGTGGCTATTGCTCTTTGTCCTCCCTGATAACAGACAAACTGATTCCTCTAGAACGAAGTGACGTTGAAGAGCCACTGAAACAGCTAGAACAGTGTCTTCAGTGCTCATCACAGCTATATTTCAGTGACGACAGGGGTGTCAGAGAATCTCATCTCCGGGATTATCAAATTCAATGTTCTGCTTTCAATTCAATTTTCAGTTCCATCTGGCAGCCCATTTGACATTGAAGAACCAAAAGAAATAGATTTTCTGCATGATTTCAAGATGGCCACTAGTCTTTTCCATCTAGCTACTCTCACGACTCTTATAACTTAGATATAGAAGAATTGTTTGATTATAGTGTTGTTTGACCACTTCATACTACTTCCTATATTCTTGGGCAATATGAGCCTGAATAAATATATATAATATATATATATATTATATCAATCAATTCTATTTTCCTTGTAGAATACAGCACCAAAGATAATCAACTTTGTCATGATGAAAAAGGTAAACCTAGATGACAGACTGGCAATCTTATAAACAGCTGCATTGTCAGATGTGCTGTCTACTTCCAGATTCTAATTAATGAAACCCACTCTGACTGTGCATTACTCCATTCGCTTCCTTCTCACCACTGTCCACGGAGAGTGGATTACATTAAGCAGCTACTCTGTTCTCATTATCAGTGAGACTTCTCTTTCCCTATCCCCAGAGACTTTATGTAGTTACATAATCTCTCTTAGTATTTCCTAAGAAACATAAAAAGAAATACCAAATTTCAACCTTTCACCTAAAAAATAATAATAATAATAATGTTAATAGTTTCCTTCTCATACAGAAATTGCAGCTGCCTTGTATTTTGCAAAGAAAACAATATTAACTACCTATTACATATGTTCTGCAAAATGATACATAAGTTTAACAAATGCAACATGGAAAACAAAACTGCAAAGCCCAACTAATGACACACATACTGCACCTGGTTTCACATGTTTTCTGTAATAGCATTAACCTTTTAACAGAATTGGCAAGCAGCTGGATAGCTAAGTAGATTGGCAACAGTACATGGAGCCTTTCACCTGGAGTGTATCAGCTCAAGTTTAGCCCAGCTCCCTCTAGGAACTGAAAACATGTGCTCTCTCACAGCTTGTCAGTGAAATAAAACGGTAATTGCTATCTGCTTTATACAAAATTGGAGATTACACTGCAGAAGAAGAGCCATCAGCATAAACAGCATTTCCTCTCAGTGTCAAGATATGAAGAACCTTGAACCAAAAACTGACCAAGGGCCCCTTCATTTGTTAAAATGATATTGACCCGAGATGCTCATTTTAGGCCAACTGATGGAAAGGCAACATAATGAAGATTTTAAATCAAACTTATTTTCCAAGTCCTTTAAGTTTTCATACATAGCAGCCTGCCAACAATACCTCTGTTTATAATCTGCCTGAAGACTGTGGAAGCCAGATGCCTGCACGCAGAGGAGACATGAGGATGCCTGAATAGATGACCTCTTTACAGCCAGTAAATCCACACTGAGTGCTTGTTCACGTCCAGGTGCCTGCCATCCTTATCTGCCAGCAGAGGACCATAAACATACACTTCTTTGGTGCATCTATTACCAAACTACCCTGAGCTGTGATCTCATCAAACTTCACTGCTAAGCAAGGGTCATAACTCCATGGAAAATTCTCACTAAGCTAAGTGACTAAGTGGATCACTTACTCAGTAAATGCTCTTTCTTCTGAGTTGGTGCTGAAGTAATGCCAACATCCACCACAAGTCATCAGAAGAGATTAATCCATGGATCTTTGCCACCAAACTCTAAGCCTCTACCACTGCAGAATGTGAGGGAACTGTTTGTTTCACTTGGTAGCAACAGCAAGCTCTTATTCTATATGCACAGGAGACACCAAATTAGGGTATAACACAGTTTCACAGAATGTCAGACCAGCAAAACACTAGGAAGCAATCTGCCAATTCCAGATGAAACAAACTTATTTGTCATCACTGAAAATCCTCTTGACTCTTCTTACAAGGGCACAAGTATCAGCACCTCTTCTAAGAGTGTGCTCTCACTCCAATTATTGCATTCCACCTCCCTAAGTGCACCCTGTGCCTTTATCAGCTACTTCTATGTCATTTATTTGTTTCCCTGTCAAAATGCTTGCTAACAGGTATGGTTAAGTCTAGACAGAATTGGAAAAAAAAAAAAAAAAAAAAAAAAAAAAAAGATGTTAAACTCTAACCGTATTCTACCCCAGACACACCTGTTGTATCCTGAAACTTTTTTACACTGTGTATAGGGCACAAATTCCTTTAAAATCTACTACATAAAGCCGACCTGTCATACCAGAATAATTGTGTGTTATCCACTCTGGTCACAGAGGAACTGTTCTGTTGATGAGATCTAGCATACTAAAGGTCACATCCTAAACACTAATACTATCTTAAATATACCTGTGGGTGAAGGAAAAAAAAAAAAAAAGTCTCAAACTATTTCCAAAAATAAAGATATATTAACATATACAAATTGTAATTAAGAAATTAAGATAGTTGTTGACCTAGCTCCTCTGTGCAAAGACAACAGACAGAATAATAACCTTGTACTTTGACAGCAACTTTCATCTGAAAAGATTCCATCCAACAAGCCTGATCTTACACACACTTACAAAGAAGAGCACTATTAACATACAGAAGTAATCCTAAGTAAACTTACCTACCTAATTTCACCATCATCAGCTACCTAGCTTTACCCACTCAAATGTACAGGCTATTTTTGTCTACCTTATCCATCCACCAAAAAAATTATCCATCCATCAAAAAAACTGCTCTCATAATACCAGTAATGCATAGGCAACAAGTTCAGCCCTAAACCTTAGGCTCTGCCCAAAAAAAAAAAAAAAAAAAAAAAAAAAGGATTTATTTTTAAAGCTACCTGGGACGTATCAGGAGTGCATTGTTTACAGACCAATGTTTTTTCTCATATTATGCTGCTCACAGGAAATCTAGAGGAAGCATAAACCTGGCTTCTATAACTTCATCACATGGCTTTCTTGCACCAAAACATATTTAAACCAAAAGCCAGTCTCAACAAACAGCTCTGCCACAGACAGATCAGCTTTCACTTGAGTTTGGCACTCATGCAAAATTGCTGTTTTAATCACCATCCAGCATGGAAGGGTTATCCCAAATCACCTATTTTTACCTTATTATTACTAAAATAGACCTTCTTTAATCAGTTGTCTACCAGGTATCCACAGCACATGGCAGAGGGAAATCCACCTCCTCCCCTGCAATTTGCATGGCTTTTGGAAAACTTTCCCCTATGATACCAGACTGCACCACGTTTTTTTGTTTGTTTGTTTGTTTGCTTTCCCCTGAATACATGCTTCAGAGTAAAATAAATTAGAAGAAACCATTGTAATAGCATAATTCCAGGCAAAGGTTCCTCTAGAAAACACCCACTATACCATGAACCTACATCTTGCCTGTCTGTTTTCACCCAGACTGAGTGGATGAGGGAGTTATCTGAAGCAGTACACTCTGAGAAATGTTATTCATGCTCCTGTCCTCCTCTGACAGCCTCTTCCAGAAAACAAGACACTGACAGTACTCATCTGGACTTGCACTGCACACAGACCAGCCAGATCACAGCAGACAACTGGTGAGAGATCATAATGGGTACAGAGGCAGGAAGGGACAAGAAGGGATAATTAGCAAGTTCTACTGCTTCATCATTCATACCTGATGGCAGTGAGCTGCTTTATATGAAGAAGCAAAATGCTGCAGAAGCTGTCACTCCTGTGCCCCCTATACCACCCTGTGATGCTCACTGTTTTCAAAAGGGAAAACAAACAATTTTTTTTTAAAAAAAAAAAAAAAGTTGAGAGTTGTTTACTAGAAAATCTACTGTAGCTAATCCTTGCATATCCATCATCCCAGCATTAGATCAACCTGAGCCCCTATGATGACCCTGCTCTGAGTCATGATTTTTTAAAACCATAAAACCCAACTGTCTTGGCACTGGAAATTGCTTTGCCAAGGTATGAACACTCCAGCCTGAGAAAAATCAAGTCAAGGATGGCTGGCCCAGGATCTGACCTAGTTTCTCCTGTAACCTTCAGCTCAAACGAGAACAAACCACAGACACACACACAAAAAAGGGCTGATAGAACTTGTACTCCTACACGTTTAAAATGTAGAATCTCTTCCTCCAGTACATTTTTAGTGACTTGCCTACAGAAAGGACTTGCCTAAAACTATTATTTTAAACATCTGAAAGGGAGGTTCTCACTACACCTAGGCTAATATAGGCCCTAATACATATTCCTGTCATTAAACTTTTGCCCAGAATTCAACATAAGCTTTTTCTTCCTTTATTTCATGATGAGGATGACAGGACACTGGAACAGGTTGCCCAGAAAAGCTGTGGATGAGCCACCACTGGAAGTTTTCAAAGTTGGGATGTACGGGGCTTTTAGCAATCTGGTCTAATGGATGACGCCCCTGACCACATCAGCAGGGTGGGATTAGATGACCAAACCATGCTATGATTCTCTTCTCCCACACAATGCACAGCAAAAAAAAAATAGATTCCTTCAACTGCAATACATTTCAGAAATCTAAATATAGTTTAATAATCTACTCACATTTGGTGCCAGGCTAAATATATATATATATCGGAATGTTTCCCCTCAAGCTAGTTCCTTTGGACATCTGAGCATTTTGTTGCTCTTCTTTGAGCTCTACTGAAATAGTCTTTAAGATCCTGTTGATATGGTATTCAGTTTTCAGATGTGTTTGTGGCAGATGTGTACAAAAAGTAATCATAGAATGGTTTGGGTTGGAAGGGACCTTAAAGATCATCTAATTCTACCCCCCCTGCCATGGGCAGGGACACCTCCCACCACACCAGGTTGCCCAAAGCCCCATCCAGCCTGGCCTTGAACACCTCCAGGGATGGGGCATCCACAGCTTCTCTGGGCAGCCTGTGCCAGGGCCTCACCACCCTCTGAGGAAAGAATTTCCTCCTAACCTCTAACCTTTAAGTCCCTTCCAAACCTCTAATCTAGATCTCCCCTCTTGTAGTATTAAACCATTCCGTCTCATCCTATCACTCCACCCCCTGACAAAGAGTCCCTCCCCAGCTTTCCTGTAGGTACTGGAAGGCCACTGTAAGGTCTCCCTGAAGACTTCTCTTCTCCAGGCTGAACAACCCCAACTCCCTCAGCCCGTCCTCATAGGAGAGGTGCTCCAGCCCCTTGACCATCTTCATGGCCCTCCTCTGGACCAGCTCTAACAGCCCCACATCCTTGTGCTGAGGGCCCCAGAGCTGAAGGCAACACTCCAGGTGGGGTCTCAGGAGAGCACAGTAGAGGAGGACAACCACCTCTGTCACCCTGCTGGCCACGCTTCTTTTGATGCAGCCCAGGATATGGGTCTTTTCTGGGCTGAAAGCACACATTGCAGGCTCATGGTGAGCTTCTCGTGAGCCAACACCTCCAGGTCCTCCTCAGGGCAGCTCTCAACGCATTTGAGGAATCCCACTTCTTTGTTCACTGGCATAGCACCTTTTTGTTGTCAGCTGAACTACAAACTGTGCTGTTCTGTAATCAAGTCACACTGCAGACCTGTGTATTGCTTCCTGCTGGGTCTTAATTCTAGATTACTTCAAGCATTGCTATTATCCATCAGTAAATTCCCAATCTGAGACCTCCATTCCTATGAGCCTGCCTTTTCATGAACTTTGTTCCCTTTGCTCTACTATCCTGTAACAATTCTACTTAAGTTCAGTTTACTCCAAAGCAAAGATGTTGCTAGTTTCAAAGGTTCCAGGTTTTGCTTGAGGCCCCTATTCAACAAGGCATTTAATTACATGCCTAACTTTAACCACATGCTTAAATCCAATTGATCTCAGCAAGCAGAGATGAGCTTAAGCATATGTTAAAAAAAAAAAAAAAAAAAAAAAAAAAAAAAAAAGTTAGGCATGCAAGTCAATACTTTGCTGAACCAAATCCTCAGTTTCTGTAATCACATGGATGATTTATTTTCCATATTTGGCAAGAATTGACAGCTCAATGCTTTCATGTTACAGGATTTAAAAATGAAGCTTCACAAGAGTCCAAAACTGACATCATGCTTTTGTTCCTTTCTTAAAATAAGAAAGGGAAATAAATACTTAAGCAAATATCCAACAGTATGACAATAATTAAGCCTCTAGGATTTAAACACCCAGTAACTCTACATTCTCGTTACTGCAGTACCCTCTGAAAAAGATGAAATTAAAAAGCCCTGTGAAAATGTTGGAAAAAGACTTGCCACACGTGCATCTCAGTAAGATAAGCAGCATGCTCTCTGCTAGCTTGTTAGCCGCTACCATCATTGCGTAGTTAAATGGTGAGAACAAAGCTGTCAATTTCTTAATTCTTTTCTAACTAAACACATTTAAATAAAATGGATTTAACTCATTGCTCCAAGAAAGATTTAGTGGGAAGAAGTGGTGAGAATGTACCAGTCTTTGGTTTTGGTCATTGGTTGACTACTTCTGCCAGTCTCCAACCCACAGGACAGCAGATGTAAGATTTTACATTGATAAACAACAAATGCAGTTGGCATAACAGGATTTTTGTGGAGAGTGTTTAAAATCACTTCCAAATGTCTTCCATTGTTTATAGGCAGACTACTTCATGATCTTTCTCTTAATTATTTTTTGTTTTGTTTTTTCTTTGTTTGTTTGTACTTTATTTTTTTTTCTGCTTTCCCTCATTCTGCTGCCTGGTAACTACAGGTAGGGGCTACATGGAATGGAATTAGGCAGCCATACCAAGTGTAATCTGCAGACTACCCAACTGCAAGGCTCTGGGTTTGGGAGGAGTGCCATCTGAGAAAGAAACGACAAAGGAAAAAAATGGAAAATGACTACTTCCTCTCCAACCATAAAGCCTTCCAAAATTCAATTAACGTGTTCTAAACTAAACTGTCGACACATGCTATGGCAATAAAATGCTTAATTTCAAATGTATATAAGAAAGTAGCTGCTTATTGATATTCATCAAAATTTTAATATTCCCTGACTATTGCATTTCAACCGTTATTATTGAAGCGACATTTGTTTTAGCACTTTTGTCAGTAGTTACAATGAGCCCTAAAAATCCTGTAGACAATATATATATAATCACACCTGTCGTATCTCTTAAATAGCACTACAAACCCCAAAAGCCACTCAGAGAGTTCCCACACCTAGCTCAAATAGCATTGTTTACTAATGATTACTAAAGGATTACATTTGCTGTTTTCCCCGTAGCAAATACAGCTTGTGATTTTAAGGTTTCTAAGACGGAAATGACATATTCGCTTTCACAGATTCAGTGGTGCAACCAATAGGAAAACCACCCGTGTGTTCATTTACAGTACAACCTCTGTAAATACTGCTGGATACCCAAGACCCGGAGGTAAAACTCTGAACAACTTTTTGCCACTTTCTACTACAAAGGAAGGGCAGGAGGCAAAGAGGCAGAAGTGTAGAAACTCCTCTGCGCCGCTGTAGGTACAACCACTCATCTGTGACTGCTCATCTCCTTTTCCCACTGCGGTTCTAAGCACTAACACCTGCTGGAAAGCTGAAACCCGATAGGCAGTAAGTACAGATACAGGGTTAGATCCACAGCCTGCACTAATGGATTTTTTCGGATAGATGGCAGTGCACAAAGTGCATCTGAGACTGGTCCAGGGTCGAGAATCCATTTCAATGCTCAGACACTAACTAAGGGAATTACCGCATTAACAAAAGCGCTTTTAGAAAGATCAGACCCTGTCCTGCTGCACTGGGATATCTTTAGCTCTTTTGAAGGGGTGAACTGGGTGCCAAGAACATAAAAGTGGCAAAGCAGAGCTTTGGATTTTATTTCCCATTCCTGTGAGTGGCAAGGGGGTTGTTTATTTTTTTTAATGCATTCTAACAAATGTGGTTTTAAAGCACAAAGCTAAAAGATGATTAGGAAGACGAAGTATGAGATCCTGCATACCGGACACAGTAGATTATAAAACTGGTTCTCTGGGGTCAGTGACAGTATAGATTTAGAAATATTCCAGCAATAAAAAATGGCATTTCAAATCACTCTCATTGGCAACAAAAGCTACAAATACTACTCACTTTGTGCCCTCCTCATTCTAGCATAGCTAAGAAAGCGGCGTGAAATTTTAACCATTTAACTGCATTTAGCCTGGCAAGTCCCTTTCTCACAAAAGGAAAACCCTAACAAAGCAGCCGAAATGCACAGGAGTGGATCTCACTACACGGCTGGCAGTTCTGTGCCCACTTCAGGGTGCCGACACGCAGCTCTCATGATGTGGAAGCATCCTCCACCGTTTTGTTTTCTGTTCACAGTAGGGGGTTGCTAGGAAACAAAATACTATTGTCTGATTTCATGATCTATTGCCTGGTTTGCCTGGCGTGAGCATCTTCGGAAGCTATCGCCGGATTATTTTACATTGCACGGAGATTAAGACTAACATTAAAACACATGCATGCAATGAGAGGAATGGTAAAAAAAATAAAAGCCTCAAAATTCAGGGGAAAGAAGACAAAGTATCCTGGAAAAATGAACTCTGGTAGCCCGGTGCTATTTATGTACATACACACTCGCACGTGCATCACCGCTCCCTTACTGTACCTATAGTTTTGTGGACTTGTGGGAGACTCTCTTGCCTCCGAGGACACAAAACGTTCCCTTACTACTGGAGAGCTATTGTACGCTGCAAGTTCTGTAAATACCACATGCTGCAGAATGCCTGGTGCCACCGAGCAAACACACTGGAGTCATTTTTTCCAGATTTCAGCTGAAGGTTGTTTTGGTGCCTTAATTTCTTTATGTAATCAGTTTTGCACATTTGGACTGAGAGAAGAGTCGGAGACAATTACCCCCCTAACTTCCCCCCCTCCTCTTTTTAGCTGTAATGCAAATAAATAAATAAATGAAAGCATCAGGAAAAGAGATTGTAATTGAAAGCCACAAAAGCACATTTCACCTCTTTTTTACAGCAAGGCATCTTTGTGAAGTGGGAGATTAAAACATTATTAGGCACCTATGTTTGTTTGGTTCTATGAAGGCATCCCCACAGCACACGCAGAGACCTCAACACCAAAAAAATACACAATCACACTTTAAAAGCTGAGAGGGAGATGGAGAGGCTTCTGTACAATGCAGTACAGAAAGAGGTTTCAAATAAAACCTGCAGAGTAGTTATTACTCTTCTGTGCATATCTACGATTTCTCACCACGCACAACACGCGCTATTTCAAAGTCCTTTCAACTTATTTATTAATGTCGACACATTTTATCATTCCGTTTTAAATTCCGGAAGAAAAAAAAAAAATGAATGAGGCACGTTGCAAAAGGCATCAAAGCTCTTGACACACTACAGCAGAACTTCCAGCGATAAAAAGAGAAAAGTAACAACAGGCAAGACAGAAAATACACCAGGGCTTCTCGCCTCCCCTGCCCAGGGATGGATTCCCTCAGACCCCAACCTTCCTCACGGCCACCAGCCCTCTCCAGAACCACCCTGGGGATGAAAGACCGAGAGTAAAAGGCAAGGCGGCTTCTTTTGCAGCCCAGACAACAGCAAGATTAGATCAAAGCAACGGGAGATGGACACGACCCACAGCCAATCCCGGGTAGGATACGGCTTTTCCCCGGCTGGGAAGCTCCTAGGGTAACCCCACCGCCACCCCGGGATGCTGGGGCGTGCAGCATCACCCCGACACCTCCTCCGAAGCGCTCGCTCGGGCACCGGGGGGGCACAGAGGAGGAGAGCGACGGGACAGCCACCCCCGGAGCCTCCACCGCTTTGGGAGCTGCAGGGGGGGCTGCCTTGCCGCAGCTGGGGACGCCTGGCTCCCCGCAGCCACCAGCCGGGCTCTGCGAGGGGGGACACGGGTTTTGTAGGGTCCCCGGTCCCTGCTGGACAGGGCTGTGGGGCCCGGAGGGTGCTCCCCTGTTGGGGGGGGGGGTGGGGAGCACAAAAGGGGGTTCCCAGCCCAGCCCGGTGGGGGGCGGCGGCAACTGCAATTTACAAAAAATAAAAAAGCAAGAAAATGATAAGTAATTAAATATATAAATACAAATAAATGGCCCGCTAGCGGAGCGCGGCCGGGGGGGGGGGGGGGGGGGGGGGTTGTGGGGAAGGTGTGGGAACACCCCAATAGCAGCCGGCCCCCAAACAAGAGCCGAAGCCGGGCGCCCAGGAGAGCAAACTTTCCGACTCACCGGGGAGAGCCGGTGCCGTGGGGGCTGTGCACGGCCCCCGGGAAGCGGAGCCGGGACCGGGACCGGGATCGGGACCGGGACCGGGATCAAGGAAGGGGACAGCGCGGCTCGCCCTGCTCCCCTCGCCCTCCTTCCCTCCCTCCCCCTTCGCTCCCCGTACCTACCGGCTGCCGGTGCGGGGCCGCGGAGCAGCAGGAGCCGCCGCCCGCCCCCTCTCCTTTCCTCCCCTCCCCTTTTTCCCTTTTTCCTTTCCTTTTTCCTTTCCCTTCCCCTCCCCGGCGGCGCTGCAGCGGGCGGAGGACGCCCCGCGGCGGCGGGGAGCGGGGGGCCGGGGAGGAGGCGGCGGCCGCCGATGCACAGGGAAGGGAGCGAGCGGTGTGTCCGTGTGTCTGTCTGTCTGTCCGTCTGTCTGTCTGGGTGCGGGTGTGTGTGTGTGTGTGCGCGGCGGGGAGGGATGCTGCAAGGGAGCGAGGGAAAATTCTCCCCTCCTAGCGAAGCCGCCGACAAATGGCAAGGCAGGTGTGCAGGGGAGGCAAGGCTCCCGGAGGATGAGGAGGAGGAGGAAGAAAGAGGAGGAGGAGGAGTGGGGGGAGGCGGCCGGGGGTGGGCGGTGAGGAGGGCGGGGAGCACGGAGCCCGGCGGCTGGAGCGGCCCCGAGCAGGAGGAGGAGGAGGAGGAGGAAGAAGAGGAAGAGGCACCAGGGAGCCCAGGGCAACTGGGGGAGGTCCCCCAAGTTGTCCCCCAAGCCTCCCCTCAAACTGCCCCAGCCGCAGCTTAGGGAGCTGCATCCCACCCGGTGGGCTCCCGGTGCGCCCAATGGAAAGCCGCCTGCGAGAAGTACCAGTGTCGGACACGGGGATGGGGACAGGGTGGGAAGGGGGCTTGGGCTCAGCTTTCCTTCAGGAAAGGGGCAGCTGGCGAGGGCAGAGCATCCCTGCTCAGGGCACTGGTGGCAATAAGCAGTTCCCAAAATCCAAGCTGCTCCTAGAGGTGCCGCCTAACATCTCCGTGGAGCAGACTTAGCCAAGGCCTTTGGGGCTGAATTTCATCCCTGACAAGGGGTGTTTGCGAGTGAACTCTTCGTGCTGCTTGGGAAAAGCCTGTTCTTCTCCTGGCCTGAGCTGCCATGGTAGGCTGCTGGAAGCGGCCCCATTGCGCTGGAGAGATGGCCGTGATTTAGTGCTGGAGAAAGCCTTTCTATGCCCATTTATAACAGGTTTCAGCACACTTCTGGGTGACGATTAGTTGGTAAGTGAAAAGTGGCTGTGGCTGAAAGGTGGAAACTAACATCAGATATTAAATATTGCACGCGGCAGCTATGATTTCTAGTAGTAGGAAGAAAAATCTGCAGCCTCTCCTTTTTTCACAGTACTTCTTTCACCAAAGTGGCACTGAATTACATCCACAGGTATTGGGCTAATTGTGTATGCTCACCAGCCCATCATTTGGGGTTTACCAGCGCTTATGCAACAGAAGCAATTTCCACACCACTGGGCTCATCTGATTTAAACGACACTGGCTTGTGTTGCCTCCATGAGTAGCTTTTTTCCCCTGGCTGGCAGGGTTAGTGTCACAGCTTCAGTTTGAGAAGTGACAACAAATAATACTGACACAAATTATACCAAGCAATGCAAGGGCATACACGTAGAGGACAAAACACAGGAACTAAGGCACTACTTTAGGTAAGTGTTAACTACCTCTGCTGTGGAGCAGGAGCCACTCTTTGCCCAGCTGTGCAGATGTGGATTACTTATTTCTTCATGTGTTTTTGTTTGTTTGTTTGTTTGTTTGTTTTTTCTTTCTTTTGCTTTACAGTGGTGATACAGATAGCTATATAAAGGAAAAAATGCTGGAGGCATTTCTGTTAGATGTAGCCCTGACAAAAGTAAGACGTAATTATAACTTGGGCATCCTATTCCATACTATTCACAGTAAAACACATCTATTTAGTCCTTTAAAGCACAGACATTAAGCTCATTCATTCTTAAGCAACTGCCTACTTTTAAAAACCTGCAGAAAACTAATGGAGAAGTTCATACACAACTCATATTTATGCACAATTTACACGCACAATTTACACCTTTAGTATAAATTGGTTTGGGAAATGAAGGACTAGTTAATAAATCACATCACTTCCAGTGTCTGAATATATTTCTTAAGTTTGTTGCATTTATCTGCATTGAATTTTCTTCTTTCTAACACTCAATGTCGTTGTACTTAGAAACACACACATGTACAACAATGGAAAGAAAAAAAATAAAGCATTTTAAGCAAACTCCTCTTGACTGTTGTGTAAGCGTTGGCTGACATAAAATAGAGGTAAAAATATCTCTGCTGATACTGGTCCTGTTTAACATACCTGACTGAGGTGTCAGAACTTGATAAAGTCGTGTCATTAAGGCAGTTTAGGTTGTCCCCTTCTCCTGTCCCCTAGAACTGTCTGGATGAGCGCAGGCACCCAAACACACTCACGTGTGTGCGTGCACAAATCTGCAGAAGCAGGTGGTGTCTGTTCTGTGCGATTTTTACCAACACAGGCTCCTTGCCTCGTGTATTTGCTATTTGTAGGTCAGTATACTGCCAGGTCCCAGACAAGATCTCACTTTGTTTGGTTCTGAATAGCTCTCGTGAAGTTGCTGGCTTGACCCTGGAGACTTTACAGTCTAATTTTTAATAACTGAAGGATTTTTATTATTATTATTTTAAAAAGACACATTTCAGCTGTCTCGTAAGCATGCATTATAACCAAAGACTTCAATAGGAGCTGCACAGACATATCTGAGAGCACAATTAGGCCCTCTGGACCTTTTAAAGCTTCAAAAAATAGTCATGTGTAATTCCTTCTTCTGTGGATACTGCAAGCTTTAAGAGAATTTCTGAAAGCTGTAAATTCCTATTTATCCACTAAGAGGCTCACAGGCAATCTTCCCCTAATGGAAATAGAACTGTAAAGCCGAAACATTAATATACACAATATGATACATTACGCAGGGACAGACTAACCCGAGCCAATGGGAGGGCTGTGCTGCCGTGCCGTTACAGAGCCATAGCCAAACGGGTGAGTGGAGCCTGCTCACTGGGTTCGGTATCTGATTTATATCGGCACTCTCAAGAAGGAAAAGAAAAGAGAGAAAATTAAAAAAAAAAAAAAAATAGACAACATACGACCTTTGAATCCCTCATCTGCATTGGCTGGCAGCTGTTATTGGCTAAGGGGAGAGCACCGGTTGGTCTAAATACAAGCCAGCTATTCTTCAATAACGACGCTGTTAATATGCAAATCTCACTGCTCCGTCTACTGTAATCTCCCTCCGCTGATTGGCTTCTGTGATGCAAAAATTCAGGTTATTAGTTGGCAGACAAAATACACTCTTCAGGTTCCCCTTTAAGATGAAGCGTTATAAAGCCTGGAGAATATACATGCTGGAGACAAACAACAACAAAGCAAGACAAAAAGAAGCAAAGAAAATGGGATTAGAAACATGATAAAAGGGGGAGTTGTGCATTTAAAAATACTCCTGATTCTCTTTCTTCTTTCTAGCTTTCTCTTGGGACTTTTGTCAGTTACTATATATAGGCCATTTTTGTTCTTTTTTTTTTTCAACCTTTCCGTCTTACAGATGAGGGTGTGCTTGAGTTCATGGCAACAGACTTTAATTTGTATCAAAAATGTGATTTTTGTACTAGAAGACATTTGTGTGTCTGCCCTCATGGGCCAGCTTTGCTGGCCTGCCCATAGAGCGTTAGGAAGAAGTACATCACTGTGCATTGGCATGTATCTTGGTATCCAAAAGGTGGATGGTGCAATTGAATGCGAGGCAGTCTACAGTCCACCTCTTTAAAATCCATTCCAAAAAAACAACCACCAATATCAGCACCTGTATTGACATATTTTTCACAAAAGGCCAGACTTGGCCAACCATGAACCTTTCACCAAGGACCTGTTCGACAAGACAAGGGGAACACTCATGCCAACTGAACTGTCAAGCATTTCATTTTCCATCAGAAAATATGGCGTATATTCCAGTATGGCATACAAGAGTGAGATCTGTTCTCTGTTGTACGGTATAGAAATTAAACACTTCCATCGACTCTGGTCGTGTAAATTCTGAGAACTTTCAGAGATGGGTTGGGCTTGGGGATCTCCAAAGCTGACCTGCAGCCACACTCTTCCCCCCTCTTTGCTTTTGCTTTGTAGATCTTCCCTCGTTCTTGCAATCCACTTCTCCTGACACATAGCACCTGACAGGCTGCATTGTCTTCAGTGCGGTACAGATGCGTCCAGCTCTCCCCCTTCCTTCTCTGAAGTGACAGATGAGATTAACCTATTAGTTTCTCAGATCTATGTATCTGCACTGAAATCACGGCCCCAGTGAAATCAAAACAAATTTGGTCATTGATTTTGTAACAGCCCTGGTTTTCCTTTGCAGGACTGGCAGCAAAGCATTTTGGAGGACTGGACATTGATTCTAATTTCCAGAGGAGAGGAAGAAGTCCGGCTACTGCTAGTGTACAACACATGACCCTTCTCTTTCCTCAGGCATTTTGCCAAGGGGAAAGGGCTGTGGGCTCAGCTCAGAGGAGACTTCCCCCACAGGGCTTTTGATTAATTTGCCATGAAAATAGGAGTTGTGTATATATATATGGAGAGAGAGCCATAGATACCAAGCCTGCTGCAGGTCAAGTAGCATTTGGACAACACTCTCAGACACATGGTCTGATTTTTATTTTTATTTTTTCTCTGTGTGTGTGGTCCTTTAGGGACCCAGGAGTTGGACTCGATTCCAACTCGGATATTCTATAATTCTATGACTCTGTGCCATGGAGCTGCTTTCCTTTTCTGTCTCACATATTTCAGATGCAGAGATCATGGAAATAGCATAAGCAGAAATGCAGGCAGGTATCTGAAACTAAAGGTTAGAAGGAAAAGGTTTTGACAAGAACCACACAGGTTCTGCCTGAGCTTCCCACAGTAAAGGTCAAACAATAAGCTTCACACAAATTAATAGCACTTCAGCTACTGTAAAGGAACTTTAATATTTCAGTTTCAGTAGAAAGCCTGAAAAATGTATAATGCAATTCATTTATTTTTCTGCGTGTTTTTGTTGTTGTTGTTATTATATTTTTATTTTTCTGAGTGCTTTTTCTTTTTCTTTCCCGAGTGGTATGACCATTTCTTTCCAATATATATTAGGATCCTCATTTAATAAATAATAATAAAGCTAGTTAGTAATTAACTCTTAATTGTGCTCTCCCTGGTATTGCTCTAGGGGGAAAAAAAGGGTCCACATGCTTCAGCAGGCAGAGCTACAAACACATCCAACCAGATAATTGACACAGCCGTTGAGCCAGCACAGTGTTAACTCTCTTTTAAGCTTCCTCAAATCATCTAGCTTTAGAAACCATGTAACTTAATTGGATTGCTACAGACCTGACAGTTCCCCACGTACTGTACGCTAACGGATTGCATCGTTACTGTATGATTGGATGCATAAGCTACTGCTGTCAGCTCTGAGACCCGTTAGGCACCGTCACCAGCTCATCTTTCATCTTCCGATCGCCATCACAAAGTGAAAACAACAATGTTCCCCCCTAATAATCTGGAAAATTTAATTTGGGGAAATTTAAAACAACCACCCTCCAGAACCAGAAGATGTAGGCCTAGCCTCTCATCCGCAGGCACATAGGTAATTCTCCATCACGTTCCCAGTCCTGCTGAAACTCCAGTTAATTCAAGGAGACTCATCAAAAGAACAATCAAAAGAATAAAAGAATCAAAATACTTTATCACAAGAATTACTTAGATGAGGAAAGTCTGCTGAACAAGGCCTTTCTAATCCCAAAGGGGAAAATATGAGGGCAATTTACAAGGCAACACTATCTTTGCTCACTAAACACAGTTAGAGAGACAGGGTGGATAACAGAAGCTAATAAGCAGCTTGACAAATTCCAAAATGCAATTTCGGTTTCCACCTTAATGAAGCAAAAGCTAATAATATCTGTAAATTGGAGATGTCCTCGAGGCACAAGTGACAGGTAGGTGCCAAATTGTCATCGAAAGCCTGTGAGGACTAGATACATCTCTGCCGTTGGCGTCAGCGCACACCCCCTCACTTCAAAGACCTTTTGAAATAGAAGACTGGTGTGTTAGCCTTTATACTGTCTCTTTCCTGCTCGTTTCCTGAACACCCATTGCACTTCAGCCCTATTGTGCTTGTTTTGTAACATAGGCTTTGCTTCATTCAGAAGGCACCCAAAGCAGATGCATTTTTTGTTATTAACCCTTACAGAGGCTACCTAGACATTGTTGCTGTTGGGGAGGGGGGGGTTACAGCACTGAAAGCACCAAGGTTTTCCCACATTAACATCAGTAAATGCTGAGTTAAGCTGCCAGTGATCATTTTGTAACAAGTGTCTGCTTTTCAGCAACACCATGTGCAATTTTCAAAAGAGCCAAAGGTACATATTCTGAAAGAACCCATTCCAGGTGGCTAGTCCTAATGTGTTTTGTGCATATTTCGTTCATTTATTTATTTACTTGTTTATTTATTTATATTAGTAGAGAACATGGCTTTTTTTTATCAGTCAAAACCAACAGCTACTCAGAAAATGACGTTGCCTTTTCCAAACACTCTTCTCTGAGGGCAATATTACCATTGTTTCAGCAAAACCCCTTCTTCTTTTTGCCTTAGATGGTCCTTGTGCAGACCTAGTGGATAGGCTGCTAAAGAAATATTTATCCCAAGCTATAGCATTTTTTAAATTAAAGACTCAATCTGATCTAACTTGTTTGTAAAGACCTTCCTGAGGTAGATGAGCAAATCCCTCCGCTGTTCTTTGTCATATCCATATCACTACATAAAGTTTCCACAAGCCATCAACTATTGATACAGTCTATCCAAAAAGGCTGCAAACCTTCATCAAACAACCCTTAAATTAAGCAACTCTCACCCCCAACGTTGCAATTATGTGTGGTAAATAGCCCAGAAGAAGAAGAGCTCCTGATTTTATCCTACTTAGTTTAGTGATCACTAAAATGCAGCCACATCTGGGTGGCTCTTCAACAATGCCCAACGGTGCTATATAGCATGATGATCGTGAATGGAAAATAAAGACTAATGTATTCAGCTGAAACCGCAACTGAAATTTACATAGGCAGAATATAATTACCTGAACTGGCATCTTGCCAGGACACTGGGGTTAACATTATTACTCCTACAATACTCCTATTTATGGGCAATATGGAAAAAAAAAGTAACAACAGGATTTTTTAATTGAACCAGTGTGAACCCAAATACAGTAGGTTGCAGACCAATTAAAATTGACAGGCCAGTGAAGCAGATACACATAACACACAGATAAATATAGAAAATCCAAATTGTTCTCTTTTTCTTTGTCTTCTCTTGATGTATTTTCCACTGGATATTTCATTTCATTTTCTTAATCTTTTGATGCCAGGAAACTATCATTGACTGGAAACACTTACTAGCTTTTAGCAGACAGTTTTCATAACTTAAAATAAAGATGGAAAAATATATCCTGTTAAATGTTTCAGCATTGCATTTCTTTCCTTTTCTACTGCACACAGTATTAAAATTACATTGGCTGTGCAGCAGGAGATTAGAAAGAGCAACTGCTTTTAACCTTTAATAGTACATGATGCTGAAGCCACTAAATCTGTCTTCGGAGCACACACACTGTACACACTACCAATTGGAAACTTGTGGCCAACTGACAAACAAGCAGACTGATCCCCTATCAAAAATGTTGCAGAGGTTAACTCTTGTAAAGCAAAGCTAATTTCTTTTTTTCTTCTTCTTGTTGTTAAAAAAAAAAAAAAAAAAAAAAAAAAAAAAAAAGCTTAAAATGGCATAAAATATATTACCCTGTTTAATCCTGGCTCTGCAGTCTTTACTCACCTGAGTATCTATTTCTTTGTCAAGTCAAACCACACAAACACCCACTGAGGTCAGTGTGACTCCTGGGGAATAAATATTCCCTATCTGACAGAGGTTTTGTGAGGCATACTTCTTTGGTGTTCGGAAGCACTCTGAGAGCCCCAGATAACAGCTGCTATATGTTGTAAGAAAGTAGTACTATTCATATTCAACAGAAGAGCTACACCATGTTCATAACTGACCATTGACTGATTTTTTTTCCAAAGTCATTGGGTTTGGAGATATGCCTCAAAGCAAATCTGTTATTTAACAGAATAGAGAAAGTAAAGAAACATCATGGTATTTTTAAGAGCAAGGCAGAAGAAAGCTCCCTTGGGCTGTATCCTATTGACCTCTAGTTCCATTATTGTTTCTAAAATGTTTTTCCATTTAAGGCATTGCCACTGCATCCTTCCCAGGAAGGCCTGGGAAAGGATATCAAGTGAGGTCTCTACTAAGCATGTAAGTAACATCTCTAAAAATGGAGGGTTGATTTATCTTTTACTGGCAACCAGGTTTAAGGGGGGAAAATCCCTCCAGGCTTTGGATATGAATCTTCTATAATATAATAAATGGTGCCATCTACTGGTTCTCTTCGGCTTTTGATCAGTGTCAGGGTCTGATTGTACGGTACAGCTACTCTACTGCAAGTAGCATTAAAACACCAAAGAAATCAAGCCAGCATCACTGTAGCTAGCATACTTCCTGACAATGGATCTTGGAATGATTTACAGGGGTTTCCGTAAAGCAAACAAGTCCAAAATGAAATAAGAGCAGTAGGAGAAAGAAAAATGACAAGATGCAAGCAAGGAAGAGAAGCATTCACGTCTGCATTCCAGCAGACGTGAAACTGGATGAAGGGTCGATATTGAAGACAGATTTAGCCGAGATTGAGCTAAACTGAACCAGACGCAGGCATCCCATTGGACAAATCAGTAAGGAGACTCCTCAGAGACAGGAGGAGAGCTTCTTCAATCCCTCCTAATTAATTTTCTTTTGGAAAAAGAACAGCCGATCATGCTGTTTTTTTCCTTCCACCCACTCCAGATTCTACTATTAAACAAGGAAGAAAATGTAACCAGTGCTGACAGAAGAAATATACACACAGACATAGAAGTTATAGGTCAATTTCTTTCTCAGAGCTCAATATTTTTCCCCATTTACACCAGGAATGAGAATTGACTCTCTGACTTATGCGTCAGAGAGATACATGAACACTGTCACACACTGTCATGTTTTTAACTAAAAAAGTATAGGTTTAGATTGGATGTAAGGAAGAAATTATTCATTCAGAGGGTGGTGAGGCCCTGGCACAGGCTGCCCAGAGAAGCTGTGGATGCCCATCCCTGGAGGTGTTCAAGGCCAGGCTGGATGGGGCTTTGGGCAACCTGGTCTGGTGGGAGGTGTCCCTGCCCATGGCAGGGGGGTTGGAACCAGATGATCCCTCCCAACCCAAGCCACGCTATGATTCCATGATTCTACTCTTCCTATTTCTACTCTTCTACTCTTTCTATGATTCCTATGATTCTACTCTTAGTTAAACTAAGTAATCTTAGAGGGCTAAACATGTATCACTGAGTAAGGGAACTGCTACAGAATACTCTTTATTTATCGTTACTTTTAATTTATCTAGGTAATTTGTTTGAAAAAGCAAAATCAGCTGTAGAGCTATTTTAGTCCTATTTCCTAAGAAAAAGAGACTAGTGCAATCACAGCATCTGGCAAAGGGGAAGCAGTATCAAAAATGCACAATTTTGTCAAGTGCTTCATGAAAAGCATAGTGGCTTTTAGTACTTCAGGGAAAAGCACAAGGGGAAGCTCTTTTCAGGCATCAGACAACCCTGCCAGATGCAAATCCACAGAAGGTATTCTTCAGTTTGGCTCCTCATAAAATACTTGCATGTCATGATAGTCTTCACCTGCTAAGAAGCAGATAAGCAGGACTGGAAGGAAGTGTAGATTATCAGGGCTTTCGTTGCTGCAAATGTAACCCACATCAGAGCAAATTGCAGCTTTGGGGGCTTCAGTTTCATCTCCTATCAATGGAGACCCTGCTTATCTGTGTCTTGTGGAGTGCTTTTAGTCTTTAAAAGTACAAAAGATCATGGACAGCGTGCCCTGACATTGATGTAGATTTCTCCATGCCTGAATGAGGAGTGCAAAATGAGTCAGCAGCTCTCAGAGCATAGCCCATCTCCACCCCTAGAACCTAAGTTAGGTGTTGGAGTTGTGCTGGAAAAGACTGGGAGCTCTAGAGTTGCTGTGGAAAGCCCTTTAAATGAGCTGGAAAGTAAAATCATTATGCTTTGAAGGGGGAATAAATTCTGTTTTTATTCTGCCACGTTTTTCATAAAGATTCTTTCAAATAGGTCCCATGGGTCCCTGTATTCCCCAAGCTTCTGGGATATTTTTTCATTTAGCTGCACAGTATTTATCTCCAATGAAATGGCCTTCAGCCCTTTCAGACCTGAGGATCCTTTAGGCTAACAGAGCAGAGATTTCCTTTTCTCAGCAACCTTAATAGATCCCTTACAAGTAATCCATGGGCCCTCAAAAACCTACGTAAAACAAGTTGAAAACTATTGCCACGCTTGTAGTCAGAACTTTCAAAAGGATGTAACTGAGGGCCACGAAGAGGTTATGTCAATAATAAATGGCATGTACTTTGTGCATGCAGACCCAATCTAATGGAAGGTAATGTTTCCATATCGATAGGAGAAGTGTATGTGCACAAACATTTTCTTCTTATTTCATTTAGTTTACCCAGTAGCTAATGGGCTGATAACGCAGACATGAAGTTCTATAGATCTGGTATCCCACTGGATAAAGGGTCAGTTTTGTAGTAGACTTTTACCAGCCTTCCTTGGGGTTCTTCATCAGTCTCATTTTAAAACTTAATGATTTTAACCTAATGAAGATGATATTCAGCACATTGGTCCCTCCCACCATGCAGGGCAGTTTCTGACACAGTATGGGTGTGAAAGAGTAAGGGTTCTCTTTTTGGCACCAACTCTCATGTTCTGTCTTAAAAAGATCTCAACTAGTCTGTGGTGGTCTCTTGAACAGTGTTAAGTTTTAAGAGAAGAGGGCCAGCCTCAATAAGAAAGGCAAGACTTCCATTCTTCAGCTCCTATAACAAGTTTCAGGACAATGTGTGACACTGGAGAAATTGACTGCAGCTGCTGTGCATGAAATCCAAGGCTTCCAGTTCAATTCTTGGCTCCAGGAACAGGCAGGAAGCAAGCACGAGTCTAGGCAGCAGATGGAGACATTGCTAATTGGTCTCTTTTGATGTTGGGCCATCCGCTAACAGATACCTCACGCTTCTCTCTTAGTCGTGATTTGCCATGTCAAAGAGCTACAGATACGGAAATGATAACAAAGAAAGTAAAAACAGCAATCACTTCAGTGCAGACAATCATTTATCCTCCACTGTGCCAAAGAAATTAATTGCAGAACTTTGTGAGGCAGCTTGAACTCACAGATGCATGCAAGTGATTCATCCTTCTTACAGTGTCAGGTGGCAAAGTTGTTGTTACATGAGTGCCGTCATTTCTGATGCATTTTTGCTGCTTTCTTTAAAAGCTTGGTGAGCATTACAAAATAAAAGCAGAATGGCTTACAGTACATGGGAGAAACACACCAGGGGAAACCTAATATGAGAGCAGCGGTTCTTAAACAAGGGTTCAGTATTTGTGTGTGTGACATAAGTTTTATTGAAAGAGTAGGATTCACAACCAGAATTAGGAACAAAAGGCTGTAGTTGCAACTGGAAGGGAATTCAGGAACACATTGGAACCAGTGAAGAAGTCTGGGAACTGTTCCATTAAACTGTTCCAGTTTAAATAGTGGCATCAGATTGCAACCTTTCTTATGTAGAAGTGCTACTCTCACACTTACTTCTTCTCTAGAGATTACTGGCTACAAATCTTAGTATTTTTTGTGTTAACAGTTGTGGCTTTGTGTTCTGCAATGTCCTTGCCATATTTTACATGCTCTGGGACAGTAAACAATTGTGATTATATTGCTCTGGGGGAGGAACTGTATCAGAGATTCTGTGTCCCTCTCATTTTTGAGCATAGTTGCCAAGTTCTCTGTCTTTTAAGGATTTTTTTGTTGTTGTTAATTTTTAAAATTAAAATGAAAGGAAATTAAACTGCTACACTCATTACAAATCAGCCATTTACAATACAGTAAAATAACCAAAATGATTCTGAATGGAAGGGACATAAAATGTCTTCTTAAGTGACCAGTGTCTAAAAAGCTCTCTACATGGATCTGTTTAATTGCCTCAGCAGGAAAAATGTCACCCTCTAGAGGGACAAGTTCCATTCTTTGTTGGTGTAGACATATATTTCTAGATACAGGAGGTCATGAGGCCAATTCAGTAGAGTCCCTCAACAGAAAAGGTAATTTAAAATTTAAGAGCAACTGTTTTGCCCTAGCTTTTCTGAATGTCACCACTTTTAATCCTGGCAAACACATTGAAGAAAGTCTGCTTACTGTGGTATTTTTGATAGTAAGTGACCAGACAGATAGGAGTAACCAGACACCTATCTGGTGATTAAAGTAAACGTAAGATTCGATACAACACATTATAATAAACATCAAGGACAAGCCTATGGTGCTATTACTAATGTGGTGCTATTGCACATATTCCTTCACTATCACTGTAATCCTCTAGGATGGCACCATAGTAAGATAATATTTAGAGGGGAAGATTCACATCTGCCACCTAATATAAACCCAGTGACCTTAGATTTGTTCTCAGTATTCTGCAGAAGATACAAGCAACAACATAAGGAGTTGCAGAGTCCTTTGATGGTGTAGCTTTCAGAAACTTTCTCATGTTCCAACTGCTACATGGATTGCTTTCCTGCATACATTTTCCATCCCTTCTAACTTAAGAAGAATTCTTTATGGATGCTCATGGAACAAGTGAATACTAAAAGCCTAAAACTAAGAGACCCATCTCCACCCTCTACAGTCAGGCTAAGCTTTGAGCAAATACAAGCACCCCAAGCAAACCAAAACAATAATTTTGTTGCATCCATAGAATTGTCTTGTTTTACATCTTGTTTTACCTTCTCCAGATCACCAGCTAAAGTCATCTTTCTGTGTGCTCTCTGTTAGCTGAGAGACAGTTTTACAACTTCCTCACCAGCTCATCCGATTTGTGCCATCAATGCACTTGCAACATCAGTGCAATTTCTAAGCCCTGAACACATTGACAAGCTCAACAGAGCTTAGTTATTTAATATCTGCATGTTTAGGCCTCCACTACAGATGGTGGAAAGAGACAAGCACCTCCATGTGGCTTTTAGTTACCAAAAATAAGTGGCTAAGATATACTGAGTGAAAATAGTGGTCTTATTTACACCAGACACCCAGATATTCCATGCCTAGAAATTAGGAATTTGCATCCGTGCCATATTTTAGCTGAAAGAGCCTCATTAGATTTCATTAGTCCAACTGAAAGTAGATCAGTTGGTTCCCTCTACAGTAAATGGAAAAAGAATGAGTCCCATCCCCAGGGTGATTCATGCTACCTGGGACCATCATCAGTATTAGTATGCACATGACTAGTATTTTTTCTCAGTCCAAGAAGTCTAGATGACTAGCTTAAATCATCTAATATTTAGATATTAATTATTAGACAAGACAAATAGAATTGTCCCACAGTGATGTCTCTCCATAGAGAGACATCACTGTGGGACAATTCTGTTTTCCTAGAGCATTTCATCAAAATCTTATTTGAGGAGAGGATAAATCATCTTTTTAAGGTACTTGTCTTTTGCACAGGAAATCTAGCCTACTTGTTTAGATGTTTGGTGTGGTTAAGGTTAGGCAAGAAGAGTCACACAGAGATTTAGCAAGCTTCTCCACAAGTGGTCCCCTGCCTTGCTGCGCATTTCTCTACTAAAAGTCTCTTTTCCGTTCTGGTGAGGGAAACTGATCAGCTAATACAACATCCAAGTGCAGGCTGTGGAGAGAGATGGTTTGCAGATAAATTACTTGGAAATCCACCACTGAAGAACTGCATTAGTGTATCTACTAAGGAACATCATTCCCAGTTGGTGTTTATTAGGCACATCTACAAAAGGAAGAGAATTAACAGCCATGAAACAGACCATTCACTTTCATGACCACTAAATCCCTACTGAAAAGTGCTCCCACTTGGCTATTGATTCAGCCTAATTGTTAGGTTAAACAAACATGTCATGAACTCCATCCTAGAGATGACTGTCATACATGAGCGAGGAAGAGATAAAGGGAGTATGCATTTCATGCTAACAATTTGGACTCAATAGCCAAAATTTCACTTTTGTTACCTCTAGCAAGGATACCTCATTTTCCGTTCAGGAGAGAAAAAAAAAATCTCAACAAGTGTATTTCCAATCAAACATACCATCAGAATTCTCTGCTTTTGTATTGCACATTTCTAAACTCTAATTTTAGTAAACTAGCACGTGTTTTCTGTTAACAGATCTTCTCTTTCTCATTTATACTTAACCTTTTATACATCATTAATTAAAGTTGTTAGCATCACAATATGTCTGCTCTTCATGCATTCCATTGCTTCTAAAAACAATGTTGCAATGCTGTTTTTCTTATCTGCTGCTCTTTTATTCTTTTCTGACAGCTTTTTTGTTGTCCGTTTCCCAATGTACATTCTTTTCCACACTTACATATTAAAAGCAAACATTATTATACTAAATGGTATCAGAAAATTAAAGCATCTGGGAAATACACTAATGAAAGTTCAGAACTGCCTTTGTACAAGAAAATTAGCACTCTTGATGGTCTAATAAGCATGGTTAAGAATGTCTCTGATGGCAATAACCTGAAAAGTAGACAAAATCCCCTGTGTCATCAGCTACTAATATGATATAATGCCAAGAAAAAGAAAAAGAAAAAGAAAAAGAAAAAGAAAAATAGAAGAAGAAGTAAGCATTGATGGAAAATAAATAATTAAATAAATAAGCAAACATCACAAAGCCACTCAAATGGAAAGCAAGCCATTTGCAGATGCCCGGGCAACAGGAAGGTAAAGTGAATTTGATTCAGTTATAAAAGTGATGACTAAACTAGCTTCCTTTTTTCAACTTCATGCTTATTAAAGTGAGTGGAGTTAGATTAAATAAAATCTGCAGCAAATAAGCAACTGAACTATTAGTTCCTACTTTTCCCCCCCCCCCCCCCCAAAAAAAAAAAAAAAAAGAGCTTTGAAATGGTTAATTAATATGCTTTTGAAAATGCAGTAAGTATGTTCTGTAGCTGCTTTTTAGGTATAATTCTTAAGAACAGAAGGAATCAAACCCACCAAAACATTGTGATTGCTACTATAAAAACTGAGGTGTCGTGGTGATTGTAATGAGTTACTTTTGATGTCATACTTTGATTCCTCTGTGAATTGTGAGGTGTTTCTTTGTTGTTTTATGAGTGCTAATTGCTGCAGAGCTTTGTTAAATCATTGCTATGCTGTGTTTTTTTTTAGCAGCAGGATGGATACTTGAATAATTACAAAGGAGTAGTTCATTAAAATGGGTTTGGCTATAAAAATTAGATTTTCCAGCAATTCAGTGAGGGTGTGTGTAGAGCCATGCAAATAGCTGTTGAAAAAAGTTCATTTCCTACATTTCAAATCTTTTGTGCATACAGCTTCTCTCAGAGGTAGGACAGGAAATGATAATAATTGCACAGGACTGACTTTCTTCTCCACATGCTACTGTAAGAATCCTGATATTATTCAAAGTCCTGCTACACAATGCCTCTGCTATTACAGGTAACTCACCAGAACTCAAATTCTGTTCCCTGCCTGTAAAAAAGAGATCTCAAGTGTGTTAGGGGTGTAGGAACTGAAGAACAGCAGGGTCTGAATACCACTGAAGAGCAGAATAAAGTTTTAAATGAGAAACTCTCACTTTGGACTTTCAAGCAATTTCTTTTCTGGTACAGAAAATGGCAAAATGTTGGGTCCCATGATGGTTGAATATACTTATGCCATTAGGTCACACAACAAAGGAGTACCTGCAGTGCTGAGCCGCAACAGGATCTAGGTGCTACCTTGAAAACTACCATACTCGTCACATTAAATAAGTTAGCAGCGACTGCACCCTGTGAAGAAGCATTACAGGTGCCATGAGGACAATAAAGAAGTTTCATGGTTAAACTGAACATGTAAACCAAACAAATCTCACTGCTTGGTTTAAATAAAATAAAATAAAACAATTAAAAAGAAAAAAAAATACAAAAAAGAATTAAACAACAACAAAAAGTTATCTAGTGAGATTCTACTGATATCCATAGGGTCAGCAACAGGATTGATACTTTAGATCTTTTGCACAGATCTCTTATCTTATCAGTGTCTTATTACGTCAAGTAATAAGACACTGACAGTGACAGTTGTCTGTGATTCCCCAGTGCCTGGAGCAAGATGAGATTATCTGCAGACGGTGGAGGTTTATTCAGACAGGAACCTCACGTTCCACTATGGGCTCTGTAGTATGAAATGAACACAGGCCGACGTAGTAACTGTTCTCCCTTCCCCAATTTCTTTCACTTCCTCTCATTGCAACCTGTGTTTTTTACCTATATTTCCAATTTCATCCTCATGTTCAGGAACCACTCACCGTATTTCTGGTCATTAGGTACTAATTTTAAAAGTCTAGGTAAAAAAGAACTAGATTAGAAATTCTCTCTGATGCAAGCATTATTGGCAGCTGGGATGGTTCACGTGGCTGGGATGCTAAAGATCTTTAGTTAAAATTTCTTTTGGGAAGAGGTGACAGTAGTGAATGATGTGGCGGTAGCACTGCGAAGACACTCCTAGCTGGCGTGTATATTCTAATCATTCAATGCTAATTACCAATGTGCTAAAACATAAAAGACAACAAGTACAGCAGAAGGGAAAAACGAAGTCTTTATAAACCATATCAGAATTATTTCTTATGGCTTGTCTGTGGTAGGAGGCAGAATGCAGGAAGCAATTGTCTTGCCATGGGAGAATTCAATCTCAGAAATGTAGCGTGGAGGTCACACAACTTATTAAAGTTTCTAAAATTATGCCTTGTGATCCTTTAACACAGAAAGTATTACTGCTCTCAGTACAGGGTAACTCAATTATGGGTCTCACTGCGATGGATAGAGCTGTATTAATTCCTGGCCTTGAGTCGGCGAGGGATAACTGGAGATGATAGATGGGATTTAAGTCATATAATTTTAATTATCTACCAGGGGGTTAGATCTAGTTGCCCTGGACTTCTTCTGCAGGCAACAGAGGGAAACAGGCAGTGCTAGAAGGCAAGTCATGACACCTATCTTAGAGCCTGAGGCTGCTTCATCTCATCTCATCTCATGTTAGTTATCCAAAAGTTGGATCTCTTCCCATCCAAATTCTTTTCACAGTCAATGCAAGGGGCAAGGCACCACCAGAGTGTGAGTTATTACATTTCAATAGGTGTCTAAAAGAGGCAAGGTGAATCCCCTCTACAGTAACTGATGCTGCAAAATGGCTAAATTCCCACAGCTGATGAAAATTGTGAGAGAAGTTGATTGGGGAAAAGAAGATAGAAAAAGGCAAATGAAAAATGAGAGGCCTATAACACAAACTAAAAAGGTGCTGAAAAAGCAAAGAGTACTCCACCAAGAAGGAGGAAATCTTTAGCTAAAAGCCTGCTCTGGTTCACTGGCAAATGGAAATAGATGTTAGAACCAGCCACCCACTGCTCCCCAGCGTAACATATGGAAGAGGTCTATCAAATGCAATAAATAAATGAGAAGCTTAAAGCCCAGGAAATCAATAGGGAGAGCTAGAGAATTACAAAGAAAAATATATGGTCAGCAGTAAGACAAGAAAGGGCAAAAAGAAGAAACATTGACCATTTACTAATAATGCTGTTATTGGCTTAAGGAGCTTGGATACATCTTAGCTAACTTTAGACATCAAAAGAATATAGTTATTACATCTGAACTAGTGACCCATCACTCCCTTTACACTCAGACGGCAGAAACAAGAATGTTGGGGACATGATTCATGTCATCCTAATCCAATCATGTAAAACACTTCAGATGAAATCCCCCCTTAGAAGTGCTTTTTCTCCGTGACTATAAAGGAAGATCCAACAGATGCAATTGAGAAAAAACTTGAGATACCCAAGCTCTTCTCCACTGAAATGATTGCTTGGCTTCCCAAATATATTAATTAACCTAACACAGATGCATTAGCAATTAAAGAAGCCTAAGCAATGGTATGAACTCATAATTTGATAGAGACAGTAATATTTTAGTAGAGATGCACAAAAGGTAGATAGAGCACAATGTTCCAGTCCTTTACTAGCTGTGATAGACATGACAAAACCCGTGGGTAAAATGTTAATCATAGATAACGGTTTAAATAAAATGAAATAAAACAAGTCAACTGAGGAGGTGTAAATTTTATATTAGTTGGTGTAAATTTTATATTAACGTTATAATGTTAGGATTCAATAGATTAGAATTCTGTGTCAATATTAAAAAATAGAAAGGTGATTAAAATGGATAACTAGATGCTGGTTAGCCTGAAAGAAACCATCCACCAAAAAGCCCCTGCTAAAGTTCAATCGTTTACTCCAAAGTGCATAGGCATAAAATAAAAACATTTTAATAGGGGTAAGCAACAGAATGCCTGTGCTGGTTCTGGGCTTATCTCATAAAAGATAGGCATTTAATTGAATCTTTTAAATTAAGGGTAGTTGCACTCCATCCTTTTGTAGTGAATAAAGCCAGACCTTGCCACAGGGCACACAAGAACTGAATCAGCTGCAGGATGCCTTTCTCTCGTCAAGTGTATAGGGAGCCTCAAGCGATGACATTCATACCTCATGTTTAAGCTTTCCAGAACACTGACCTTGAGACAGAAATGCAGTTTCAGGCCAAAAGATTCAGCCCAAAAGATTAGGCAGGGTTATTTAAGAAGCCTGGAAACATGTGTTTATAATATGTTGTAAATCCATAACTACCAGCCATAGGCAGTTTTAGTCAGCTGTAAATTTTTTTAGGGCACCTAATCTTTTTGAAATGCATTTTTCAGGAAACAGCAGGGAGCCAACGGCCTTAAACAGAACGGTTTTAAGAAGAAAGTGACCTAGGGAAAAGTTTGTAGAAGATTGCTTTTAGCACAGAAAAAAAAACATATTAATGTTTTTTAAGGAAAAAAAGATGAAGTACATATATTTATAGTGAATTTTGCCTTATAACTCAGATTAGAACAGAAGGTCTGGGGAAATTTGCCCAACTCTTCTTTTATAACCAGACCAATAATTAAGTATAAAACCAATCCTCCATCTGTTGTTTTCAGAAGTAGAAGTTAGAATACTCATCATCAGCCTTTCATTCTACTTTTTGAGAGATAAAATAGCATTTAGGAGTATTTCCAATGTTCTGTAAAAATATTAACTAATCCCACTTTAAATATTGATCTACAAAATCGCACCAAGCGCGAAAGGTGCCTTCACTTTGTAAAAATACATTTCTCCACTAGAGGGAACTATTAGACCTGCTTGCTGGGGGGAAGGCTACATTTCAAATCGACGGTGCTAATTCCACTTCAGAAAAGTGTTCGTAACTTCACTGAAAACGCTGTGATTTATTACATTGATGCACTGTAATGTGCGGGTGATAGCAAACACCGAAGCTTTTGAGTGGCAGCTAGTCAATAAGCACTGAATACGTGGTATATGATATCTAAATAAAAAGAGAGATTATGAAGCTTGATTCTCTTGGAAAGTTTAGAGATTTTACTGAAATATGTAAAGCTAGTCTATGGTAAATGAAAAGATACTACAGAATGCAGAAGCACTTATGTAATTTCCTAACATGGGAAAGCCCTCTGTTCAACACAGAGCACTGTCCTCTGCTCATTATTTTGGAAACCCATTTTCAACTAGAAGTGTATTTAGTGACACAATAAAACTGTCTCCTCTGTTAATTCCTTCTTTCCTCCAGATTGTGGAATCCGCAGTGGAAGTATCCTTCTTGGAAGGGCTAGAGAGGGTAGAGATTTTGTTTGTTGATCTTTCTTTGGCCTTTGTAGTTTGTGGTTTGTGTGTTTGCTTCTTTTTTTTTTTTTTTTTTTTTTTTTCATTTTGATAGGTTGCTACATGTTGCTTCCTCTAAGTGCTGGAAAAAGCCAAGTGAAAGAATTGAGCTTAGTGCTTCCAACTGGGCTGTGTTTTTGCTACAGCCACATTTCTGGGGAAGTTTGTTGCAGTGCCTCTGAACAACTTCCTGCCTCCTGCAAAGCAGACAATTAAAAGACAACTATTTCAGCACTTCTTGGAATTCTTCAAGAAGTCACTGCCTCAACATGACTCAGAGCTACATGCTGCAGCTGCAAATATGATCCTTTTAACGAAGGAGCAAATAATTACTTTGATAAAGATATATCCATGCATTTTGAAAACCAGGTAAGAGTTCTTAAAGCTTCTTTTCACCCTTACATTGATGTATGGTGCAGTCACAATTCTTCCCCTGAAGCTTCACGTATGAACCCCAGCAGAAGAGCAGGCATTACATACTGTCACAGGCTCTTGCACATGGCACTCTGAAAATGTGTCCTCTGTTTTGATGACCAAAGTAAATTCTGCACCAGAGGCAAAGCCACATAACACTGGTGTCTGTCTCCAGGCCATCTTCCCTTTTCTGTTGTTTCCTGAATGTAGCCTTGATGGGAACTTGATGATCTTAGCAGGTAATTTTCGTATTTTCTAATACACTTCCTCTGCTTCAGCACCAGAGGTTGTTGCTGGGTCACGTGAAAGGGTTTCATATGGAGTGTCAGCTTACAGCATGGGGAAATCCTTCCCTTTAGCACCCATCCACACACATTCCTGCATCATGTGACATGAGCAAAAAAAGAAGGCTGCATTATTTCCCTGCTGAGCGTGGAGTTTCCGTGATATTTTTCTACCTGTTTACATTATATCGTTGGAATCAATCACCAGTTTCCTCAAACTTTTGCTAAGTGGCAGGTAGGACTCATCGGTTGGTAAGTATTCCCACACTCTTATTAACATGCTTGTTGCTGCTTGCTGTTTGTTTTGCTCTTCAGAGTGGGCAGTCACTCCTCTTCCTTCTGCCTGCCTAGCACCAAGGCCCAAAGTTCCCGTCTTAGCCCCACACCCATCCTCAGAAATGATTGATATGGGTTTGGTGGCATGCTTCTGCACTGGGAGCTCAGAGAGCCTTATGTGAAGAGCACAAAGTGCATTCACTGAGCTATTCCCCGAAAATCATAAATCATTCTCCTACTGTCTGTGTCTGCTCATTAAGGGGAAAAATGCCCTGAGATCAAGCTACTACTGTTCAACGTCACTGTACCAAGAAAAATCTGCCTCAACAGGCTTCCAGGGTTTGCTGGAATTAGAAACTTTTATAGAAAGCTGCATATATTTCCTTTTTCATATCTTGTATAGAATGCTGATAGTTTAGAGTAGACAGTAATTTTTATTTCTCTGTTTCTGTTGATTTTTTTCCCTGATGAGTTTTCTCCTGGTGAAGCAGAATTCACTAGTAAAATGTTTTACTTGCTAATGTTTGCCTTGCTAATTTTTATTATCTACCTCTTAAATATTACAATTCTAAATTTGAAATGCTGTACATGGGAAAATCTGTAAATACCGTGCAATACAAAGTTCTGTTTAATCAGAAGTGTGCCAAATGCATGTCATCCTGTAAAAACTTATTCTTAGCACACTAAACAACCAAATGCAGATTTCAGCTGTACTCAGTGACTAAACTTGTACATGTTTGGTGAAGGCAGAGGACAAAGCTTCAAAGAGAAGAAATGAAATGTGCTTAGGTGTCAAGGTAGTTGAATTAAACACACAAATAGTATGTTTATGTGGGATAAGAGCCCTCAACTGGCATTTAACTGGGATGGTGATGCGGGATGACATTAGCAGTTGGAGCTTATATCCTCTAACAAATTATTTCAGAGAGGGAACAGACTTTTTGCAACATGGTAGCTTTCATACTACACAACTTCTGTATTTAAGAGTTCATACCCTGTGTGGTTGGAAAAGCATAAGTAAAACAGAGTAAGGACTGACTAATGTTCCCACAAACAATTGTCAAAGAAGCTCCAACACATAAGGGGGTATTCACGCTATGACTGCAGATATATTTATTAGGACCAATACTAGTATTTTTGATATGGAATATAAGAAAAATTTAGTTCCAGTATGATTTGTTAATGACACCAAAATGAGAGAACAGTTGTACACAGCATAGACATACACAGCAAAATAAAATGCTTGAATTTTATCTGTATTTTGTGGCAAGAAAACTGAGAAACACATTTGATAGCTGAGATACCTTAAAAATATTAAGCACCCCAGTAAACAAGAGCATGAGCTTTCTTGGGAAGAAGAGAGTCAAAAGGAGTATTAGAAACTTCAGGGTCTGGATGATAGGAAAGTCTGTGTAGAGGGGAACCTTTTCTCTGCATAGAGCTAACAGGAGGATTACACACTTCATGTGTTCACCTTTGTTAAATGATTCTAAACCAGTTAAAAAGATGTGCAAATAAGCATGGAAGTTTCAGTGAGATAGTGAAATTTACTGAGAATAGGTTAAAAAAAATAACACAACTACAAAAAAAAAAAAAGTTAAATGTATGCTTAAGTTATTTATTTTGATATTAGTGAAATTGTTGAAAGTGTGTTGATACAGAGAAACTGCCTATAACACAGAGAAATAACACTGAAAGTTTTTCTTGGCCAAAAAGAAAAATAAGGTGTGATATTTTTGTTAAGTTATAAGGTTTCAATTGTTGTCTAGAGTTGTTTTAAACTGGTAGTAAAGCACAATGTCAAACTGTGACATTATAACCATGTTAACACAATAGTAATATCTCAATTTTTTCATCTAGAGTCATTTCTGGAAGATATGCATGAATCCAATGTTAGCTGTTTTGCTGTGTGTAGGGAAGACAGTTGCTATCGTTTCAGTAATGTGCAGCATACATGACCAGACGAAGTTCTGTTGGTGCTTTCTGGACGGTCTTACAAGCAATGAACGTCTGAGTCACATCAGAACAGAAAGGTAACTAAGATTAGGGGTAAATTCTCAGATGTCTCATCTTTGTCTTCATTTAAAATAAATCAGATTAAAAAGTTTTAACCAGTCAGATTATTCCTATCACATTACAGTTAGTATAGCATAGGATATTGATGGTTTTGTTTCTACAGTATTGTGTTAAGGAAAGTAGCCTGTTTCATAAAATCATAGAATGGCTTGTGTTGGAAGGGACCTTAAAGATTACCTAGTTCCTTCCAGCCCCCCTGCCATGAGTAGGGATGCCACCCACTAGATCAGGTTGCCCAGGGCCTCATCCAGCCTGGTCTTGAACACCTCATCACTGGTCTCCACCTGGACATGTAGCCATTGGCCACCACTTCCTGGGTGCAGTCTTCAAGCCACTTCCTTACCCACTGAATGGTCCACCCTTCAAATCATCTCCAATCTGGAGAACAGGATGTCATGTGGGACTATGTCAAAGGCCTTACAGAAGTCCAGGTAGATGACATTGGTCAGTTTTCCCTTGTCAACTGATGCAGTCACTCTGCCATAGAAGGCCACCAGATTGGTCAGACGTGATTTGTCCTTGGTGAAGCCGTGCTGGCTGTCTCGTATCCCCTCCTTGTCCTGCATGTGCCTTAACATTGCTTCCAGGAGGAAATGTGATCTTCCCAGGCACCGAGGTGAGGATCACTGGTCAGCAGTTCCCTGGGACCTCCTTTTGACCCTTTTTAAAAATGGGAGTGATGTTTCCCTTTTTCCAGTCACCAGGAACTTCACCTGCCTGCCAAGACTTTTCAAATAGGCTCTTAGCTTGCAGTGGGAGGGGCTTTGATGCCCCAAGCAAACCTTGCCCAGAGGTTCCGTGACTCAAGATGTGGGAAGCCTGATTAGCAGCAAAGACTGAGGCCAAGAGGTTGCTGAGTACCTCAGCTTTCTCCATGTCTGTTGTTACCAGCTCTCCCCTCTCACCCATCAGAGGGGGAACACTCTTCTTGTCCCTTCTTTTCTGGACAATGAACCATGAGAATCCCTTCTTGTTACTCTTTGCATCCCTCACCAAGCTCAGTTCCATCCATGCCTTGGCTTTCTTGCCCCCATCCCTGCACACCCAGACACCATCCCTGTGCTCTTCCCAGGCCACGTGTCCCTGCTTTCCCTGCCTGTGCATTTCCTTCTTGTGCCTCAGTCTGACCAGCAGCTCCTGGCTCAGCCATCCCAGCTCTCTGCCCTCCCTGCCCAATTTCTTTCACAAGGGGGTGAGGAGTTCTTGTGCTCTAAGGAAAACATCCTTAAACAGCTGCCAGCTCTGCTCAGCTCCTTTGTCCCTAAGGATAGTGTTCCAGAGGATCCCATCCACTAGGTCTTCAAACAGCTGAATGTTCGCTCTTTGGAAGTTCAGGGTCCTAACTCTCAGGCAGGGCATGGTCACTGCAGCCCAGATTGTCTCCAGTCTTAACCTCTTTAACGAGTTCGTTCACACTGGTGAGCACCAGGCCCAGCAACGCTTCTCCTCTGGTTGGGTTGTCTCATACCTGAACCAGGAAGTTATCCTCAATGCACTCCGGGAATCTCCTGGATTGTTCACAGACTGCTGTGGGGCTTCCCCAGCAGACATCCAGGTGGTTGAAGTCCCCCATCAGGGTGAGAGCGTGCGAGCGTGATGCTTCTTGTAGCTGAAGCTAGAAGGACTCATCAACAGATAAGGCACTCTGCAGTAGACCCCAGCCACAAGGCGTCCTTTATTGGTCCAGTTCTTAACTTTTACCCACAAGTTCTTAACCTATCTGTGGCTGCTTCTCAGAGGCATCTATTTGCAATCAATCCATTCCCTAACATAGAAGGCAACACCCCACCCCTCCTTCCCTGCCGATCTCTTCCAAAAAGCTTATAGCCCTCTATGCCACTGTTCCAGTTGTGTGACTCATCCCACCAAATTTCCGTGATAGCAATCAGGTCATAGCTTTCTAATTGTGTCATCTTGACAGCACCATGGTTTCCAACTCCTCCTGTTTGTGTCCCATTCTGCGTGCGTTGGCGTGGATGCACTTCAGCTGGGCTATCAGTCACATCACCTTTTCAGAGGACCCCTTCCTAATTGCTTTGGGACTGTTTACAAGTGTTTCCCTGTTGTTTCCTGAAGTGACAATGCTCCCAGGTTCAATTCCACCACTCAAAGGTACATCTATTTCCCTCACCGCATCCAGTTTAAAGCTCTGCTATTACATTCAGCCACCTTGCTGCCCAGAACACTCTTGCCCTACCTGGTTAAGTGCGCCCCATCCAGTGTCAGCATGCCCGGTCTCTCCAAAGAGTATCTGAGATCGTAGAACCCAAGACTTTGAGCATGGCCTCAGCCATGCAGCTAATAGTTTATTTGATCCATTTGTCTCCTTCTTCTCAGGTCCCAGTTTCCAACTGGGAAGACAGAGGAAAACATAACTTGCACTCATGATCCCTTCAATATCTTTCTGGGGGACGAGATCCAAAAGCCCCTTTTGGTATTTTGGATCCTCTTTGTTGCAGCCTCATTTGACTCTACATGTAAGTGTAGGAATGGGTGGTAGACTTCTGGTCTCACCAAGCTGGTAGCCTCTTAGTAATACTATGAATGTGGGCCCCAAGTAGGCAGCAAACCTCTCTGGAGAGATTATCAGGATGGCAATAGTAATTTGTTTGATAAAGTCATGAGGGAAAAAGACCGTGCCAAACTAATCTGAGTCTAACAGTTAAAGTTGGCAGAGAGCCTTCATGAGTGAGTGTGTTGCTTAAAATCAATTTATATTAAGTAAAATACACAGGAAAATGTAAGTATATATGAATATACAAATATCCAAAGGAAATTAATATTGGTATTTCATTTTAATATTTGCTTTCCTACACTGACAACATATAGGCAGTATAACAGTTTTAATAGTAAACAGTTTGCTAAAATCTTCATTTTTTATTCAGGTGTAAAGATAAATCTAAATTATGTAAGACAATACCTCAAATAAAAAGCTAACTACATTCACAGAACAGATAAATGTTACAGGTTTCAACCAGACAGAACTATTACCATAAGTGTAAGAACAGACAAAGTACTGTAAATTCCTCAAATGCCAAGCACATAATAAAAACAAGGCAAAGAAAAATATCCACTACTCACTATTTTAACAAGAGCTTTTAATATGTGGTCATTTATGTTGAGAATAATCTCACCTAATATTAAGCACTTAGGTGTTAGATGACTAGTATTAGTTAGTTAAGATCCTCTACTCTGTCAGTTCCTCTAAAATCAATGATCTGCGATGCATTACTGTCTCTAGATGGCGAGTTCCACTTTAAAAGCTGTCTGGAGCTTTTAAAAGCTCTTCACCTATTCATTCCTCTTTATTAACTACTTGGGAGATGTCTGTTTGTCCACTTCAAATCAGCCGATTTGTACCCCACATCTGAATATACTTGTTCCCAAGCCTTTTATAGCAGGAAAGCCTATGTCCACCTTGTAACCCACACAAGGACATTCTGGCAGACATAGGGCAAAGAGGCTGTGATATCATCTATGTGAATTTCCTGCTCAGCAAAATATAGGCCATGAGAGCTTTGATATCCCAAGAATGCAAATATATGCTGATACTATTTTTTTCTGTAGGAAAAGTAGATCTCAATCTTCAGAGATGTAATAAAATCAAAAAGAGCTACTCAAATGTTATTTGGTTGATTTTAAATGAGTTTTAAAATAAAATTGGCACATGCTTTGTAAATAACTGAAAATATTGATAACATATAATTATTGATAACATAATATTGATAATATCGATATTCTTCTCCTGAACAGCCTCTGGCCACAGGGAAAAAAAAAAAAAAAAAAAAAAAAGGTATTCCAAAGCAGTACCGATTGAGCTCTGCTTAGTTTGGGCCGCATAGTTAAAGTGAGAAAAACTTAAATAAATAAATAGATAGATAGCTATTGGACTACTTTACTGTTTTTGCATTCCCACAAGAAAACAATCAAACAAGTAAACAAAAAACAACCTAATTTGTCTGGAAAGTATTACCCACATTGTTTTCCCCCACTGTAGCTTCATTAGGTTATGGTTACTCTATAACTCCACTACTCCAAGACACTTTCTTAGTTCTGCTGCCTTTTTCTCCATTTGCTGAATGTTCCAATGCCATTGTCTTTTATTTGAATGGAGTTTGTTCAGTTGGCAATGCAAACGTTTTAGAATAGCATCATATCTCTTATTCTGTACCTGATAAAATAGAATAAAATACACATCAAATTTTCTTTCAAGTAAAAGAGTATTTACAGAGGTGGCTTCACCTCACCTAACTGTGTAAGTGTAGATTCTGACATTTGACTGTGTCATTCCATGATGACTTTATAGATACTGAAGAAACACAGAAGCATCTAAGAAGCCACTCATCTGATTTATTGCAGTTATCTGCTTTAGGACAGTATCAATCATCTGCTTTAGAGCAATATCAGTTATGCCTTTTTCTCCCAGAAAGAAAGAAAAAAAAAAAAAAGGAAAAAAGGCTGTTCTGTTTCCCACTAGGAGCTTAGGTGATGAGTTCAGTGTGGATACCTGTTTTGTAGGTGTTTAACAAAGTAAATCCCACCCAAAGATTCATACGTAAGCATCTTATCTTACCACTGTGGCAAGACTTTGTACGTGGAACATTTCAGGTTGCAGAGTAAGAGGTGAGAAAGGATGAAATTTTCATTCTTTGACAACTGTGCATGGGTAAAAGTTAGAATACAAACGAGGTAACCTGAACGGCTGTAGTAGCACCTTCACTGTTGCAATGCACTCACTCATTATTTTGAGAAGTATTGCTGCTGTAGGCAACCCTTTGGAGATTTGCATTCTGAAGTGTAAAAATGTGAGATATTTATTGTAATAAAAATGTAAATACTGCCTATTCACTTAAGGAAAAATTGGCTTCACCCTCATTTGAATGACACACATATGCCTACTGAAAACCAGGGATGGGGACATGGCTCTTTTTACTAGATATTGTGTACATGTTAGTTAATAATTAAAAAATACTTTGGGCACTTGTGGAATCTCCAGCACTGGAGTCCTTTAAGAACAGGATGGACAAAGATCTGTCAAGAATAGTAAAACTGTATGATGATGTGGGGGAAAAGGGGCAGCTGGAGAATAGACATTCTTTAGAGCTTTTCTTTTCTTATTGATTAAAATAACAACCTCTTTTCTATTATTTGTGGGTGTCTTGTAGTAGTTACTAAGACTGAAGCCTCATCCCTACAAAGGTAATCACCCTCATCTATTAATCTTTCCCTATCCAAACCTGGGAATTGGCTAGGCTTTTTAAGAGATAGGTATTGGGGCTGTCATTCAGGAAAGATAATGAGACATGGTCTACAGGTTACCTAGAATTACACTGGTACCCCTGTTCTAAACAGGGGAAGCATCCCTGTTATAAACTAAGTGTATAGCATACGAATTAGCCATGTCAGAGCACAGACTTTCCTTGGAAGAAAGGAAACTTAAGAGACAAATTTCATTGCTGAAAGATGTTTCTTCCATAATTTCTTTTTAATTTCCAGAATTCATCTTTTAAATGATTCAGAATGTCTGCTTTAGAAAGGCATTCCAAATCACATTCCTGGACAATGTGTTTAGGTAGGGAAATCTTTGTGGGAAACCTGAGATAATGCTTAGGCAAAGTGGAAGTTCAGTCCATTCAGCTTGAGTACTAGCCATTAATGATGCTTCAATAGGAATTCGGTAGGCATTTATAGGGCCATATAGGGGCAAACTTTTACAAATGCTTAAAATTATTGCTGAGTCAAGGCTCCAGAAATTCTACAGCAACAACAAACTTATTAAACAGACATAATGATTTCCTCTATCTGAAGGCTCAGAAACCTGGGAGCTCACATACTCTCTGCAAATTAATGAGAGGAGGCAGGTTACTCTTGGCCCAAGCACTGCTAGAAGCTGAAAATCCATACAAGATGTAAAAAAAAAGTACTATGACAAATTCTGAAGCCTTGAGGTGAGGTCAGTTTGTAGATTGACACCTGGCTTTTGAGGTATACGTGTGACCTACCCTACATGTCTACATTCCTGGTTTGATCATTAGAAACCTACAGTGTTATACATACTATAAAAGTCCAGAAAGACTAGATTATGTGGCTCACCTGTAGGTGCCATGAGCACGTACATTTGTCCAACTGAACTGATCTCTTGACTTTTATCAGCTGGACTGACTACACCTCCGTTGATTATAATGGGAACTGTCTGACTTGTGTAGCCACTTACATTCAGCCAACCACTTTAAGGTGTCTCGAGGCAAATCCCACCCTTGCAGCTTAGTGGATCTTCATCCATGTCTCCTATATCTCCCTTTATTCACTTGCTTGCACTAAGTATTCTTTCCTGGCTTGTGCCGAGGGCTGCTGGGTATTAATGTTTCTGCTTGTCCATTGTTAGTTTATACATTAAAAGTTGGACTATTTTCTAGAGAACTCTTACTAAAAAATAATACCCTGAAACATTTGATTTTTAATCCTGCTTTCTTCTGAGACAGAAAGATCTTATAATCCAAACAACTGAAAAAATACATTAACCTTCACTACTTAATTGGTTCTGATAACAGAACAGAACATTATTTTTAGGCTGCCTAATTTCAGCATGGATTTAGAGAACTTTATTAGGAAGCTGTTGCCTTGGTTATAAATTATTTTTTCAGACGCTGAATAGCAGAGACTAAAGTGGCTGTGCTTTGCTCTTCAGTTTAAAAATTCTCTGCCATTTCCCATAACATGAACGATAATTCTTTTTCCTCCTGCATTTTACAATAGCAATAGAGCTAACCTCAGTTCTGTTAATCTTTATATTATCAGGCTTTTATCATTACATTTTGTGGAATTTATTTGAATTAACAAGATAAATGATGTGAAACTTCCAAACTAAAAGCCATGCAGACATGCAAAGTATTTTAGTATGGAACAAAACATAAAATACAATTCAATTACCTAAAAAGAGAAGTGTTTAACTATTTATCAGAATTTTATCTTGTCAGCTACGTATTAGCTGCTCCATTATCCTTAATTTAATGTCAACTCAAAATAGAGAGATTCATTGGAAAACCATTTTCTTGGTGCAATTGATTCTCCCATTAATGTGGTATCAGGAACCATGAAACAGGTCATGAATAATCAAGTCAGTAGTGAGATTTAAAATATTTCAAAAGTATTACAGAAATAACAAAACAGATATCTTACCTTCCTACCATTCAGTGACATCTTTCTTTTCAGAACTGCATTCCAAAAGTTAAAAGCTGAACTCCTTCTTAGGAGGTTTTGAAAAAATATTCGTAACTTTATCTCACAATAACAATTAAATTCTGAACTTTAGAAAGACTAGCAATATCAAGAACTTAAGAAAGCACAGTTACTATATGGACTTGAATAATGTATGGCCAGCAACCCTGTGTAAAGCACTCCAAATTTCATCTGCACTATCCACCTTTTACCAGAGAACTACAATTATATTTTATTGAAATGACTCACCTCAATTTCTTTTCTAAGCTTAGCATGCATTTTTTTTTCTTCTTCCAGAACATCTGTTTTTTTATTAATGAACTCTTTCACCGATGTGATCTCCTTTTTTAAAAGTGTAATTTCTTCCTGCGAGTTTAAGATAGAGAAATCCCCTTCTTTAAAAGGTTGTGAAATACATCTACTCATCTTATTACAAGTGTCAACTTTTAACAGTCTCACTTCATTAATAAAGGTGAGATAAATATCTTTATTACACAATTGCACATTAAAATAATCGTTAGGAATTAAATTAATAATTTAAGAATCATAATTAAAAATGATTATTAAAATACTTAATAATATGGTTTTATGTACTTTAAGAGACATACAAACATACAAACAACTGTAACAACACAGGAATCTGAATTCATTTGGGTGCTTATAATTTTGTTTTCAATTTACTGCAAAATCCATGAATATTTCCTGTAATATTTGAGATAGTTTTCTCACAGACAAATACAATGTTCATAGTCAACACTTATTGAGATTTAAAAAGTTGCATGTACAACAAAGTTTTCATCATTATACTTGAATAAACACCACATTTTCAATAATACAAGTTGCGTCCCGGTGGCAATTTGTGACTTCATTTCAAATTCACACGTGTTTTCTCACATATTGGCAAAATTTTGTGGTGGGGACTTCCAACATTGTAGCTTTTAATAAGTCTTGCAATTAGGCTCTAATAAAAACAACAATGTTAGACTGAAACGCGAAAACTTTCTGCCTCCTCCTTTTTATCACCTTCTTATCAGACCCACCTCCTGTTGGAAAACAGCTCAACTGTAGTTCATAACCTGGCAACAAATTTAAATGAATACTACACTGTTAGATAAAAAGTATAAAAACATGGCTATATTCCATTGCTGAAAAGTGTACATGTAACTTTATCCAACAACCTACATAATCCCACAAATCACTTGGCAATGATAAACTTTAATTTACAACCCTGTAATTTTTTTCTTAGCTGAGTTCATTCAATCTCATAGAATGAACACTTTAAAATAATATACAAGTAACTGGGGCTGATGATTATTTTACTGCAGACTGATGTCTTAATTTCTTCAGTTAATCTACCCTTTTAAATGAATCTCCATTCCCCTAGTCAATCCATCATGGATGTCAAATTATTAGACAAAATAATCATATTAAACTATGCCAAAATTATTTTACACAAAATGAAATAAATCAAAGAGGAAGTATAGTACCTGCACTTGTTTTATAATAGAGCCTTCTGGATTCTGGAGATCACGCATTAACTCCTCTTTCTTTGTCCTCAGCTCTGTAACGATGGCTTTCTTTTTAGCAAGCTCAATCATAACTGGCATTTTACTTTCCATCTCCCAAAAGAGATCTTTATGAGCTTTTATTTTTTCCCGATATTCACTATTTCTTGCAAATGTCATCTCATACTCTTCCTGTATAGCTTCTGCATCAAACCTCAGCTTCATATTGTCGAAATATAGGGCTCTGACTTGGGCCTCCAGGTTTTCGCAGTGATACTTTGTCACTTCTATGGCATCGTCTTGCAGATATATGTCCCTTTCTGTTGTTTTTGTTTCTAACAGGATAGAATTCATTTCTTTTTCTAGTTCCTGAAACTTAGCCTGTAAAATATTTCAGCATTCACTTAAGAGTATTTTTATTTGAGAGGATGCCAGGAATCTAGTTAAGCACTGTAATTTATATTTCTTTAACAGAAACTTATCTTCACTTTCTTAATGGGGTTTGAATTAAAGTTATTATTTCCTAAAATCATCACCTTAGAGACATAATGGAGGAACATCTTAGACTTCTTGCCTTAGATTGAGTCTAAAATATGAAACAAAGTATTATTCAAATTACTTTGATTTCCCCATAGTTACAAAATACATAGTACTTGACGGATCAAACCCAGTCTTAAAGTTTGTTTAGAGGCAGGATCTCTTTTAGCCCAAATCAGACTAAAACCACATGGTACCAAACCCACACTTATACACACAGACAGAAACAAATTGATGAGTGATGGCGCCTAACTAGCCTGTTCTTCTGAAGTCTTTATCCTGTCTACATCACTGGAAATTTGAGATTAGGATTAATCCCGGCTATTTTTAAATCTCTAAGAAATAGGCACCTAGTCCTACAAAGGCCTCTACATCTTCTCACTGATGAGAAGCAAACAGCTCCAGGAAGCAGTATTTCATGTCATCATAAGATGGGAGGGCTGAATCGCTGCCTCAGAAATGTTTGTCTCTTTGTTGACTACAGAGGTAGCCTAGATGACTAATAAGGGTTTAACATCTGATTTGTAGGTGATGAAAGTTTGCTGTGATGAATCCCACCCTAAGTAACAGCCAACTATTGTGTATTAAGTGAGAATTTGTGCTGTGATTTATGCTGCCTATTATCTTTTCTCTAGTGGAAGCATTATGTGTGCTATGAAGTTTCCTATTCAATGCTTTGAACAGAATAAGGCATTATCAAGATCTTCAATTTTGGAAAGGAAATGACAGTTTAATGTGTGTACTGTGACACATAGGGAATAGACTGGAAGGTGAACAAGTGGTTCTGCATTCAGTTCCTAGCTATTTAATTTAGCTGTTCTGCTAACAATAATGTTTGTATGGAATTAATTATGGAATTAATTAATTATTAATTATGGAATTATAATAATAATTTTTAAAAAGCTTTTTTAAAAATTATTATTTTTTTTCTTTAAGAAAAAGAAAGGTGTTGGAGAGGAAGAAAAGAAATTGGCTAAATTAATTATCTAGGACTTTAAACTTCTGTGGGTTTTTGAAAACCGAAACTCTTGTTTTAATTGCTTGATCATAGTTTAATTGTTACAACATCATCACAGTATGTTACAGTAATATTGTTAGGTAATATACAGTATATTATAAATATAAAATTACAGTATATTATTAGAAGAAATCTTCTTGCAAGGTGTGGCCAGTTATTAGACCTTCCTAACCAATAAAAATCTTTGCTGCTCCTTCAAAGAAGTTATCTTTGTGCAAAATTTCAAATATCAGTTATTTCAGTTGTAGAGGTATTTGCAGATGTTATAATAGGATTTCCTTTTGCATTCTCTCACGCTCAAAAATGTCTGAACACTGTTGTGGTTTTCCTCATACTTAAATGTATGTCTCTTGACAGACATTTGGTCTCAAAGTTTAAATGACAACTGAAGGCTTAACAAATTCTGTGAGAGATTGTAACAGAAGTGATTACTTAGTTTTCAGGAATACTACACCTATTTAATGTTTTACAAAATAATTAAAAAATACAAATAATTAAAATAAAAATGGTATTTAATGACTCCCTAGGACATCCACTACATGCAGAGAAAAAGTATTCTTCACACACACACACACACACACACACACACACACACAAAAAGGAAAAAAAAGCATTCTGTATGCTAAGAAAAAATGATAGTTTTAGAAAACCTGATAAATGGGATGCTTTCAAAATCTTTTTTTTTTTTTTTTTTTTTTTAACAATTTCTTAGCTAATCAGCATGAAAAATGCAAAAAGCTCTAACTTTATATTGATTATTTAATGTTGTGGCTATTTCGGTATTTTCTCTCAAAATAATAATAAACAAAAACTGCTAAAACTTACTCTAATGAAGTCTTAGCTAAGGAGTAACCTTCCAAATAATGATGGACATGCAGTTTCAGCAAGGCCTAAATACCACACAGAGGACTAGAATAGCTGCCTTACACTTAAATGCAAACACTCAAAAAATGTACAGTCACCTTATTATGAAGAATGCTTCCTCAACTAATGAATAAATTACATGAATTAAACTCCTCTACAGAAAGCTTATTACCTGTAATTGGAAAAGAACTGCTTTGTTCTTTTCTATTTCTGATGACTGTAAATGCTGCTGCTCTGCAACTTGTTTTACCACTTCAGTTAGTGATTGATAATTCTGCTTGGCCATTTTATACAAGAGTTGACCTACAAGGACCTAAAAGAGAAGCGAATTGTGTTATCACCATTCTATTTAATTGCTAACCATTAGCGTAAGAGTATAATACTAAGGACTTTCCTATGACAAATTTTGTTTAGCTATATATACACACAATTCGGTTTGGTTCATTTTTAATTACCAAGAAGCTACCAATGGGTAGATGCTCAAAGACAATGACTGAGAATTAGAACTCTATCTTCCAGAGTTTTGTAACATAAAAGATTACAGTGTTCTTCTGGCTTCTCTGAAGAACAGATCCTTATTTTTTTAATCACAGAAACACAGAATCACAGAATGGTTGAAGTTGGAAGGGACCTCCAGAGATCGCCTTGTCCAACCCTCCTGCTCGAGCACGGTCACATAGCAAGTACATGTTAATGTAGTCATCTTAAATGCAATTTAGAGCATGTCTTCATATTTAGTCTGAATATTTACATTATTGCATTTACCATTATGCAGCTGAGGATTAACTATTAAACTGTCTTTAATTTATGACAGAAAATAAATGGAGAAAGCTGTCACACTGGAAGCCACAAACCAGTATCAATACAAAGAAACCCCAATGACTAGAAAACATTTAGTACCATCTTGGTATCACTTCAGATAGCATAAATTAATGAAGCAAATCTGTATTGTAATAGAAAAGTGGAACTAAACTGTGTTGAAACCTTGCAAGTGTGACTTGACACAAAGTGCACCGTCGGTATATTAGATGGCACACACGTGAACTCTGTCTGCAAATTGGTAGGCTTGGCCAGGAAACCACCTTTAGCATTTCGGATTTAGGGCTGTGGCTACTGTCGTGCGGCCATCCCTCCCTTCTCCCCTCTACCGTGCTCCCCCAGCACCCTCTCACACCCCTCAGCACCGAGGAACCCTTCCCCTTGCGACACAGAGCCCCAAACACCCCAAAATCGCAGCAAATGGAGCCAAGCGGCCGCCCCCAAGCTCCCGCCCCCTCAGGGCGGCTGTAATGGCCGCCCCCGCCCCTTCCCGCCCAAACCGCCGGGGAGCGCCGGGCCGGGGGACGTGGGGCGGTGCGGCCTCGGGCGCTTAGGGGCGGTGCGGGAACCTCGGGGAGGGAGGCGGTGTGAGGGGGAAGAGGACATTGCTGGCGACCAAACGGCGCTGAGGGGACCCGGGGAGGGCGGCCGTGCCTGGCAGGAGACAGAGCTGAAGCGGAGGGATCGACGCAGCCTGTCAGAAATGGGGCGGGGGCTGCGCCGTGGGGTTCGAGGCGGTAGGGCGGCCTGGCTTGTCCCGGGGCTGGGGCACGTTTATATAGCCCTTCGGCGCTTCTATGTCCCCAGAGTTGCTGAATTGTGTTGTATTAAACTGTGTTTTCTGTCATAATTTGTTAGTGTTCAATATGCACTGCAGAGGACCTGTTTTTTTTTGTTTGTTTGTTTTTGTTTTTTGTTTTTTTGTTTTTTTGTTTTTTTTTGTTTTGTTTTGTTTTTTTGTTTTTTTCTGAGTGCCATTGAGTTCCAATAAAAATAATCATAAACGTTGGAAAAGACCTCCAAGATCATCTGGTCCAACCGTCCCCCTACCCCCAGTGTCACCCACTAACCCGTGTCCCTAAGCACCACGTCCAACCTCTCCTTCAACACCTCCAGGGACGGTGACACCACCCCCTCCCTGGGCAACCCGTCCCAGTGCCTGACTCCTCTTTCTGAGAAGAAATGTCTCCTCATTTCCAACCTGAACCTCCCCTGGTGCAACTTGAGGCCATTCCCTCTAGTCCTAATGTGCAGTCATGGACCCATCTTGCCTACGTACATATTCCTCACAACTCCAGGATAAAGAATTTTAACTTTAAATTGCATGATTTTTATAATTTAATAGCTCAACTCTGCATATGATAGGTTTATTTCATCCCTTTTAGGAGATGGCAGAAGCTGAGTATAATACACCAGCTGGTGAAGTAATCCCAATTTGTCGTTTTCAGTATTGTTTGGATTCATGACTATTTTCAGACCTTTTCTTTCCCCCCTTACAGCAGCACTCTGTACTGAAAATAATCCCTGTAATTCTTTTTTTTTTCTTCCTTAGTCTGATTAAAGGAAAGAAAATTGCTTTGTTGGTCTCTCTTTGTTGAGTCCCTGCTGTTAATTTTTAATGCTGTGCCCTAGTTCAGCCATGTTTGACAGTGGGCTGAAAGCCTCAAAGGTAACTGCTTTCTGCAAACTTCATGAAAATAAAAAATGTACTTCATGTAAACTTCCTCCTCTGGGCAGGAAGGAAGGACAAGATACCCACATCAGTTCCCTTTGGTACTGAATGCTAGGAGAGTTCAGCTCTCATCCCTTTGCCCAGTGTATGCTGGTATTAAAACCAAGAAGGGAAATGGCAGGGGACTCCAGAGGTACGTCCTAGACCTGGCAGAAATATAGGTGTTTGATGGGAAAGGAGAGATAGGAGCCGTAGAAGAGCAATTTGTAGGAAATCTGACTTTACAAATTCCTCAGTTCATGGAAAAAAATGTTACACTTATCATTGCTATGACAATGATTTTAGCACAGCTGAGAAAATGTATTTATTATCATAGGATTCGCAGACAAACGCTGATACAAATTCCTCATTCTCCTACTTGCCTTCTGACTGTTGCATTGCCCTGTCAAAACACTGACTTTTTCACCAAGCGCTGCAAAATTTCTCACTGCTCCACGGAGAAGTTGCCTTCCTCATTTCAGGCGGTGGCAGTGAAGACTGGCAACTCTTAACCCCTGTCGGAGCCCTTCTGAATGTGCTTTTTCTTGCCTGACTGCTAAATCCATCACTGGAACATGCCAGTACGTGTGCCTTGCCTTCCAGATCCCTCAGAAAAGGAAACTTCTGGTCTGCACAAGTGTTCCCTTAACTTCTCTGCATTCCTGTTCTGCTTTGGTGTGCCATACGTCTCTGAATCTGAGATTGTGCAAAGCGAATGCACTGGCACGCGTGGTGACAGCAGTAAGTTACATGGCAGGGCTAGTGCTGCTTCCGGGTTTAGTCCTTAATCACGGTGGTGCCTTTCAGTACAGTTTGTTCTTTCCTGGGGATAGTGACAGCAACAAAGCAGGGTCTCATCACGAAGAAGAAATACAGGTTCCCACTCCAATCTTACCTAGATTAGGAATTTCCATCTTGTACAAATCAGCTGCAAGACTGACAGTGGGAAGTGAGATACATATATAAAGCTGGCAATGTGTGTTTATAGCAGATGATATCTTGCAAGAAGTTAAAAGGAGTGACTGTTGTAAGTAATTTCTGTTTTAAACTCTTGATTTTACTTATAAAAACTGTGTGTGCTTCAATTTTTAAGTGCTGATTTCTGTTTCTTCCACCTTTCCTAAATACCCTTAAGTTAGGAGAGGCGTAATGTTTTATTTTAATCCAAGTTAAGAGGTTTTTAAAGTTTTCTGTTTGTTTGTTTGTTTTGCTTTGTTGTTGAAGTTTTATTGCAAGTGTGCTCTTATCCCTGTTGATTTGGACTGCTTTAATGTTTTCTCTGGGCATCTCTCTCTGGCATGATGTTAAATATTTCTTTCCTTCTATATTTTCCCAGAACAATGTCAGTTTTCTGAGTTTCTGTAAGATAACATGACCTGTAGGACTCACAGATGCAGGAAGTTGCCAGCAGTCTTGTCTAGACCAACAGAGAATTTTCAGAACTGGACATCTGGGTTTTCTGAGAGTTGCCTTTTAGATGTCTTTCTGAGCCATCTCTTCACTACCACCTGGTTTTACGTCTTTCTTTTCTACATTCACTTTGCATTTCCCCTTTTCACTCTTCATCCCCTCCTTACCTCTCCTCTCTTCTCATCAGCTGTCATTTTATTTGATTTTATTTTCTTGAAGCCCGTGCTAGAGAATCTTGGCACTCCACATTTTTGTGCAGAGTTTCAGAGAGTGAGTGGAATGGCTGACAGGTGGCCTTGGCTTCAAGTTTGTGCAAGTATTTGTCCTACACCGTGTACTGGAACGCACAACTCCTTTATAAGAGCACTTAATGCTCTCTGATGCTGTTATGTGCAGTGTGAATTTCCATTTAACATGGAACCTAGAGTGTGTTGCTTAAAACCTGAATAACCATGCATGCATTTCTAATAAGTCAAAGCGTTGCTTTGCTTGGCAAGCCCATATTTTGAGAAGGGTTTTGTTTGGGGGACTTAGAAAGTAGTCATGAATTTCTATTATGAGTCTAAGCAAATTTACTTCTGACACCACTGACCTCAGTAGAACTCTGTGATGCAAAACTGGAAGGATACGAGGGTGACTCAGCCCCATTGTTCCTGTGTATACATCTCAATAATTGCTTCTGTGGACTTTTTGCAATGCATAGACGGCTTATTAACAATGCAGGCAACTACCTCTCCCTCAGCAAACGCTTTCCTTCCACCCTTCCTTTGGTGGTATTCTCATGGGGAAATGTGAGGACAACAATGAACTCCACTTACTTTCCTCTGTTGACGTATCTGAAGTGGAGCAATAATCTGTTTTTCCACTACACCCCTCCGTTGTACTGTCTTTGCTGAGGCTTTTAGCCATAGTTAGGTTGGGACTTGTCATATTCTTACTGACCTCCCACAGAGAGAGTCAGGGTAAGGAAAGAAATCTCTGGATTTCCCAAGTCATGATGTATGATATGAGTCTGTTTCGACACTGTTTCCCTTGCAAGCTGTTTTCTCTAAAATCTGTTATCAGTTGTGTGCAAATAACACTGAGCAAAATCGAGAGTCATAAATTCCTTGGCAGATGCTTTTATCTGCTGTCACATTTTGATGCTTTCCGTTCACCTGTTTTGATAGTTGCTAATTAATCTTTTTAAGTGTTCAAGTTGCAGAAAGGAAAGCATCGTTCTCAGTCAGGATTGTTTTTCTTCCAGTCTGGAGGAAAGAACAATGAAGAAAATAAAGAATGTTTTCTGTAAAACCTCCTCTGAATAAACAGTTCAATAAAACAAGGGTCTCTGATCACGTATTAGTGTTCATGCACAATTCATTCCTGTGCAGAGAAATGGCAGTATTAAGGAATAATCTAAATAGTCATGGAGTCTTCCCACTGGTGATAAAGTTGAGTCACATTCGTCCCAGATAAAGCACAGTGCTTAGTCATGAAATAGCCATTTGCTCAAGGTTCCCAAAGAAAAGGGATCTAGTCTTTTGATCCATACCTCTGGAGGCTTTCACTGGAAACAGCGAAAAATTATCAAGGACAGAGAAAATAAAATAAGGTGCTTCTAAGGGAATGTGTAAAATATGCTCTCATAGCAGAAAAAGGAAGAAAGAGATAGGCAGGTTTCTGAAGGCAGCCAGGAAGGAAGTCCAGAAGGGGGGGGGGGGGGGGGGGGGGAAACACAGAAAAATGAAAGTAGACTATGAGCCACAAGCTGTAAACTACACACAATGGTTTTGAATAATCTCAATGCATCTTGATTTCAGAACAAAGACTGCAGCATAGTGAAGAAACTGAAAGCAGAGGCTGTGCATGGTATTCTGTTGTTTTCATTTAGCTGTGTGTATTTCTTGCATTACTAGGTAAAGTTTTAGTATCCTGTGCTGAGTTCCTGTGTGTCCTGAGAAGAAGAACTACGCCTAACAAATACCCCTCCACGGAGAAGCCAGAAATGACCAAATTGATTTGGTTATGCAAAAGGGAGAAGTGTAAAAAATCTTTCAGAGGTCAGCGGAAAAGTTGTGGCTGTGCTCAGAGCCCCACAGCCATATTGTAAGGAAGGGTATTAGATATGAGCTCCACCTCAGCAATATGTGTGTGAAATGCCTCAAAAAAGTCTTCTAGAAAATCTTCCAGTCCCAGCAAGCTGATAGCATGAAAACCTCCGTCTGATGAGCCATACAGGAGGTCCCAGCACTCAGAGGTCAAGAAGATCATTATGTTGATGTGGGGTAATTGAATCGATAAATCTAGTACTAGGGATGAACCTTTTCTCATTTCTGATCTGGGATAAAACTGAGGTAGGTGTGGTCATAGGGAGTTTTAAATAAATGTAAAATATTTCGCATTTTCTGTAATTTTCTTTTGCTGCCATGCTTTTTCTGTGTTTTCTTTTAAGGCAGTGGAGGAAATCCTAAAGCAATAATTATAGCTATGTCACCTTATCTACACAACATCACTAAATACATTACTTTAATGACATAACTCTATGTGTTTGGTCTAATGGTGTTATCTTGGCTTCTTTTTTTCTTTTTTTTTTTTCTTTTTTTTTTCTTTTTTTTTTTTTTGGCTATTTGTAGGAATCTTTAAATTGCCTGGACTATGGTGGAAGCAATACTGATTGATCTGTTCAGCCTACCAACCGTCTTGCAGAACAACATCCAAGGACTGCTATGTAACACGCTGGAAACTATTGAGAAGTGCTCTTCCATCCCTGCGCCGTTTGTTTATGTCATGTGCTGCCAGGTGCAGGGCAGTGAATGGAAGGGTGAGCAAGATTCCTTGCTTCCAGCTCTGAGAGACTTCCAGAGTCTGAAGAAAAGACTCGAGGTGGTACGTGCTCTGACTACAGCTGCTGCGTTGTACACCATCAAACAAAGACTTGATGAAAAGGACATAAGCATCATTAAAATTATTCTTCCTACCTTAAGGAAAGAATTAATGAAAGTATATATAGATCATCTCTTTACTCCAGTCTACCAGTTTGAATTTGAGGATTTACAGGTGTCATCTGATTGTAATAACCTACAGATAACTGAATCTCAGAGTGAAGGGCAAACACTTTCCACACAGGACGTGGCATTCATCCAAAGTGAAATTCAGATGTACTTGGAAAGCCTGCCAAGTCTGAAAGGGGAGCTCACTATTCTCAAATCTTCCCTGATACCAGGTAAAGTGGACAGCAGCTAATAGGTTTTATGTAGACTGTTTGTAAGCATATTTCTTCAAGGGAAATTCAAAATGGGTGAGATTTGGAAACGTCTTCAGGCAGCAGATATCTCCATGTGGAGCTGTAATAATGTCTGTAATAGCAAAAGCGTCGAGGGAGATAGAGTAAAAGACCTGCAAGTCTGTTCTGGACCTGGGGCATGATCTGTGGAAAGAGAAGCCTAGGTTTAGTGAGAGCATTATTGCAGGCAGTAAAATCTGTTCCGCTCTGTCTGGGGATTACACGCTTTGGGAGTTACCATCATGTTCTGAACAGACAGAATGGGAGTTTGCCCCAGTCTTCAGCCTTATGCGCTCCTGGTTAATCAGACTCGTGTCTCAGTGTCCCTGCCGTGGCATGACCCAGTTTACAGCAGTATGTCTCTCAATTAGTGTAATTATGGAGTCTCTTGATTCAGAGGGAAACTGAGGGGTTTCCTACTGCAAAAATGTGGAACTGTGTTTCCCTAAAAACGTCTGAAATGGCCAGAACCGGAAAGGCACTCTCGTTACTTAAAGCCATCTGCCTTTGTTGTCCTTCAAGTTTTTGTCTGTGACTTTTGATCACACTGCATAAAAGATATTTTGAAACTCAACTCTGATTATGTCACTGAGCTTGTTAGCTTTTAAGATAGCAAAAAGTAGTTCAAAGAATCTCATTGTTCAGCTTTGCCATGCAGAACCCTCCCCCTACCATAAAAAAACAAACCCGCAGCAATTCCACTTGGTGCACGAGACCACAATAAAGTCTCTACACTGTAAACACAGAAGATTTTTCAGAAACACTAGTTCTTGATCCTCTCAGTGTACTTGAAAAAGATGTTTGAGGTTGTGTGAAGTCTTGAGAACTAATACTTCATTTGCCAGAAAAGCTTGGGAGATGCCACCTTGGAATGTTGCTTTAGAAATTGACCCTTCTTTTCCTCCGTGAGTTGCCTCTTCTATAGGGTTTGCACTGCAACTCTATAAAAAGCCAGGAAATATCTGCCAGGACTCCATCTCACTCAAACCCCTCTATCTAGACTGCAGAGGATTATGATTATGAGCAAGAAGAAAACTTAGAATCCATCAATTTAAATGTCAGAGATAAATAAGAGGTAAAGCAGCACTCAACTTGTTTGACCAATTTGAATTATCTTCAGTATAAAGCCACGTAATATTAGGGCTGGGCTTTTGTTAAAAGTAATTGTTTGTTGTCTTTTTGCCTTGTCAGATGATATCTTCCTCCATGGATTCACCACAAGGACAGGTGGGATCTCCTACATACCAGCTCTAAGCTCCTGCAATCTCTTCAGCAGTTCTAAGCGGAGGGACCCACAAGTTGTTGTTAAAGAAAATCTCCGCAGGCTGGCTAATGCTGCAGGATTTAACCCAGAGACTTTTCACAAAGTCAAGGTACCTTATCAAACACTAGATTTACATAAACTGATCAAATCTTCCTTCATGCATCACTGCCTAAAACTGTAGGCCTTATTCTTATCTTTCTCAGCAAGAACTTGTGAAAGGCAGGGCAATTAAAACATTTTCTCTGGCAGTTTATCTGTGGGAGCAGCCATCCAAACTATCAGCCATTTGGTGCAATATGGAGAAGTAGCACTGTTTCTTCCAAGTATATTCTAACATTTGACTTACCACAAGGCAGAACAGTCAGATAAATGATCAGCACAGTTTCTCTTAAAAGGAAACAAACAACAACACTTCATTGGAGTCTTTCTACTGATATATCTGCATGTCATTTGAACAAGGGAGTGCCTGATTTCCATGCAGAGCAGTTGGTGCAGAATGAAAAAAAATTACATTAGTCAGAATGTTTTTTAATGTCTCATCACTGTGCACATTCCGTTTTTGTTTTGACAGACTGATCATGCTAATGCTGTGTGTATTATGGGAAAGACAGAGCCTGACAGCTATGATGGAATAGTTACGGATCAGAAAGGTGTTACAATAGCAGCTCCAGGAGCCGATTGCATACCTGTGCTGTTTGCTGATCCGGTCAGAAAAGCCTGCGGTGCTGCTCATTCTGGTAGGAATTTTAAATCATAGAAATCAAAATAACTAGAAGACCCCTGTTAAGGGAACTTTGAACAAAGAATTAAAAATTAGCAACTGAAGGTGCAGCTAGCCTTGGGAATAATTTGTTTCCCAAGCTATTAAATTGGTTGATTTTATAGCTACAATAATAATTATTTATGTATTTATAGATTTATTTTTTTGAGCTGGTAGCCAGCACCAAATAAATCCTTTCTTTTCCCCATCAAACTTAACATGTAAAAAATGTCCTCAAAACCAGAGCAAACCCTAAATCATTTTGGATCAGAAGAAATATTTGGTTGACCCAAACAATGAGAAAACAACTGAAGTAGGGATGGATAGGTATGGTTAGGACAACCTGGGGAAATGTCTGACTTCAGCTTATGTCCCAGCTGTTAGGCTAGAATGTGTATATTATAGTTAAATTTTATTTTGGTGGCTGTTTTATTAAAAGAAAAAAGATGTATTTACGAGGTCAGAGAGATTGCATGGCTACGAGTTTATCCTCAGCTTTGATGCTAGTACACACCTTCATTTGTGAATCCTCATAAGAGGATCAAAACTTTTATTTTCCCTCAATGAAATTGTTGTTTCTCTAGGTTTCTCTAACCTAGCAAGCTTAGGTTACAGAAGTTAAGTGGAACAAGAATTCTACCATGGCTGTATGGGAGAGAGGGGAATATTGTGTTTTTTTAAGGGGGAGAAGGGATGGAAATAATTTTATCCACTCTTGAAAGTTTTAAGGGTTTAAAGTTTTACACTGTTTTACATCAAATCTCGTAGCTGTAAAATATTTCAGTCTGTAGTTGCTCCTTTCCTTGCTGCCTCTTCATTTATCTCGTCCTGCCTTCCCCGACTCACCACACTGTTTCTCCAGCCCACACTGCTGCCTTCTCCAAGCATACCTCCCATCTCCAGTCTGAACTCCCACATTCCATCTCCCGAGTTATGGTTCCTCATTCCCACATCACATTCTTTGCAAGGTTCCCAGTTATCTTATAGTTTTCTTGCCTAGATCCTTTTCTTCCTGGCTAGCCCCACTCAAATCATGTTTTAACTTGAACACGTGTTGCTCTGCATACAAATCCAGATAATTAGGTATAAGGTCATGTCAGTCTTTGGTTGTTGAAAAACAGAACAAAAGTTATTAGGATATCTTATCCATCAGAATGAGACAATCCCTGTGCAATGCAAAGACCTCCTAGGACTCAAAGTGAGATATAAGAACTCCAAGCAGAGTTCTTCTGCTTGTTCTGAACAATGCCAAAATGTGAAGTCTAAGGCTAGAGACTTGAGCCTCCTTTTTTTTTTTTTTTTTTTTTACTATAATAACAGTAAAAACATTTTTACCGTGTCATAAAAATATGTCTCTCACTGTCACATATTTCTATTATGATGTATTCTTACTGAAGTGTTCCAAGATCAGAGGAGCAGTCATGTGTTCTAGCTGCCAAAACTGGGACACATGGAAGAAGGAATTCAGGAACCCTAATGCAAACTCTCCTCTCTACAACTCCACAAAATGATGATAGCATAATCATATCACCATATAAAATCATGACAGTTGTTGATGTGTTGTTTTTTAATATAGAGAATTGCTATATCTTTTCATGTATACTTTGAATAATACATGCTTTTAGTTATTATAAAATTCAAGAGAAAACTTACACATTTTTTTCAACCTCTTACTTCTCACAGGATGGAAAGGCACGTTGTTAGGAGTTTCTATGGCCACAGTAAATGCAATGGTATCTGAATATGGCTGTAATGTGAAAGACATCCTTGTGGTCCTGGGCCCTTCTGTAGGACCTTGCTGCTATAAACTTCCTCACGAATCAGCTAAAGAGTTTCACAGAATTGATCCAAAGTGTGTGAGACACTTTGACTCTGCAACTCCGTATATTGATATTAGAAGAGCAACACGGTAAGTCTACTGAGCGCATTTCCATAATATACACCTTTTTTGGTGCTCAACTAGAGATGACAGCAAAAGAACTTATGGTGGTAATTCCACATTAGTTATCAAAATAGAGTATTACCCAGCAGTGCTATGGTGAGGGTCCTCACCATCTTAAAGTGTTCTCTAAGTAATGTGCAGGTCAACAAATATCTTCAAATCAAAGGTATCTGCTCACCTTTGCTGGGTTTCAACTATTTTATTGTTATACTGGTTTCTGGAATATAAAAAAAAATGCTCCAATTATGTGTTCTTAATGGTTGCAGAAAAGCAATCATTTTAGTCTAATGTTGAGAAAAAAAAGTCCTAACCACAATATTGGCACAATTAGTTCAATTGGTACTTGAGGTGCTGTCTGAATGAACGGAATGTGAAGATGGACAAAAATGACTGTTTTCTGTTTGTCTTAAAGGATTCTTCTTGAGAGTGGTGGGATTCTTCCTGAGAACATCCAAGACGATTCTGTCACAGACCAGAACCAAAATATCACATTCTGTACTGCATGCCACCCTGATAAATTTTATTCTCACTTCCGTGATGGCACTAACTTCGGCACACAAATTGGCTTCATATCAATCAAAGACTGAGATAGTATCTATCTCTTGCTTTGGAGTAGTATTTAGACAATAAGTCTGGTGCTGGTGCATTGACTGTTATCCTGCTCTCCTGGTAGATTTTTTTCCTTCTTTGTTTCATGAACTTGTGATGGAAAGAGTACACAGGCCTTAAGATTCTCCTGCTTCTTCCATTCCCTGTCATTCTGAGGCAAGAAGAGATGTCTAAGATATGGATCCCAGCTTGTGTGAGCCAGGTTCCAAAGAAAACAAAGACAACTCATAACAGTAATGAAACACTTCTGCAAAGCCAGATGCAAGATCCCATTTTCTTGCCTTTTTGACCAAATACATCCCATAAACCTCACTGGTGGTGAAAGCACAAAACAACAAACAAAAACAGTAATATTTTTTTTTTTTAAAAAAAAAGTCTTCATTACTTTCTGGATGAGTCTTCTGAGTGAAGTTAAGGCTGACATTACTAATTAAGGAAAGGAAACCTGTACTGCACATTAACAATTTGAGTACACCCATCAGTGTATGTTTCAGCTGAAGTTCAGCCTTAAAAAATGATGTTCCTCGGACTGTTTTTGTTTAGATTAGCTTGAAAAAGAGCTTCAAAGCACTTACAAAAATAACTTGAAAGTGAGAAGCAAGCAAGGTCCTTTGGGGCAGACATTGTAAACATATGAATGTTAACTTAAGCATTTTTGATTGTAAAAAAAAAAAAAATAAAACTAAGACTCAATATAATTTGACTTGTATGGTCATGCTTCTGTAGGATTTTTTCTTTGTCATTTGTGCTCTGCTAATGTCCATTGAGACAATTTCCACAGTACTCAGATACAAGTATCTGAAAAGGAGAGTGAATTTATCCTCAGTTAACTTTACTGACCAATTGCTGACATGTTTGTATTGCTAGTAAATTCAAAGTGTGCACTCTTTTCTTATTGCCACAGACGATTTCCTCTAGATTTTGCACTAGGTGTTGCAAGGTTAGGATGGGTGGGACTCTGGCTGACCTGATGCACTGGAAGGTGTCCCTGCCCAAGACAGGGGAGTTGGGACTAGATAGTCTTTAACCATGGTCTTTAACCCTTCCAACCCAAACAATTCTGCGATTCTCTGGTTCTGTCGTTCTGTATAATAGTTGTTGAGACACAGTCAGACCTTCCTAATTGATAGGTCCCTAGTTATCAAGTCTAATAGTGTGCTGGCTGTAGCTTGCACAGTTCCCAAGCACGAGTCTTGGAAGAACTGACTGCATACGTTATTTTCTATTTTGATTTAAACGGGATTTACCAATTCTAGACTGTTTTTGTCCACTAGAGGTCAGTGCTGGCTCACGGTGCACTTCCATCTCTGGCTGCATTGTGTATCCGGGTTTTCAAACAACACTTTGCAAAGCACTGTACAGCACAGCACTTTTGCCTATATAATCATCTGCCAAGTTAGTCTGCTACCTGTGCTTGAAGAGTAATCCATGTTACATTCTGTTGGGTTGTGTAAAACTTGCCACGTCCACCAGAAGAACAGACTTTTAAAATATCCTATTACCTGGGAATGGTATTTGTCAGAGAAGACCCTAGTTCTGACTGTTACCCCGGACTGTAACCATCTACCAAAACTATTTATTCCAACTTCCCTACTTCTTATTTAAAAATATTATTCCTCTTCTGCTGTAGTCCACAGTCCTTCAGAAAATAAATAAAATAAAATAAAATAAATCTTACACTTTCTGTTACCTTTTAAAAACCTCACCACTGCTTTCATCAGTCCTGGGGTCAGCAGTGCGGTGATGTTCCTGGCTGGGCTCAGACTGAAGGTTCAAGGTCCAGCTGGGACAATGCTCTGCAACTTAGTGCTGCCAAGCATGTTACTTCATGGTAGCTCAGGTATGACATGTGTATGTGTATTACCAACTTATTCCAGATATAGGATAATGTAATTGTATGGGCACTGAAAGGCTTGTCTTGCTGGCTTAAAGAACAACAACCTACTTTCTCCTCTCAGTTCTGCCCCTTTGCCTGGTGAACCACCTTACGGGCACTGGTTGACAAAGCTGTGGGGTGACTAAGGCATCTTCCCTTCTGCTGCTGCTGGTGTGGGGGCAGTAGCACCACGCAGCCTTCAGCCCCTGCACCAAAAGCTCTGACACAGCTAGTCGGTGCCCTTCACTTAACCCTCTTCCCTGGTGGATTAAGAGCATGCCATCAAAAGCAGCTGAGTCCCTCGGCTTTTCAAGGTACTGCTTGGCAGCTGAAGCATCATAGGTGCCCACGTGCCTGCTGTTAGCCCAGCTCACCTTGGAGATGGTTTTAAACTAATGCATTTTGCGTTGCAGTAAGTGAAAAGACCTTGAAGCCATGCTATTTACCACAGTTCAAATGCTCAAATAGTATTAATAGTAAGTCACAGTAACCTGATACTGATAGTGAGACCTGGCTTGTTCCTACCTGCTCAGGAACAACTGCAGACTTTTTCTGTTTAGAAAAACACTATTTACAGGTCACGGTAGGACTAGGCAAGCTGGAGAGTGTGTGGGAATGAGCAGAAACACCACAGGCGTTACCTTTTAGAAGACAAATTGCTACCTCAATCATTGTTCATCAGTTCTTTTACGCTGAATTACCTAGACTGTAAACCTGTCAAGACAAGAAGCAGGCTTTTGTATATGGGTTACTGAGGTGGAGAACTCCACCACCAATAAGAAAATAATAATATTGAGTTTCCATCAGGTTAGGCTCTGTATCATACAGAGAGCTTCTTTCAAAAGTCGCTGCCAGAAAAACATTTTAGTTCTGGTATATAAAAAAAAAAAAAAATAAAGCTTAGAGGAAGGTCATGATAAAAAGGGGAAAAGGCGGTTTTGAATCTGTTTTGTGGAGATTTTATTTACTCATTTGTTATTACTGTTGCTCACTAAAGGACTCAAGCAGATCAGCCCTGATTCACCACCTCTGGGGAAGCTCTTAAAATGCTTCATAAATTGTTCAGCTCTGCCTACCTAATGACCAGATCCCATTCATTAACCTCACCTGAGAATTTATTAGCTGCCTCTGTCCATTATTAAGTTATTTAATAACATTATTAATTATGATTGTGGTTTGCCCTGAGGACAGCACGAGTACGTGATCACACTGAATATTGTTTTTGATAGATGTTATTGTGCAATTAACATTTGTTGCCATTGTTGATTACGAATATGGGTCTCTTCAGTTGCATTTATATAGCAAAATGAGGTGTATAAACTATGTTTGACAAAGGCTTTTTTCTTTGTTCCATTGCAACAGTGCAGCTCCACTGCAGCTCTGGTTCCAGTGCCTGGGGAAGCAGTGTGCAACTTCAGAGGCTCATACCTGAGCCATTGAGCCTTAGCACAATGTTTCCCCAAACGCTGGAATTTACTGCCACAGGTGTGGCAAAGGCAAAAACTATCAGGGGAGTTAGATTAAAAATGTCTGTAATAAATTTATAGAGGTTAGTTCCATTGGTGACAGCTCATCTTTTCCTACTGATGCTCCATGGAGACGGGATGGGGGGAAGGACAGCTGCTTGCTCCGCGTTCTGCATTTGATGGCTTTGCTTGTCAGCAGCAGCCAACTCCAAAGCCGCAGGACAGGGCCTTCAGCAATATTTGGGCACATCTCAACTCAGAAAAAAACAATACATCCAAACTGCAAGCATTTCATTACAGGAAGGTGTCTCCTTTCCCCAGCAATAACATAGTTTGCAAGGTCATCTTTTTTACCTTCTTCCTTGTTTTCCTCGTGCTTACTTCTAGCCCATTGCTTTCCACCCAGCTCCACTCACAATTGCCCTGTGAGAGCTCTGTGTCTAGCCACAGGGTGCTGGAGGAAGCAGAATCCATGTTGTGCAGAGCAGCACAATGGTTGCTTTCTTTTGCATGCATGTGCCTTTTTTCTTTTAACAGCAGTGTAAAACTTTTTTCCTCTGCACAGCATCTTTCTCTAACCCATTCCCATTTCCCAGCTTTCCTCAAGATCTCCCAATTTCCAGCCTATGTGGCCAAGAAGTCAATATTCCTATATTCTCTCCTTGCTGTCCTCATTTCCACTGCATGCTCAATTTGCTGCCGGGCGATGCAAAGAGGGAGACGAGCTGCACTCATTTGTCCTGAGGCTCAGCGTGTGTGTGTGCATGTGTGCAAGCTGATGTCATGCGTGCCAGGCTTTTGTTCTCCGAGTACCAAAGTCCTCTCTGAACTCCAGCCTCTTGTGCAATAATTTTAACAGGACAGTGCAGTGACGGGAGTAGTAAATCCTATATGTGACGGAGGAAATAATGTATTGACCTGCCGAGGGATTTGCATAGCTCCACGGACGGACTGCAAGCTCAGCCTGTGAGCCTGACTTGTTCTACTCTCCATTTCCAGCAGATACTAGCCAGTGTTTCCAGATGAATGGTTGTTAGAAATGTGTGTGGATTTGAGAACTGTCTTAGTCGGGTATGCTCTTGTGCCCAGGATGCTAGTAATCACTACCTAGTATCTCACCTTTTCATAAAACCAAGGGACTTTGCTGATCTGCTTGCTTTAATTACTCAGCCCTTGTGGCTGTACTGCTAAAAAGCATTATTATGTTTTTCCCAAAGGCATGTGGAGAAAGAAGAAGTTCGATTTTTTTTAAGTCATCCCTCTGATCTGTCATTAGTAAGTGTTTAATTTACAGTAGCATCTTGTGTTGCAAACACTTTCCTGCATCTCTGTGTCTGCGAGCTCTCAGGGGTCAAAGGAGGCCCACGGAAGAATTTTAGCAGTGCGGTCCCTGGAGGAAAGCGGGGCTGAGGTCCCTCTGCTCCCCTTCTGCAAATGTGACATCATGTCTCCAGGGCAACCTGGATTCTGACAGTCATGAGAGCAAGGACACAGCATGGATTTCCATTTGAGTCCTGCAACAGCAAAGAGATCTGAGACAAAATCAATGTGCCACTAAACTATGAGGGTTCATTTTCACAATTAATTTTCTCTAAGGGATAATTTCCTCTGTTCTAGTGCAAATGTGTTTCACCACTAATAACTGTATTTGTTCTTCTGGTGTCACCTTTTCATCTGAAAATCTGAAATAGGTTGTAACATAAAAATTTACGGGGTGCCTACCATAGAACTGAATTAGCATTTTATAAGGGCTGCTAAAAGCAATGTTTGCATTTCAAGATGTATAATTTCACTTCTTTTTTTTTTTTCTCATGTGAGGTAATGTTTTGGACAGTGATTCATAGTTTTGGTCAGATGTTTCAGTTTAAAGTGATTTTATCAATGGCAACTAAGGAAAGCCCTTCCTATCTGATGTAAGTATCTTTGCCTTTCTCTTTGAGGCACCGAGCTCTGTCCTAAAGGAATAACCAAGTTCATGTCACTGCTAAAGCAAAACATATCTGTACTACTTTGGTTTGCTTTGTTTGAAAGCTGTGAACTTGATTTTCCAGCACAAGAATGAATCACAAAAAGAAACCTCAGTTATAAAAATAAAATTGTGACAGGTGGCTCAGACCTCTTTAGTATGTTTTAATAGGTCCTTTTAATAGGTGCTTCATAAAATTGTTATTAAATAAGACAAGGTTATGCAGAGAATTTTATTCTGGATCTCTGCTTTCTGCTTTATATCATTGCCTTAAGAAAGCTTTCAGAACATGAAAGGTGAGCAAAGCACGAAGTGAGTTAGAGAGGCTCTTCTAGGTATGTGGACATTTCCTGCCACATTTGATGCTTAGACCTTCCTCAGTTCTCTTAATTAGACTTAAGTTCTCCCATCACTGAAACGTCCTGGCTCATGTACCCTTGTGCTAGCAACAGCTGAAACACAAACATAGGCTTGATACTGACATTTATGTTGCAGAATTTCTTCAGATTTTCATGATGCCACCATAAACAACGTTGTGATAAAGATGTTATGGCACAGTGGTGAGATGTTTCTGAAAAATCTCCTGAAAAGCTCCACATTTAGTTGAGGTTTTAGGGGCTATAATCAGCAACTTTTGGTTCTTTGTGAGACTGTGAAAGCTAAAGAGAGCTTTGCACACTCTCCTACTTGTCTTCATCAGAGCAACATGCTTTGGGTTTTAGTGTCTTGTCCAGTGAACAACTATATTCTAAAACTAGGATTTCTGTCATTTCCTTTAAGAATGGCTCCCTAAGAGAAGACTGACTGCACATACATAGGCTAGTAACTGCAAAATTTAGCTGAAGTCCTTTCATTAATTAACATTAGTATTTAACATGAAAGCCTTCTAGGAGAAAATGCAGGCCCTACAAAATGGGGACATCACACTGCTCTAGCTAACATGTTCTTGTAGGACAAAGGGTAAAGGTTGAAACAGATCCGATGGCTAGCTTCATCATCTTCAGAATGACACATTTCCATCCATCTTTCAGAACCACTCTTCATTTCCTGTTTTGAATATTAAAAGCAGGCTGAAATGAAACGTTTAAAGCTGAAGATGTGCCATTGCAAATTAAAACAAATGTTGAGATCTCAGTTCATGTTGAACAGAGAGAGACTGCTTTCAACAGAGCTTGCCTTACTATTTATATGCATCTATGTGCATAAGCCAATCCTCTTATTTCTTCAGTAAACATTCCCTTCATAGATTGCAGACTGTTATGTTCCCTTTGGTAAATGTTTAGCTATGATATTTAACTCCATTAGTCTTTCATAAGATGATCCTTCCAGCTCTCTTAATTCTCTAAATTCTGCCCTATTAATGTCAGTTTACTGATAATCAGTTTTCACTTGCATTTTCTTTTAGAAGGAGAATGACATTTGAACTTTGCCGAGGGACTAGGGTTTTTTTCGGTTTTGTTTTTTTCTTTTTCTTTTTTTCTTTTTTTTTTTTCCTTTTTTTCTCTTTTTCTTTTAGGCTTGCAAAGTTGTGCTTCTCAGTACAATAAAAGCCTGATGTAGCCTTAATTAAGTAACTTTAATCTCCCTCTATTCCTTTTTATTCAAGAGTCATAGGCTATTGCACTTTAATTAGAATTTATTTTAGGCTTCCTTGCTATAACTCATAATCCATCACATTGTTCCAGAAGTGATCTTCATGAAGGAGGCTCAACTCAGCAAGTGAAAAATAGTTGGTGTTTTTGAGGTTGACGTAGGATTTATAGTAGGAGAACATTTTTAACTTTAGGAAAAACTCTTTTAAAACCTTATGCTGGAAAGCTGACACAAAGAAACTAAGATATGGAAATAATTTCCCAGTTTCTACAGTGAAAAAAAATCTGAATAGGGTGTGAGAGTTAATACTCATCCCTTGAATTATATTTGCATCAGGACTGGATGCCTTTGTACATAGTGGTTTATCCTAATCTAGCTGGATGAAGCTGGAAGAAAAGGGTGCCATTCTGTGCCTGCTATTACAATTGATAGCAGAGAGCAGGGACACAGCAGCATTCCTTTTAGCAAGCGAGTTAAAGAGTGCTCGAGCTAATGATGAACCCATTCCTTCCAAGCCAATATTTGAGATTGAGAAAACAGCCAGTCATTCCTTGGCTCTGCAGCAGTCTTGGAGGCTGTTATAAACAAACAGAAGCAGGGAACAAAAATCTGCCCTGGGATGCAGCTAGCCTGAAACAGAGATCCATGGTGCAACACTGTTGGGCAGGAGAGGCAGAAAAAGACAGCATCATGACCACAAAGATATTTCTACACCTGCACATTTGAGATATAGGGCAAGAAGAGTTCATCCACATGGAAACGTGCCCCCACCACCACCATAAGCAGAGAGTAGTGCTGCCAAGCTTTTTCCTATGCATAACTGTTTGCCACAGTACTAAAGCTATCAACGCATCTTTCTGTAGCCAAGATTTTTCCCCAAAACATGGCAAGGTTGGACTACTGTGTGCTTATGGGCAGTCCCCATTCTCTTCTTTCTTCCCCCCTAATTTAAACCTTACACAGGCATACCATGCACTTACAGGCTTTTCCAATGTATACAAGCAGGGGGAAGACCACAGCTAATGGTGGGAAGCAGAGAATGACCATTGCACATACTATCTGTGTGCAGGGCTCTGGGACCTTGCTAGATCCAGAATGAATGCAATGGTGGGCAGATCTGTCCTCGCCCACTGCAGCTGTCTTTCTGGACTGAAGATATGAAAGAGAAGCTGCTTTTTGAAATTTCATTCAGCTTGGCTAACAGCCCAATTTTGCAGACTTGGAAGATTTTCTATCATAATATTTCTCTGAAGCTAGCTGTGAGAATAAATGGCGTGAGGTATGTTTGGCTCAAGAGCTGAGAGTTTAAGATTTTTGAAGAATCTTTTCTTGTTTGTCATGGAGCAAATCCCAAATTTCTTGCTTAGAAGTCCAGGATCCCTGCTGCTATGGGGCCCCATCTGAACATCTTGACTAAAAGGGAGAAGTGCTCTCCTCTGTGAATACTTACTGTTAACATTTCTACTCTCAGCCATACTAATGTGTCTTCAGCAGAAATCAGTTCACAGTGGGTAGAGCCAGGACCTGGTCAAAGGGGAGAAGGGTGCTAAATATAGTGAAGTTATTCCTTAATTGCATGGTAGCCACCTAAGACTGTCGGCACGGCTGCAGCGCTAACAGGACGCAGAACATAGAGGGGAATGTATCAGTTCTCTCAGGTTCTGCTAGAAACCGATAGGTCAAAGTAGACTGTTTTCATAATTCCTGCTGTATATTTTGTTCTAGTTTGATTAATGGAAAGTTACCCAGCACCTTGACCTCTACTTCTTTTGGTGCAACAGAAATTGTGTCTTGTGTCTTTTGGGAACGTTTTGCCTGAACCACTTTTGGGGAGAGTTTCAGATATTTTGATACTGCTGGATCTTCAAGATTCAGGGTGGTCAGTTGAATATTTTCTTACCCCACTTCTCTCAAGAAAGCACGGTAGAGAAACTTCTGACCTGTACATTCGCTGTGCTTTTATTCGTCTGTGTGGGCAGTGCTGCTGATAGAGGCAGTAATGCTGTTAGCATATCTCACAAGATAGGAAACTCTTCAGATACAGCACGAAGGTGTGAGGGAATACTCTCATACTCACTTCTGTATATGTAAGACTTACAGACCAAGACACCTGTAGGGTTGTGCCAAACTTCCAGGCCCTGCAGGCACCATCCCAACATTTCAGAACTGTAAGACACATTCCATATGCTCTCAAAGCTGAGGAAAGAGAGGGGGAAATTTCTAGGAGACGCCCCAAAAAAATGGATATCTCATGTCTTTACATAAGATGTGTTTGGCTGGCATTGCAGGTGAGTTTACAGTTGGATCTGCCTTCAGGCACCCCAACAATGCAACACCGGCAATCAAAACAAAAACAAAACAAAAGAAAAAAAACACTAAAAACAAACAAACAAACAAAATAAATCCACCAACCTTTTGCAATGAGTTTTGGGACACAGAATTGGTTTGGGATCTGCAGTGCAAAGTCTCTCAAAAGCCATACCTGGACACTACAATGCCCTTTCATGCTTTTAGACTGGCTCTGGCTGCTGTTTAAAGGCTCGCTGTGCAAAGTGCATGATATTTGAAGGGATAGGAATGTCAGGACACATTTTTGTTCTAGCAAAAAGCATGCTATAAGAAATTATTATGTAAGTAGTCAAAATTTCCAGCCATAGGTGAGGCCCTTTGTTTCGGTGAAAATCAGTGTTGTTGCAGAAATGCAGTAATTACATTCTGGGTTACTGTTTTCACAAATCATCTGGTTTAATGAACAAAGCAAAAACAACTTTGACCATTTCATTCTCAAATTCTGTCTGAGTATGCAGTTTCTACAGACCATCTCAGGAAATTTTGGACTCTTTCCTACTTCCTGCCTTATCCACTGTGGGAAGCAGCATTTTTTATTCTTATTTATTTTTCAAGCGAATAGGGAGAACAATCTGAAATTGCTGTAGTATCTTTTTCTTCTGCTTGCAGATTGCAATTTTCACAGAAGTGCTGGGCACTATTTAAACTTTTCAGCCTTAAGGATGGCTCACAAGCAAATGTTTCATGGAGGTCAGTGTTTGTGTTTTGAATTTACTGTGTAGCTGTGGTTGATCACATTAGTTCTTTGTCTGGAAGAGTGTGAACTACCTTTCTGCATGTATAGCAGCTTGGGAACCGAAAGTGTGGTTATGGACACGAGTTCAAGATTCTCTTGTTAAGAGAAAAAATGCCAAGAAAAAATGAATAAAGCTTGTGAAAACATGAATATAAAGAGCAGAAGCATTACCAAAGTGTGTGTGTTTAAAAATCAAAGTGAAAAAATAATCCCAGATAATTTGGAGAGGAAACTTCACTTTGTTTCTAGAGAGTGCAACGCCTCCCATAAAAACAGGAGGAGAATTGAGTACCAAATTAGGGCCAAAACCCTAATGGTGGCATAAGGACCTCACAGAAGAAGGACAATGCTGTGCCTTGTTCCTCTATGAGTTTGCAAAGACCACAAAGGCCAGAGGATATAAAGGGTCATTTTCTTTCTCCCTCCCTGTGGAGCTTCATCTTGATGCAAGAAGTGTAAGAGAGAACTGGTACCACAGTTGATCCAAAAAGAGTAGTGGGCAAAAAGTATCCCGGTCAAACTTAAAGGGCAGCACACACTCTGTTAAGGCAGCCAATCTCGCTCAGACCCACCTCTTTCCACAAGAAAGAGAGATTCAGTGAGATCCCTTCCGTAGGTGCCTGTGGTGGTTGGTGCAAATATGTCATTAGTTCTACTAAACTAGGAAAATTGAATTATACTGGATCAAAAGCTGGCAGTTCATCTTGACTGCAAAGCCTTATAATTAAATCAACCAGGTTCTGGTCCTTCGGCTGTCGAACACGACATATACTTTGAAGTTCTGTGGTGCATTGGTTGAAGATTGGAGTTCATTAGTTCCCTTGAGAAATCTAATTAGATTGATGGCCATTAGAGACCCGTAAAAGGAGGAGAGGAGGCAAGCTGCAAAATGAAGTGTGGATTAAAAGACAAAAGCCAGCTTCTGGATATTATCCTCCCGAGTTAGTGACCTGTGGGAGGAGAGGACTTAGATGCTTGCAAAATAAAATCTCTTTTAAACACTTTTTTTTTTTTCCCTCAGATGTAATCCAGGTGGATTCACAGACTGAGACTGATGAATGTCTGATGAAAGCTTACTCCAATTTATCAGTTATATTGTAGGATGTCTAGGACTGCTGTACTGGAACTACCAGGGAAATCGCTTCATACTGTTAATATATGAACGGAGATTCATTTCTTTCCTATCACCTGCACATCTAGATCAATATTCAGCTTCTACTTTGGTGAATTTCTTTGCTTGAAACTAAAGTACTCTTCATGTTTCTTCCATTTCACTTTTACAATGCCTGTGGTGGTCATATCTGTTAAGACAAATTAGACCAATGAATCCTTCAAAGTCCGTGTAAATGCCTGTTTTCACATTTCAGCCTGCAGAATTTCCAGTAACAGTTGATATATTTAAATCACAATTGAGTATTGCCAGTGATCTTGATTTTTTCTTACCAGAAACTATAGCACATCACCCCACTCCATTTCCTTAACATTCTCAAAGTTCTATTTTTTTTTTTCCAGGATGTGATCATAAAGAATTCTCCCATAGACTCTCATTATTTCTTTCTTTAATGATGTTCATTGCAGTCTTCAGTCTCTATTACCTAGTATTATTTTCTCATTTTTTCAGCATATCTGGTGTAAACAGAGATGGTGCAGGTACATGGTGCAATTCAAGTCATTATGCTGGTAACTAGACCCAGATTTTGAAGGTGCTCTGTGAGCAAGACCTGGAAAACCTGGAATTCCATCAGTCTGCAAGGGGACATCTTCAAGAGGCCCAACTCTACCACATGCTGAATAACATAGTTTATTGATACAATAAATGAATCCTGAATGAAAACAGGCATTAATACTGTTGGGGAAGAATATGTTGGTAAGATCATTATAAGAGAGTCTCATATGGGAAATATTTTGAGAGGGAGAATAAAATTATTGGCAGAAAATGCAAGACATAGCAATGAAGTTTAAGGTCTCCGAAAAAAAATTTGTTTTGTGCTTAAGACTATGCAGACAAGTCCAGGAAGAAAGTTTCTTCCAATTGAAATAGAAATCATGGAAAACACAGATTTCTCTGCTCTTTGAATAGATGTGCCAACTAATTCGAATGCATATGCTTCCATCTATATTTTTATCACTTATTTACATGCATAGGCACACACTTGCAGCTATGCATCTGTGTGTAAAAATGCACGAGCTATGTACAACTTCAAGCTTGTTTTTATTAATATACATATATATATGTATATATATATCAGGCCAGCCAGAGGAATAGCAATAATATTTCTCTTGCATGCTTGTTTTGTATGTCTCATTTACATATTTATGCAGCTCCTATTTTCTTTCTAAAATAAAGTCTTATGAAATTATCTGCCTAGGCTTTCACAAGGACACAAATCACCAAGCTTTTGAATTTTTGATTAATTCTACCCACTTCATTTTTGCAATTCTGGACTTTCCTGAGTGTCTTACTATGCCATCATTCATTTGCCATCAGCAAAAACACGATGGCTCCAGAATGAACTCTTAATTATGCTTAGCATTCATGTCAACACTGTCCATAACAAAATGAATTGATTGAACATCTGCTTTTTCATATTTATCTTGTAGTGCTGACTTATTATACTTTCATTCTAAGTTATCTACGAGAAACAGGAATAAAATAGGATAAGTTTTGCATAGTTTTTATTTGTTTGTTAATTTTCTTTAAAGCAGCAAGCAGATCACAAATATACTAAAAGAAGAAGAATAGAAATGGAACTAAAAACAACTGGTAACTTAAAACCAATGAGAACATTCACAGGATTCATTATATTGTCACATAGCCTTGCAGTTGTGACCTATATGCTCTTTCTATGTGTTTTACACTCAGTTGTGCTGGGCTTTATATAGACTAAAAGATTTACAAGGAATGAGCTTTGTCCTGGATTGTGGGACAAGCTTTTTGTTATGCCTCCAACAGCAAAACACATGCTTGTACCAGCATCAGATTATACCAGGAGGTGCAAATCCAGCTCAGCTATCAAAGGAAGGATGAACCCAAAATAGAAAATTAGTAGCCTAGGCTATATCTTCCCACTTCAACCTTAGTTGTGGATATAAAATTTCTGATGGAAAATAAAGCTTCCCTGGAAGATCTCAGCATCTGATCATGGAATACTTAATCTGAAACATTTTGGGGTCTGCTGAGGTTTCAAAGAATACACAGATGATTGTTGCCCTTCGACCAGGGAACCCAGGCTGGGATTTGCTCCTGCCTTTACAGCTTTCCCTAAGGGGGAAATAGAGAAAGGCAAAGCCATGGTAACCCAGAGTGAAAGGATCTCATACTACACCACAAAGAGAAAAGGGCCAGAAGGGAGCAGTTGTATTATGTGAAAATTTGATTGCATGTAAATATATATAGATTTTTTTTCCCCAGTGAGTGTGCTGCCTAGAAGAGGGAGTGAAATCTCCAACAGTGGATATTTCAACACTCAACTGGATAAGCGTCTGAACAACGCAATCCATCTTTGGGACGTTGGACCAGATGAGCCCCAGAATTACCTTCTAGCTTAAATTATTCCACGATTTCTTGACTTCAGCCAGATGAAATACTGATATTTTCATTGATTTAGTCAAACACAACCTCCTTTATAATCAGTGGAGAGAAGACAGGTGCCACTCATTTCAGCCTAAACTGTTGAGGTCTGACAAATTGCGCCTAGGAGGGCCTGTTTCTTCCCACTGTCTACAAAAGGAGTCTATGCAAGAGTTTAAGTCAGGCTCAGGTGTGAATATCTACATGCCAGGCAAATGCATTTAGAGAAGAAGAATACCTGGTCTACCTCCTGAAAAGATGTCTTGGTAAAGAGGATCTTACAGGCAGTGTGGCCTCCAAGGAACTTGGCGGGACATGGGAACCATGGAAGCCTTCAGCAGATGCTCAGAGAAACTCGTGCTCACTTCAATATTCTGAATAGAAATTATTGATATGTACATAATGATAGAACCTGAGGGGCTCTGCAAAGGTCCTTTTCCTGAATGAATTCAACTAAAGGAGATGTTTTAACAGTTTTAAGAGGTAAGCTGCTGCATCCTCTGTGGAATTTCCCATTTGGTTTCAGTCTCATTCAAATGAAAAAAAAAAAAAAAAAAAAAAAAAAAAGTGTTTTAAAACAGAGTTCTCATCTCATGAAATCGCACTTTTAGGGAAATTCAACGACACCCAAAATCGAGGATTGAATAATGAAAGCAGTTTCTTGAACCTGTTGTATTCATCATACTCAGGTGAGATGATCATTGTGTCAGTCCTCCTGCAAGAAAAGAAAGAAAGAGAAACAGGAGAAACATTGGTGAGCCTGGCTGAGATCACAGTAGCTAATGTACAAAGATCGCCCTGATTTGTGCATGGCTGGAAAAAGTCATTATATTTAGAGCGAGATTTCCACTGCAATGAAAAGAAGAATAAAACGCAAGTCCCTCCATGCAACAGAAACCATTCTGAAGGCGCAACCCACGCCTGTTAGCTCCGAAGTGATGTCCAGGGGGGCTGCCTTAGCGAGCTGTTGGTGGAAGGCATTGCTGCTTTCTGCAGCAAAGGGACACTCTGCCAAGAGGGGGCAGTGTCCTTTTACTGCATCTCCTCTCAGCCCGTGTTTTGCCTGTGACAGGCTCAGCGTTCACCAAGACAAGGAAGGAGAGAGTACGGGACATTTTGTGCCAGCACCTGGGAGCAGAGCCACTGAGATCTTTCTCTAGGTATGTCTCCCACGACTGGATGCACAGCTTTAATTAAGATGTGATGTTTACTACCATCTTTCTGAGCCAGAACAGATGTTGTGCTCCAGTGAAAAACTCTTCCAAGATGACTTGAGAACTCGGTGACACATGGAAATTAATGGGATTTTTGTGGTCAAATTTATCTTAGCATCACTTGCCACGAAGAACAGTCTTTGGGGCTCTTCCACCACATCAGTCCAATAGTGTTACTAAAAGTAAAGATGAAACCACTTCTCTCAAAGTGCTAAGAAACATCAGAGACTATAAACAACACCTCCGAATGGTGAAAAAACATCTTGATGCCAACACGTGAAGCCTCTTAGGCAAAGAGAAGTTGCCCACATTGGTGGAATAAGTCAGTAGGAGCAGCGACAATACTCTTGCTGAGTATTTGGACACGGGCAGATGCCAAATCTTGCTTTTCCCACCAGCAGATGGGCTGAGACCCCTGTGAGAGGCCGAGGCACCACGCTGGGCTCTGCACCCTCTGCTCTCTCCATGCTTAGCCTGCACCGAAAAAGCATAAGCTGCAGCTCAGCCTGCCAGCCTCTGCCTCAATGGGATGGGTGCCAGATGTGATATAAAAGCTGGAGACTGTGGCAGCATGATGCTGAGCCCGGGCTGGTGGGTGCTGCCCATCAGCAGGGCTCCTTGGGGCGCATCTGCCGCAGAGGTGTTTTTTGGGGTCCCCAGGATCATCGGTGCACATGTGCAACGTGCTGTGCGTATGTATTTTGGGAAATATGCCAAAATCAGTGTGTCGAGGAAGATTTGGCCTCTTCCCTGCTGTGGACTCCACACTGAGGGAGAAAAGACTTTATGGTATTGATGAGGACAGAACCGGATCCGGTGGTTCTGAGGCAGACAAATGTCAAATGGCTAAAGCTGAAGGAGCGCTGGTGACTGATCAGCTGTGAAAGAATGAATTTGCTTTGCTTTCCACATCCTCCTACGAGTCCCCAGAATAGTTGGTGTGGCTGCACTGCGCTATTTCTGAACATGTTGTGCTCTCTTTTGTGCTGGCAAAAAAAAAAAAAAAAAAAAAAAAAAAAGGTTTCTGCAACAACAGAAACACGAGACTCCCTGCGTTTGGGTAAAACCAAGAGGAGAATTCTTGAAGAGAAGAAGCAGGTACGGCTGTTTTCACAGCCCCCAAGCAGGATGAAGACAGGTTTTGTAAATAGCCTGGTGTTCCCGTATTGACATTTCCTCCGCGGGCAGCGCTCCTGCTTTGTGCGGGCGCCTGGCGCTCGCACACAGCCCAGCTCTGTTGTGCAAAGCCAGGCATGCGTGAGCTGATCGCTGGAGACAGGCGAGGAAAAGGGGGGACCTGGGCAAGGACGAGTCAGCTGGGGACAGGGAACACTGCGGCTTTTGTGGAGCGGTGGGAGAGGGAGAGGCAGGAGAGGGAGGCATCCCCTGGCTCCCCTCGCTTCCCAGACCAGCTCCTGGGGAGAGCAAAATAGGCAGAGCCGCTCAAGCACGGCAAAATTCTGCATGGGGGAAATGAAAGGAAGCCTTGGGGTGCAGGGGATAGCACTGCACTATGCAGTCATGGAATATGGGTTCTGGGGAGGGGAAAAAATCATGCCGTGGCTGCTGCAGAAACCAAACCCATCCCCAGGCGCACCACAGCCCCACTTCCCACCTCTGCTCCACCCAAGACTTGCATGGTTTTGAGGTCTTATGAACAGAAATTAAGACTGACAGGGCTGCAGTAGCATTCAAACCACCTTCCTGGCAAAATATGTTCAGGTCTTTCCCTGAAAAATGCCAAAGACACTCAGTTATTGTTTACTGTTACAGGAATGTGCATATTCCCCTCACAACCCTCCCATCCCTCCTGAATTAGATGAAGGGAAAAAAAAAAAAAAAAAAAAAGGTTTAGAGGGATCACCTGGGTTTCCTTTCTCCCCATGGGGCTTTTCCCACAACTGAGGTTTGAGGACAGATGATGGCTAGAGAATTCATTTTGGAGCAGCACAGCGGAGGAAAACATGCTTGCTATCAGTGTTGTTTCTGCTGTGTTTGTGACGGAGGAAATGAGAGCAGGGGCTGGGGGGGAGTGAGCAGGACTGAGGAAGAGAAAGGAGAAGAAACAAGGGTGATAAGGGCCAAGCAGGCCTCTTATGAACTTCTCTTGGTCTGTGCATGTGATAGGCAGTGGAATATGAAAGGAAATTGCTCTCTGAACCCTGGGTAGATAAACATTTTGTATTATTTTAATTAATTAATTTATTTTTTTCTTTTCACAGCATCTGTTCTCTTTACAATGAGTATCTTCATGGCAGCTTTGTATTCATCCATTTTCTTACACCAGAGCCAGTGGGTTACTGCAGATAGGAGAAGCCAGTAGCCATGTATTTACTGCACCATCCATACACAAACCCTTTGTTTCAGACAAACCTCTTAACTGGGCTGACCTGCAAGTTTGGGTGAGGTGGAGGATGAGGCATAAAATGATCACAACAAAGCCTGAGTCCTTGCTTGGAAAGAGCCCTGGTGCCTGCTGGGACAAGGACAGGAGCATCCACTGAATTCCTCTGGAGGTAAAGGGACCTTCCCTACATCAGGAGCCAAAAAGCAAGGTACTATGCTAGGATGTTACTGGAAACTGGGAAAATGTATCGGGGGTGGGGGGGAGGGTACGTCTGCCCTATTCTTTTATTATTGCCTTAGCATCCGTAACTAGCTGCTGCTGCTGGAAAGCCTGGGTGCGACAGGCCTGCCCTAGCAGAGCGCAGCTATTCTGGCAGCCTGACACAATTCCTCCACGAGGAGCAGTCACACTAAACAGCACCGTTCTTGGATGTGTTATCATGAATGCATCCAAGTGTTTACAGGATTTTGACTTTAGTGAAGTTTGCAAGGCTTCTGCTTTGGTCTAGCTTTTTGGGCATCAGTGGAGATGCCCAGTGCATTGTTGTGACAGCCAGGGGCTGCCCTGCTTGCTGCTACCAAAGCTTTTGGGGACACACTCCCAGGCCTGTGGCACGTGTTGCAGGGCTGCAGTGTATTTTAACTATGGCTAAAAGAAAAGAAAATAAAAAAAAAAAAAAAAAAAAGCATCTGAACACAGACAGAGACCTGGCTGAGTCCCGGGAGAGGGGCTGGAGCTGGGAGGAATTTCACTGCAGCAATGATCAGCATCTTCTGTGGAGAAGAGAGCAGCAAGAATGTGAAGCATCTGTCTTATCTGCACCGTACTGTGACGAGAGAGTCACCCTCTGCTACGAGCCCGTTTCGGTGGCAGCAAAACTCCCGCGTGCCTCGCCGCAGTCATTTCCCAGGAAAGGTCGGCAGGAGGTGGGCACCAGGGCAGCTGATTCAGCAATTGCTCTGAATTCAGCTTTTCTTTTTATTCCGTATCAAAAAATAAGAAGCTGTTGTTTACGCCGGGCTCACTGAACGGCCCCTGTTCCCATGATACCTAGAGGAGGCTGACAATTATTCTCCCTGGCTTCTCCCCGGAGCTATTTTCTTTGCTGGCGGGGAGGAAATTGTTCATGTTTCATTGGCGCTACCGTTGTTCCAGCTGCCAGAGCAGGAATGTTTGTCCGCCAGCCTGCATCAGTGGCAGCGGCTCCCCTTCGGACCTGCCATCTGTTAGCTTATCGCTGCTCTTATCTGTGCCATGGCAGGGGCTGGGGGCACATCCCCCTGTGCCCAGCACTGCTGCAGCATGCCAGCAGCAGCGGGGGGGGGCACAGCGGGGGCAGGTAAGGGACACACGGGCAGGAGGGGGGGCTGCTCTGCCCAGATCCTCTAGGAAAGCTAAACTGCTTCTCCACATCTCTCCCCGGCCGTGATTGATCCCTTAATGAAATGCCTCCTTAAATATCCGCTGTAAATAGCAGCTGCAGTGTAACACAGGGGGCTGCTAGTCCCTGATTTACAAAACAAGGGCTCGTATAAACATCCTCTTTGGGAAGCCTTGCATCATCTGGGGGAAAAAAAATAATAATAATAATTTCACCCGGTTCTTAGCCCACTGGAATTCTCTGTACCATGGGGTCCTCCCTGCTCAGGAGGTTATTTTTGGGGGGCTTACTCCTGGGGAGGCCTGGATTTTCAGATGTTGCAGTCTCAGACCTGACTGTGCTGCGATTGCTGTTGTAAGAACTAAGACCCGAGAAACGAGACCTAAAAAACAAGACCCGCGGCATCCCTGGCCACCCCCCCAGGACTGTACTTTGAGCTTGGCAGTGCTAAACCCCCTGTCCGGAGCCGTGTCGGTCATCTCATTTTCCAACCCGTGTTCCAACCTCTTGTTTCCCTTTGTCTGGAGCCGGCGAGGGGTTGCTTTCTCCCCACGGAGCGTGCAGTGCCGGAGCCGCGCCGCTGAGCGGCACCGTCCATCCAGGCACCTCGTCCTGCAGGGCACCCACGCTGCTCCCCGAGCAGGTGCCCCCCAGGGACACCTCACCCCTGCAGGGGCCTGAGCATCATCCCCCAAAGCCAAGGGGTGAACCTATAAAACATCAGGGGATGGGGAAAGCTTGGCTGATAACCCAAGCCACCCCTACGTCACCATGTTGCATCCTAACGCAAAGCACCTTTCGTGATTAACAGCATTTGGACTTGGTAGGAGACATTCTCATTTATTTATTTATTTTCCCCCCTCTCCTTTCTCTTTTTTGTTTTTGAATTTGCATTTATTGCTTCCAGCTGTCCAAATGATCCGAGATTAAAATGTTCTTGACAGCACTGTCATTTTGGAGATTTTATTTTCTTTCTTTTTTGAGATGAAACTTAGAAGCAAAAGTTTTCAACGTTAAAATAACTCTGTGTTCGGTGTTTGATGTGCTATGAATGATATTTCCAGTAAATGGCCACATGTAAGTCAATATTTAATTTGTGTCTACTTTCACTTTCTGACAATTGTGACTGTTTTTTGACCTGGAAATCTGGAAGCTTGTTTTTTCAACCTGATTTAATAAGATTAGTGAAGATACAAAAGTAAACTGGTAAAAAGGGGAACATTTCAAGTCCTGTCAAACAGAAACAGGATCTGCACTTTCTGTTAATCCAGTTCCTTCAGTTTCTGACAGCACACCGTCCCAGCTGTCCTCAAAGCCCTGATCTGAGGACTCGTGGCCGGGGCTGGTGCAGGACCACGTGGGGCTGTGGGGGAACACATGCCGGTGTCCTCGTCCCCACACCATGCAGACCAGCAGGACAGCACAGCTCCTTTCTGGTAAAAACCTTTCCAGAGAAAACCACAGGGAAGGGAATGACTGCTGGGGTGCACCTCCATCCTGCCCTGGTCCTGACGTGTGTGTTTGGCTCACCACTTTCCCTGTGGCCCCTGTGTCTGCTTTGCCTGGCGAAGCCACTTCCCCCCTCCACCTTTCCCGGCCCAGAAATGCAATTTCTTTCCTCATTCCCGTGTGCATTTTGGAGATTCCAGCCAGGCGTGACGCTCTCCATTCTGGAGAGCAGGCTTGGTCCTGCAGCCTAACACACCGCCAGTGCGTTTTTAAACAAAGGACTGCAAGTTCTTCAAGCAACAGGGGGGACAGTTCGCCAGTTCCTTGTGTAATAAAACGGGGTTAGTTTATGTACTTTTAGAGAGGACAGTTTGGGGGTTGACAGCCAGAGCTGGAAGCCTGAGGAATGCGTATTTGTTGTTGCCAGATGACTTGATAGATGACACCACTCACACCAGTAATCAGCAGCTTTAAGCCAGTGCTTGGAGGAAACACCCTGCAAAGCCACCCGCAAGCCCAGCTTCCCAAAGTTACACAGCGTACCTAAACCTCACTGGAATCTGATTATCTGTAGCCCAACATAATCAGTGGGGACCTTGCATGAACATCAGCTGCAATGACTTAATTGTTGGTGCTTTTTCTTTCAGCAAGCTAACGCTGGACCAAGCAAGGCTATCCCAAGAGGTCAGCAGCCAGTTGGAAAACCCAGGAGCAGTTATGGGAGCCCATGGCTGCATATCGCTGCTGTGTAACAATGTGTGTTGTTTTCTCTGTCTTACATGTTTTAAGGGAAAATAAAATAATAAAATAAAATAAAATAAAATAAAATACTGTGGCCTGTTTTTCCTTTCCTCTCCAGACCAGAGTGAAATTCTCATAGCACTACCCTTCCTCCCACAAAAGCCCTTACTCAAAGACTGGTGGCACAACAAACATTTTTTTTTTCTTTTTTTTTTCTTTTTTTTTTTTTTCCTGAAGGAAATACAGGCAACAGAGGGTCCTTTTGCCAGTCCCATCCTTTCACTGGCGTTGAATTCAGAAAGGCTGCTCCTTGACAGTAGTCCTGCCAAGCCTAAATGAGCTGTGTCAGCTCGGGTTTGGATGCTTTCCCTCTTGGTGCCGGGCATTTTTTTCTGCAGTCGTTGTAGGGCACAGGCAAATTAGGCAGCTGCTGAGTAGATAGAGCTGCAAAATGGCCAACCACCACTTTGCTAGGGCCGCGGAGCCAGGTGTCCCACTGTGGGACATCCTGCATCCTGCCCCTCACCCTCCCCTTTCTGTGGCAGAAGAAGACCCACCACCTCCTCTCCTTGTTCTTCACAGTCAGAAAAGCAAAATGAAGCCTCTTCCAAAGTGTTGAGCAGCCTCGAGGTGACTGCCCAGCTGGGACACCTGTCCGGTGACACACCACACCATCTCCAAAATGCACTGTGCCTGTGGGCACCCCTGCACTGTCAGGGCTTGCTGGGGGAGGAAGAAAGTTCACACAGCCTGGATGAACAGCAGAGCTGCAGCCCCACAGTGCTTTGTTTAGGAAAACAGCTGCCTTTTTTTTTTCCTGTGTGGTCTGAGCAACATGCAAGCAAGGACCAAAGCACTTGCAAGCCACGGTGGTGGTATGAAAGCAGTAATTGCCTCACTTGTGTGGGGATCCCAGTGGAAGCATTGGGAAGTGTCAGCCAGCTGTGTCCCCTGCCCTCCTCACGCTCCTGCTCACCATGGGGAAGGTGGAGAGTCACCTCCCACACCCGAGCAGGTTGCTGGTAATGTCTGTGACACGTTTGCCCCTTCTGCCCTCATATCCTGCATCTCAGGGGCTTCCTCCTAGCTGAAAATAGAGGGCTGGGGAATGACCTATCTGTCTGCCCAAAATTACAGGGGGAGGAAAAGCCCTTTTTTTTTTGTTTGTTTTGTTTATTTATTTATTTTGTATTTGTGTTGCTAGCATAACTGAAGATCCCAGCTGAAGCTGTATTCAGGGTTCTACCAGCACTTCATAAAAAGGTGGACGTGTCCTGAGGACCCTTCCAGGAAGCAATGACAAACGGTGGAAGTTGTTAAGAGGATAGCGAGAGTGTCTAATAAAACACACTAAAATGAACATCTGCTTTTTGGCTGGGGGTTACTGTAAACAAAATTATATCAGTTATCTCTGATTTCTGCACAGTCATTGTTTTTTTCACATATCACAGCTGAGAAGGCAATTTGAGAGGGGAGGAAGAGTTCACTTCTAATACTGCTGGCTGAAACCACATAGTAGCAGTAGAAATAGATTTTCTGTCTTCTTAAATTTTCAGATTAGGACTAGCTATCTTCTCAAGAGACCTTCCTTGGTCCAATGCAAGTCATTCAGCTCATTTGGAACTGCACAATCATGAGATAATTTAAGCTGAAAGTGACCTCACCAGGTCATCTAGTCCAACTCGCTGCTCCAAGCAGCACCAGCTACATCAGGTTGCTCAGAGCTGTGTCCACTTAAGCACTGAGTGTCTCCAAAGATGGAGATACTACACCTTTTCTATTTTAGTGCAGCTCTGAAAATAATGTCTTCTCTGTACCTTCCCCTTAGATAGTTGGGGTCAATAGAACAGTCACTTTCCTTCAACAAACCCCAGCCTCTTCTCACATGTCATGTGCTTCAGCAACTTGACCATCCTGATGGTCCTCCTCTGGGCTCACACTTGTGAGAAATTTATATTTTTTTGCTCATTGATATCACATCTTTTATTTTTCTTTCCCTCCCCCCCATCAAAAAAAAAAAAAAAGAAGAAAAAAAAAAAAAAAAAAAAAGGAGATGACCCTCTAGTCTCACCAGGCTGTGAACTCTACCCTTGACTTGCTGTCTCCTGTATTGCTAATAGAGCCCAGTTTCTGGCTGTCCATCCTGCAGAAAGCTCACAATGCTGGCTCATATTCAGCCTACTCTCCAACAAATCACCCTTACGTTTTTCCCAAAGTTGCTTTCTATAAAGTTAACCCGCAGCCTATACTTGTGCAGGGAGTAATTCTCCTGTCCCAGCTACAGGAACTTTGTGGTTCTTGTCAGCTCATTCCTTCAGCCTTCTGTTCTCCTTCTGAACAGCAGTCCTGCCCTCTAGCTTATCACCTGCTCTCCCTGATTTGGTAACATCCATGAACTTGCTGAGGGTGCACTCTGTCCTACCACTCAGGTCACATTGACATTTAACAGTGCTCTCCCTGGTGTCTAGCCCAGAGGTTCACCACTTGTACTGCTCTTCACAAACCTTTGAACCCAAAGGTCCAGCCAGACTTTAGCCCACCTTCCTGTCCACTTCTGCAGTCAATATCTGACCCATTTGATTGTAAGGACACTGTATCAGAAGTCTTCCTAAACTCAGCACCTGCTGCTCTGCCCTTGTCTACTGAGACAATCATCTCATGATGGAGGAAGAACAGGTGGGTATAGCATGATTTGACCTTGGTAAATATCTGCTGCCTGTTCGTAATCACTCTCTTGTCTTTTGTGTGCCTGCAAGTGGCTTCCCAGAGGATCTGCTTTCTAAGGACAAAAAGGTGAGACTGAGAAGCTTGTAATTCTCTGGATCCTCCTTCTTACCTTTCTTCCAGAACACTGTGACATTTGCCTTTTCCCCATCACCAGAAACCTCTGCTGATTGCCAGGACCTCTCAACAGTGTCCTCACAGCTCTCTCAGCACCATCTGATGAAACCCATCTTGCCTCATGCAATTGTGGATGTCTGATTGACTTAGGTTGTCCCCCTTGCTGAAGGCTCCGCTGTTACACCTTTGTCACCTTTGGTTGTTACCCCACGAGCCTAAACCAGTAACTGCTGCCTACACAATCCACAGCCAAATTGGCAAGCTGCCCATTAAAATTGATGAGAATTTTTCTTTTGTTTTCACATTGTTTGGACTTTGAACAAAGCCTTGTGCTCTGCGTGTTTTTCTGATGTCTGACCAGGAGTGAAAGTTTCGTTATAAACAACAGGGGGGAGCATTTGAATTTTTGCCTTCCAAAACTGTTTTATGGCCCAGTCTTCCATTTTTCTGCTAACTCATGTCTCAATTTTTCTTTTTTTTTTTTTCTTTTTTTTTTTTTTTTGGAAAACAAACAAAAAGCATGCAAAAGAAATAAACAAAAAACAACTACAAAACCGGAAAACAAGATAAGTACCATAAGCCCATGGGATGCAACAGACATTGAAACCCTGGCAGAATAAGGAGCGTCATTGTCAGCTCCAGGTTTTCTGTCATGTCAGTTGCTCTTGGAAGTGTTTGAAATCTTCATTCTCCTCTCACCCTGAAGATAATGTAATTCTCAGGCCAAGATACTATTTTTAAATCACAAAAGGGATGAGATTGGAAGAAAATGGCTGCTAAAAGCAGAGATATACTCGGGAAACCAAATCTATTGTAAACTGTTAGCAAACCACAAATGAGATCACTTTGAATGTTCAAAGAATCCATGTTACTTTCCTGAGGGTGGAAGTGAGATTGAACAGTTTTTGAACCCGTGCAGGATAGGACTCGGTAACCGTATGTGCTTGGTTAAAAATATTTTATACTATAACAAAAGCAAAACCATCCCACTAAAAGGAGATGTTGGATCAGTTATCTGAGTGCTGCTGAGAAAAGTGAGAAATCTTACTGATTTCCTGACCAAACAGTGCAAGTCACTTAGCCGAAATACTTTATCTATGAATTTAAATAGCTTTGAGAATTTGAACCTTCGTTTCTTCATCTGTAAAATGATGATGTTGGCAATATCACCTCTGTGTCATGAGCTACTTGGATACTGTGCTACTTACTGGTGATCCTATCAATACCTTAATATAAATTAAATAGAAATAGAATTGCTTTGCTGCAGACTACTTTATCTTAGTCGAAATTTGATCCTTATGATCAATAGCTATTTTTGCTTATTTTTTAAAGTACAAGTTCCTATTCTTTAGTTGTTTTCACCTTCTTACAGTAAAGATTGTCAGAAGGCTGACAGTTCTTTAAGTTTGAGGAAAACAGGATTTATCCTGCCAATCCCTGACCTTTTCTAATGCAAGGAAGAACTACTCTGACTATATCCACACAGTATAATACTACTTCTGATGCATGACAGCAAAATATTGTGATAATTTATATCACTGCTCAATGCCCTGACTGCATGTTATTATCACAAGCATAAGACTTTGTTCTGAAATTGAGTTTCCAAGATGATAGCCAGGGTACTCTTGGCCATGATTAGTTATTAGCTGTGACCATTACTTGGCTTTTGAACTGGATGGGAACTATGCCAGGGGCATAATTTTTCCAACTAAATAGAACTCAAGTGTTTAGAAGAACAATTCCTATTGTAAAAATTCATCTACATTTTCCATGTCCCCATATTCGCGTTATGCAAACGCAATGGTGTGGACTAGATAGAATAGGCGACTAGTTGTCAGAACATCTGGTTTCTCTTCCTGGGTGTGGTGTCCCTTTCTTCAGCCCTAACACAGGGGATAACTGCTAGCTTGTCTCCTGGGAGGGATGTTTTTAGATGAGCTGTCGATAATGTGTAGAATCAGCGCTGAGTACTTGATAAAAATCAGCCATTTTTCCTCTTCTTGAGGCCCGTTTCAACCTCAGCAAAAACAAATATATGTTTTGAAGTGTGGTCTTATGCCAGGTTGTGACTGAACAAAGTTTTAACATTGCTTCGTTAAAGCTGAAGAGCAAAATCCTGTTGCTAGAAGGGGATTCAGGAGCCACTCTCAAACCTAAATCTGCTCCTCATATGGGGCTCTGTGCATCTGAGTGAAGCACACAAAGATTAATAAGGCATTATAAAGGCTATTTTTTTATTCTCAGTCATCACTTCAGTGTAAACAGATTGCAGTACTTTGCATAGGGAGGAGTGTGAGCTTCAAGAGCTGGTGAGCCATCAGAGATGGTAATTGGAGTTTCTGGCTGAGTATAGAAACACACACACAAATCCCCACAGCAAACAGAGTACATAGCCTGAGCTGAAAATATGAATGTTGTTTCTCTGTGCTCTTTTTTATTTCCACTCAGTAAAATAATTCACTGTGTCAATAGTACACGGGAAGCATGGATGCTAATTTACATCCCTTTGTAAAGGGTTTCAGATGATTATACTTCCCTCACAGCCAATCCTATGCTAATGAGAATTCCCTGATTCCAAGGTACTGCTTGGATTAATGTTCATGGACTCTGCATCAGGGTAAATGACCTGTGGCATAGCTTTAATTAAGGAAGACGGCCACATAATTAGAATAACAACGGCTTACTATCAATTTCTGCAGCAAGTCTCAGCCTCCGGATGATACGTCATTTGCGTGCACCGCCTGCATGTGGGTGGACTACTACATGAAAGGCCCAGAAAGGAAAGCTTTGTCATTTCTAAATGGATATTACATAAACTGCACCCTTTGTAGAATCCCTCCAGCAGCAGTTGTAGCTTATTATTGCAAGAAGAGAAACAGAAACCAGCATTGCACAACACAGACCCAAGGAGAGATTTGTATGAACTGGTTGCTGCTCTTTTGGCCTGACTTTTTGAGCAGATGTAGTAAAAGATTTGGCAATGTTTCAGACAAGGAACTGGCAGTTCTGTGGAAGAGTGGAGCACAGGTCAAAATATCTGGGTGCCTGGTTCTACTCTTCTCCTGCATACTTCACATGGCATATTTTGAGGTGGCAGAGCCCAGCCTTAGTATTTTAGGTTGAGATTTTACCTACCAACTATATAAATTCCTGAGTGAGCAGATAGATGGTTGGAAAAATAAGTCATCACTATACATTAGCCATTGCACTTTCCAGATAAAGATTTGCATGAGAGCAATTAGCTCTGAACAGTCTGGTACTGAAGAAATTTGGACACATCTCTGGTAGACACTAGATTCCTTTTGAGTGTTTGCATGGCCCCCTTGTCAGATAAAGACCAACCTCTCAAACATAGCCTGTGGACTCAGATTCTTTGACAAACAAAGATTCTTTAAAACAGCATTTTAGAACGCCCTTGCCACAAATCCCAAACCTGGTCCTGTAGTAGCTCTTTGAGTATTAGCTATCACCGAAGCTCTCCTGACATGTCATAGCTAGATCAACCCTCCTGTCGGATCCTGTCCAATGACCCTCAATGATTCTACTGCTTTTCTCACCCTCTCCCATCATATCTACATATGTCTTAGTCTCCACACATAGACCATGTCATAGATTTTTTTTTTATTGCTTTTCTAAAATATGGTCCTGTTCGTTCATCTCTATAAACAGTTCTGGCTCTTATGTTTGTCTCATTGTTTCACTGCCTTGATGGCCAGCCTGGCTATCCCATACAATCACAAAGCAGAAGGAACCTTCAGGGGCTATGTACTCTTATCCCATGGCAGCATCCACAGTGACAGCAGATGTCTACCTTGCCCAGAAAAAATAAATCTACAGTCTGCCTGGAAAGTCTATTCTAGTGCTTCACTGTCCTTGCAATTAGAAAGCTTTTTCTCCTCATGTTTCAATGACATCTCCAATGCTGCTGTTTATGTCTGGTCCTATCTGGCACAAATATAGGAAGGAAGATTTATTCCTTTTTATTTACAGCAATCTTCTATGTGCTTTAAAACTGTTAGCTTGTCCCTTCTCAGATCTCTGTTCACTCTCCTTGTTCTTCTTGTCTTTACAATTGATTTCTTCCACCTTTTTTTAGTGGACTCTATCTGCTTGTTGCTTTTGACTTCAGCTGCAAGTTTCCCTCAAATTGAAAATATCATTTTTTTGTCCCTGTCTATGTGCACAGGAGCTTGTAGATCCTACAGAAATAAAAATAAAATATTACTATAATCATAACATATGACAGGAACAAGAACAAAAATAATTATAGTAGCATCTTATCTGTATAATGAACCTTCAGTGTGTAAGGTGGTACAGAGATAAATGAAAGCAAAGTCAGGCTTTTTGCATGATATCCAGATGAGTTGCCTCATTGTCAGGCCTTCAAACCTTAAAAAATAACATTTCAGACATCTGGTTACAGCATAAGACAAGACTGACTGATGTTCTAATTAGTCTGGTGGACAACAGACTTGTTCCTACAGAACAGGAAGCTAATTATTTTTCTGTATAATAAACTCTTCAGATTTCACTATTAACATCTGCTCTTTAGCATTGGCACAAGCACAACACACAGACAATGAATAATTATGTTAACACCCAAATGTTACCAGAAGTGGGGTTCTATTTTAAAGTAAGGCCTCATTACTCAACACTGTAATAAAGAACAGAGAGTTAAACGCAGTAAACTCCATTATGTGTTGTGTAACTGTAGTTGCTTCACATAGAAATTCAGAGAGCCTGTAGCTGGTTTCCCTGATCCCCCATGACTGGAGTAATTTTTCTGCATGAGCAGCACAGGTCTTCACAGCAGGAGCAGCCCAGACTTCCAGTCTCTTCTTAGCTTGCCTGTCTGCCTGGCACGTAGAAAAACAGAACTTTGCTGGGAGCATGGAGATCCCTCTGTGATACAAGCTGACAAATAAGCTTTTCCTAAATGATGTATTATTGCATATGAGCTGGTTAATAGTTGCTACCCTGTGCCAGACTCTTACTCCAAGGCAAATTCAGCAATTTCATAATCTCAGGGAGTCTTAGTGCCGGGTAAGAGAAAGGGTCCAGACAAGTACCACAGTGCCCATCCCCTTGCCTGTATGTCTGCAGAGGAAGAGTAACATACGTGACCAGTCATGGGTTCGAGCCAGAGCTCTGACTTAGTTGAAGTCACCTCCTTTTCAGATCACCCAGATGATGCTTGCTCTCTCCCACAAAGGACACACAACTTCTCCCACGGCTGCCTGGAGAGGACTCCTGGAAGAGTGGTTTCCAGCTGTTTGGGCCAGTAGGTCACTAGTAGATCACTAGAAGCCTCTACGCTTTCTATGGGCCTGTTGTCCATCCACTAGGAAAATTAATAATACCTACTGTTCAATAATACTAATTCAGTAATACTTACTGCTGAACACCATTCAGCAGATCATTTACATGCCTTATGGGCAGCGATCCACCTGCTCAGTTGGTAAGCCAGCATCCCCAACCTCTCAGGACAAAAATCTGTGGGATGTGCCCTGAACACACATGTGCAGGTACAAAAGCAGTGAGGATAATAGAGGGAAGAAGGCTGTTTGCCACTACCATGCTCACACCTTCATTAGGCTATATCAGATGTGAGCACCCACTCCCCTGGTTAAGTGGGAGATAAAAACGTGTGCATTGTCGATACGGAGCAGGAAAAGGTGAACATGGCCTTCTCTGGACATTCAGTTTTTTGTGTACATCTCCTTACGCCAGAGTAACCTGCCCTTCCCAAACTGAAGCATGGGGTTTTCTTTATTGGGGTGTGTGTACTTCTGTGCCTCTTTTCTCTTTGGGATTCCCCATCTTTCATCTATACTTCTTCCTTGCTTTAGGCTATATGCATGACTAACCTGTCCTTCCAGCTCAGATACGTTAAACACGACTCCTCCCTGAAACCATCAGCTGCAGTCCTCAGACCTGCCGGGTCCTGTGTGTTCGAGCGTGAGGATCCCACCTGGCTCCCTCCCTTTCCACTTCTGCTTAATACATTTACAATGCAGAGCTGTGGTGCCTTTCACACCCTGTGATGTGCCATGCAGGTATAGCTGGTTGAAGGATCATCCGATCTGTGACATCTGGGGTGGTTAATTCAGGTCACCCAGGTATTCATTCATTTGCTGTCTCGACTGAAACCTCACCAATGGAGCCCTCTTAGGGTGGAGATGATCCACCAGGAGCATCAAGAGGTCCTCACCACCCTGTGACCTAGTGTGCCAACAGCCGGCTACAAAGCCATCTCAACTTTCTGAAATTTAGCTTTCTGAAATTTGGATATGTGACAAGTCAGACTTTATTTGCGGGGGGGGGGGGGCGGGTTGGGGGATGGCAGGCAAGCAGAATCAGCCACTTTGGCAACCAGAATTTGTTGCCCTTGCAGTGCTTCTTGCCACCGACTGCAATGTTGATGGAGATTTGTGCACAACATCCAAGCGTAGATCTCATTTATAGAAACATGACCCTGCCAGCAGGCTCTTCTACTGCTAACTTGTGATGTGGGATAGGTAACATTCCAGAGATTATCTAAAAAGTGTTGCTTAGTGAAAGAAATTTATAAAGTGAAAACCTGATCTTCACTAGTATACTTTATAGGAGATTGCATTTATTGAAGTTCACTGTAGGTCTACCAAATGTTCTACCACATGAGGGCTAAAGAACAATCACCCCAGGTGAAAGGCACTAGAAGTTTAATTTGTCTCAGCCTGCAGAAATCTTTTAAAATAGGTGAAGTGAATGATGGCTTGGAAGTGCCCATTTATTTCTATTGGCTTCTTTAAGCTTAGTCTGACTGGCTCACGTGAATATGTCAGAGGTTAAATGGGATGAATCCCACACTGAAAGTACAATAACCAAACCTAAATCTAGGATATGCATGTTCCCATGTCTCCCACTGCTGAATGGAATGATACCCCTTGTGTTGCGGGGTATCTCTACGAATGTAGATTCATTTTCTTGTACAGGTGATTCACTCAGACCCAAGACAACAAGCTGAAGGACCTTTGCTTTGCTCCTTTCCTTGGGAACTTGCTGTAGACACAAAAAAGCAAAGGAAAATGCCACTGGGCTACTCCTCACTGTGTCAGGGAAGGCATCAAGGAAAGTGAGTTCATGACACCCATTTCTGAGATACACAAACTAAACAAAAAAAGCCCAAGTGTCTGACATGTCTTGCTCTTTGTATATTTGAGAACCAGGACACTGCCTGTTTAACCACATTTGCATTGTGTTCCTTGTTTTTTCTGATCTCGGGCCCCCAAGAAATCAGCCCATTCACAGCACAGCAGGCTTGGGCTCCACTGGGGAGCATTTCACCCCCACTTTTCACCAACTGCCACATGGGTGGGGATGGAAGGAAAGATCTCCCCTGGGCTTCTGCACTGCTCCCATGGTGGAGTCTGCTCTGCCAGAGGAACAAAACTCCAGGCTGTGCTCATACTGACAAAATGCACCGACTGACCCCCACCATGAGACATTTCTGTGTTTCCCAAAGCTTGGCAGGAGGCTGTTTGCTCTGAATCAGGGAAGATTTTGGTGAAAAAAAAAAAAAAAAAAAAAAAAGTGGGAGAGGAGTACATGTAACCAAAGGAGGTTAACCAACGCTTGTATAGATGGTCTTTGCCCCGACTTAACTGATTCATGGCAAAATGAGTTACTGACCACATCAACAGGAAAATCACTCTCCCTTCCCCTGAGAAAGTTAATCTGATACTATGCTATGTGTGTATCACGGTATTATCAAGATGGCATGGAGAGGAATGGTGGACTTTGATCTGCATAAATAGGAGGGAAATCAGCATTTTGTACCCGGTGCTTTATTTGAAACAGGCACTTTTAAAGCAACTCCTATCGATGAATAGAAAAGAAGTGGAGAGAAAAAAATTGGATTAGAGGATATTTGTCCTTACGAACAACAACAGCTGGAGTTGGTCCTCATACCTAGTCCCTAACTTTCCCTAACAGTGACCATACAACCATCCAATCCAAACCAGAGGAATGTGCTGGCAATAGTTTCAGGCTTTTTCTCCACAAGATAAATGCAGGGAGAAAAATAATAATAATAATAATAAAAAAAAAAAATAATGGAAATTGCAACCTGCATAAATTGGATTCAGGACGTGTGCTCTTACCCTGACTTGGAGTCAGGCAAAACCCCTTCTTCCTCAGCCACCCCTTTTCTCTCAGCTGGGCTGGCAGTGATATGGATGATAAGGCTGGACCAAGCTGGAGATAAAGTGTATGGTGGTCGGTTTTAGTTTCTGTCACTACTAAGGGGTTTGAACATCTTTTGTCTTGTGCTTTGTCATGCAGAACAGTGCAAAGGACTCTGTCACACCAGAATGATGTTGTTTGTTTGTTTGTTTGTTTGTTTTTACCTCTTTTGCTGAAATAAGTCCACACAGAGACAGGACAACAAAACACTCCTACTTTCCCCAAAATACTATTTTATCTCATCTTGCATTACAACACTGAATGTGAGACAAATGCGCTGTCTTTTGGGTTGGTAATTACACCGGTGGGATTAGTGTTGAGTTTAGCACCCTCCTGATTTTCCTCTGTCCTTGGAACAGGATACAGTGCCAAAGTCATCTCTGTTTGAAGAACAAAGGACAGGATGATAAGCAATTTTTGTTATGAGTACTTTTGTAATGCTTTCTCATCCCAATTCCCGACATCCCCACATGAGTCATTCTACCTTCCTGCTGTGAGCGCTACTGGTCCTACATGTGAAATTAAACTCTGGAAAGCGCTTTGCAGCACGAGGGGTTTGCTCTTTGGCTTCCAGCTCTTCCTTTTGTTAGGAGGCATGCATTTAGTTTGTGTTTAAAGGCCAACTGGTTTCACTTGCTAAACCTGCTCTTATTTATAAGCAAAGCTGATCTTGTAAAATGTGAATCATCAAAGCTTAGAGACTGAGAGGGTAGATGAGGTTACCCGCTCTGCTCCTATGCCAGGGCAAGCTCGTACGCAGCTGTCTGTGCCGTGTCCGGTGTAGTAAACGTTTGAAACAATAGAAAACCCAGCACTTCTGGGGTAGACTTTTGGCTGAAGAAGCAAATGATGACTTCTGTCACATTTCTTCTCATTTTATCTTTTCAGATCCTGTAGCATCTAAGCACACAAAACTTAATATCGAACTAGTCTAAGTATGAAACTCCAAAAGAGGAGAGCACAAATAGCTCAGCAAGCCACAGGAACTGTGGTAGGTGTCATGAAATGGCTTTTCAGGCTGGTTTATTTTTTTATTTTTTTATTTTTTTCCTGGAGACTGCTCTAACTTATCCACTCAGACCTTCTTGCCATTACATTCATTGTAGGTTGTTAAAATTAAATTGGACTTTTTGTTCCTGTGGTATATCCATGAGGCTTTTTTTCCTTCTCTTAAACCAAATCTAACTTATACTACTTGTACTCAGATCCTCCTTAGAAAAGACTGCCCATTTTTCAGTACCGCTGATGTGGGCTTGGTTTTATTTTTGTCCTGCCCCACTTTGGAAGCATTGGCTTCCCTCTCTTCCAGTGCAGCTGATTTTATCTCCTGCTCGCTACATGAGGCATCTGTGAGCAATTGGAATGAATTTATCCTCCTCGTTGGATTCACACTTTTTTGGTGTTAGCTATCTGGACAGCAAGTTCTGTTTTCTTTTCAAGAGCTCTTAGGAGGGTGACAGCTTCAATCTTTGTGTGCATGTTGTTGGTGTGATTTAGGAGTTCTGTATTTTTCCCCCTTTAGCTAACAGTCTCCATCTTTCCCCCATGCCAGAAATGTTCCTCCCTCCCGTAACATTAGCTGTAACATATGGTAGAGTGTTGTGCATATTGTTTAGAACCGTTACAGCTTCATTTTGACTTGCTATGAAAATCCAGTTATCTCGTATTGTTTTATGGCTTCATTTAGCCAAACTCTCCTGTGCAGAAATAGATTGAAATACATGGCTAAACTGGGACAAAGTAAATGGCCTTAAATGCACATTTAAACTTAAATATACAGGTAAAGAAGCTTTGCAGAATTGAGACTATATGCTGTAGTGACATTAAATGATTTAAAACACAGGAACATAAGCTTCATTTCTATTTTTGCTCATCCCCAGGCCCTTTCACAAAACCGGGTCACCACAAATTAGAATTTGCAGTCCTTCATTTTAGTTTGAGCATAATCAAAAGACTCTGGACAATAAAATCAACCTCAGACACCCTGAGCAATAAGGATGTGCAAAGTGGCATTGGTGAGGCAGTACGAGGTGGTTTATTAAACTGTGACTTTTTATTGAGCTCTGGAGCAATTAGGTGCTCTCAGCAGAGTGGCAGGGCTGGAGGGTTTTTTTAGCTGATATTTTTTTCCTGTGTTGTTTATTAAATCATAAATCTACCGACTAGGTCCATAGATAAGGATGCAGCTTTCACCACATTCATTGCATCTTGGTTTGCACAGGAAGGCCACCAATGGCTCTTACACACAGAACTGCATTGTACAAGAATATGTTATTAAATGTAGCCTTAGTGCATTATAAGCAGCTTGCATTAAGAAAAAATATGGGTACAGAAAATTAACTGAAGATATACATAATATGTAGAAAATATGTGGAAGCATATATGCAATTCTCACAATGCCTTGAGACAGCTACAGTCTGTATCCTTCTGTTCTGTTGATGCATGAGAGCTGTAACTCATATTTAAAAAAGGCTGATGTGTCCATTTTTGGCCATGCTGGATTTCACAGCATCCTGCAGACATAGATGGATTAGTGTTTGTTCTCATTCTATTTTCTGGGTGGCACTGGCAATCTGTGCTATAAATTTGTATGGTACCTGGAGGGTCTCTTTCATTTTATTCATCTGATTTTCCCACTAGCAGTTCTGGTTCAAGCTACAAACCTGCAAAGCAAACTGATTTGTAACCTAGACAAATTGCAGAACTGACATCCCGCAACAGGAGCCCAGGAGGTGGTGAACATATTCTGAAGGTCTGAAATTAAAAGAGAAAAGAAGGAAAACAGTCTTAAAAAAAAAAAAAAAAAAAAAAAAAAGAAAGAAAGAAAAAAAAAAAAGTTGAATTTACTTTAGCTAAAATCCTAAAATGTAGCAACCCCACAGCTAAGACAGAGCAATTTAGAAATAATTATTTCCCCAACAGGATGTAGTACCATCTATCTGCAACAGTTTAAGGTTAGAAACATTGCCTCTGTCTGCTTTGTAACAGATCCGGACAAAATCATGACATTATCTGGGAGACTGTCTATATGCAGGACTATAGGCACATGTTTACACAAATAGACATACCTATGTGTACGAGAGAGAAAGAATGTGTGTACATGTATGAGGTTTTAACTGTACATGATTCAAGTATGTCCTGAAATGCATGTTTATGTATCTAAATAAAGTAAAATAAATTTGTCTGTGTACATACTTGTAGATGAAATCCGAGTATATAATCAGATAGCTCCTCTAACTCTCCATTTTGACATTTCTATTTTCTTATTTTTCAGAACAAAGTGTCAGTTAAAAAGATAAGGGTTGGATCCTCCCCTGTTGGAAGCAGGATCAATGCCTTGGTGCTGGCTCTGGTACTCCATGACAAATGCCATGGTGTATTTACCAACGTAGCACATCACATGTTGATGTATGTAGTAAAAAATGAGCAAAGGTACTACCATTCTTAGTCATGCACTCACATGCTAAAACTGTCCACTTTCATAAAACAGAAAGCATAGCAAAGTACCATCCAATAAATCCATTTATTATACCACCAATTGGAGGGAACTCAGAACAGACATAGTGCTTTGTCTGTCCTCTACCATGCCTGCACATCTTGAGAAGCAAGCAAAAGCCACATAAGAGAAATGTTGCTCCCGTCGGTTAGTACCTTTAGGTAGTTGACCAGACAATCTCAGTCTTGCCTGGGGGACTTCCCTCCCTTCTAAAGACTCAAACACTTCTCAAATTCACTGTTCTTCACATTGTCCTCCCTTATGTAGGGTCCAGAAAGATCAGAAGATGGAGCTACAAATACAGCCCCTTCTTCATGCTCATTAGTCAAGATGTGTTTTCCAGGCCTACTCAATTGTACAGGACAGACCTGGGTCAGAAGCTGATAGCAAAATTACCAGTGAGTTTCAGAACATGTATTCAAGCAACACTTTATACCTGAATGTACAGGATCTCAGGAACCGAGGGAGTTGTTCTCTATAACAGCAACTTGCCTTTTGTCACAACACTTCACCGGATACACAGCAACAACATATATGCAACCAGGAGATACCAAAGGATTAGCACGAGCTTACAAACAGCCTCAAATTCCCCGTGCAAGTACAGGAGATAACAACAGCAGTATTTTTCATTTGGAAGTGGCCTTGCAGGAGTGACAGAAATTCTTACTGATAGATACTGATGGTATGTGGTGTACTTTCTGACATTACTAGTGGGAACAGGATGGGCGAAAGGGCCACCCATTTTGAAGCATGGCCATTAATCACCCAGCTGTAAGCAACTATCTAATATTTAATCTCTCAGCTGGAGTTGCCCTGTAAGGGTGAACTCTCACTTTTGGAATTATTCAGCTTGGATCAGATCCATTCAGATTCTGGGCTAGCATTGCCATATTGGTAGGAACGTCTGGTTGATATAATAATTCAATAAAAGAGGATTTTCTCCCATGACAAACTAGGCTGCAGGATAAGCTAAATTGTTTAAAAAACTAGAGCCAGAGGAAAAATGCCAGCCAGCAAAAGCCTCAGACTCTTGAGTGTAAATCAAAGGAAGTCTCAGAAGGTGAGAGGAAATAGTGACAGGCCTGGAATCTGTGATAGATGGTCATTATGGTAACTGTGTGGATAGGAGTCAGATAGCTGCAGTCTGGAATGATCTCTTTCTGCTAGATACCCTTACTTAACATTGGGACAAAGTCCATCCACCTCAATGGAAAGCTTCCTATTGACACAATGAGCCTCAGAACACACTTGTCATTATTGCCTGTGGACAAGAATTAAACTTCAAGCCTTCACTAATGATAGAGAGATAGTACAGTCATCTACACTGATGTAAATAGGTATGTGTAACACTAAGAATTATTTTTCTCTATAAATAAGTGTTAATCTTTGCAGTGGGTCTGTCTCCCATTTAAAATGAGTTTCATTTCATCAAATGTCCTTTAGAGAGAGAGTCCCAGTGGTGTATATGGTTGTGTCTCACAAGTTTCCAAGGAAGATGAAACTACATGGAAGACAGAATAGTCTTACAGCTGCTTTCTAACACAAGACCCAGGTGGTCAGCTCTGTGGATGCTAGCGGATGAATGCAGCTCCATCCTGGGGTTTGGGGCTGTGCAGCAAACTGCTCCATTATCATGGGACTGAGGATGGGCAGAAGTGAGAAGGAGCAGTCACAGTTCCTTTGCAGAAAAAAACAGTCCTGGTTGACATCTTCATTTTTAATTATTCCATCAACCTGCTTTGCCCTTTTGATAGCCCTGCTTTTGGAAAAAGAAAAAAAAAAAAAAAAAAAAAAAAAAAGGAAAAAAAGAAAAAGAAAAAGATGACGTCTCTTTTGAGCAGCACATTAGCACCTCTCAATAAATAGTTATTTTTCCCAGTGCCAAACATTGTAAGAAAGGGCTATTGTGAAAGAACAAGTCAAGGTGAGATCAGGCGCCGGGGCTTAATTGCTGCTCCAGCATTGCAAAGACTCTTCTTAACGATTGCAAGATTTGTTTTTAAAGCAGGACAGTAGCAGAGAGGAAGAACTCTCCAGCCCATTTTCAGGAAACAGATGGAGGACTGGGCTCATAATATAGTCCTGATAAATTATACAGGATACTGCTTAACACCAGGTTTGTGGACTGCATTAGCCTTGACAGAACGTTCCTTCCAGCAGCTGATAATACAATACTTAGCATCCCTGCTCTGTTTTGCTAGATCACTTCCTCAGGAGGGGCAGAAACCCAGAAGAGCTGGCAGTGAGATCCTGACCACCAGGAAGGTCCCAATGCTGCTGTGCACACTGCTGCTCAGACCTCCGAGATTGCACAGCCTTTGGCATCATCCATGTAGTAAGGGCCAGAGCTGGTCTGCAGCACACATTTCACCCCCATCCTAAGCCAGATGGTTTCTTCTTGTGGTTATGGAGGATGATAATATCTCTTCTCATAATAGAGGGTGGAGGCACTTTTGATACAGACAGGAGCTTATTGTTCTTTATGTTGGATAAGACGCCCAAATTATATCAGAGCCCCTGTAGACTAAGCAGTATCAGAGCAGAGGGACAAGACAGCACCTGCCCTGAAGAGTTCATAATGTTTGTGATGGTTAGAGGGTGGATGGAAGAAAGGCTGTTGTCCTGCTCCTGGAGAATGGAGGCACAGGTTTCTGCTGGGACAATCATGCTCAAGTTTCCTTTCACTGGAGATTTGCACAGGGGAGTGGGGAGACTGGGAAGGAGACCTGTGCCTCTTCTGGAAGCAGTGTGGTCTAGGGGTGCCAAAAACACTCCTAGATCCTCCCTCTTCTACAGAAATAGCCAGAGGCTGAGGGAGCTGCCCCACAGGAAGCCTCTGGGGTCAGGGACCTGACCCAGCTGGTTATGGATGTTTGGTGGTACCCAGGCTTTGTACTGGTGTTTCCTTGGTTTTCCATACCTGCTACAGGGATGTGCCCTTTACAGCTCTTCTGACCCCTCTTACCAGGTACCAAAAAATACTCATATCCATGTAGTATAGCTTTCTCCCACCATCAGAATATCTGAGAGTCTCTGTCCTCAGTTTAGCACTATTTTTGTGACAATTTAATAAAAATCTACAAGAGAATTTTTTCGTGCTTGTCTTAATGTGATATGAAACACAACTGCAAGAACCAAGACATGAAATCAGAGGGAAAGTTCAGAGGCTAAGAGCAGCTTTTAAGCCATAGGAAATGCTGAAATGGAAACAAAGCAGGAATTGTCAAACATGTAGGAAATCATTTCTGCTTCAAATTCATTGAAGACATTGGACTCATTCCAAGGAGGAGCCAGTCCAGTAAATGACATGAGAATGGCTGCACTGGGTCAAATCAAAAGCCCATCAAGACAGTATCCTGTCTTTGACAGTTATCAGTAGCAGCTGCTGGATAAGTAAAGAAAACAGAAAAAAAGAAAAAAAAAAAAAAAGAAAAAAAAGAAGAAGAAGAAAAAAAAAAGATGACAAGGAGACAGAACCTACCTAATAAAACCTGCATTTCAGGGACTTCTGGAGTTGGCCAAAGTGCCCAGCCTATCCTTCAAAATGAGTCCATCTTATCCTTTAAGGACCAATGTTCACAGTCTAGTTTGTCAACCTGTTTGTACTTTTGGTGTTCCAAAAGCTTATGACAGTGAATTTACAGCAGTGAAAAAAAATTATGGTACTTACTCTCCTCACTGAGTTATGTGTTGTGTGAAAGCGTGTTCCCCTTAATTTTCTTGAAATGTTCAGCCTGATCATGTAATTCTGTGTCTGCTGCTACTCCCCTGTAGTGGGCATTTACACACTTGTTGACCTATCTGGAAAGCTGCATAATTTTATATTTCACCTAATTTTATTTCCCAGACTGAAGAATCCCAGTCAATTTAGTCTTTCTCTAAATGGAAGATGATCACCTTCCTCATCTTCAGCTACACTTTCTTCGTGGCTTGACTGAAATGTCTTCAAGAGTAAAACCAAGTCCTGCCTCATTTATATAAAACACCTGGCACATGAGTGTTGCCTTCTTCTGACCCAAGTGACATTGGGCAGGCACTCTGACTACAGGCTGTCAGAAGGAAAGTGCAAGATGCAGAATTTCTGTAGGCAAAATTTATGCAAATGGATACAGATTCTGCATTGCGGACTGGAAAAAAAAAAAAAAAAAAAAAAAAAAAAAAAAGATAATTTTGCCATCTCTGCCACTTCACCAGTGATATCAGCTATTTCTAGTCACCACATGCAATGCAGCAGCCCGGTGACATTGCATTGTTCAAGGTTAGACAGGACAGAATTAATAGCAGCAGATATTTAAATGAAAACTGAACACCAGGAAAGGAGTGATGTGTTTGGATTTGCTTTATAGCCTGAGATGCAAAGCAGGTAGGAATATCCTGGACCTATTCCAGCCATATTGCACAGCAGCTTCCAAAGATATCAGCGCTAAAGAGCCCTTTTATTTTCCTAGCCATGCCTCAGTAGTCAGGAGAACTTGTTCAGTGGGCCCGGAGCCAAAAGGCCCAACCGCCTGACTTTCCGAAGCTGATGTTTACTGTCCCTTGTATCACAAAGCTGCTGCCTGGAGAGCAGCTGGCCTGAGGTGTCTGGAACAATCCCAGCCACGGTTTCATAAGAAACTCTTTCTACGTCTCTGCTTTCCCACAAAGGCTCATATTTTATGATCACTGGTGGGCAGGAGGCTGATGAAATGTGTAGCTGATCTGAAAACATAAAAAAGGCAAAAGGCAGATTTAAAAAATCTACCAGTCATGGTTAGGCCTGTGAAATAAATAACACACACAGTCATTGTGCAAGGAGGAACAACAAACTCGCTGCCCCCTCAACCAGCTGGTTTCCTGTCTGTGGTGTAATGGGGGGAGTCTGGGTGGTAAATTTACACCTCACCAAAAGCTAGATTATAAATTCATTGTCTTCTCCCTTCCTCCCCCTCTTCCATGTCCTCTCCGGGGTTGAGAGTTGGATTGCACTAGCGTCATTTTCACTACATATACATTTTTTAAAAGTCCCAAATGTCACTTTCCTGTGCCTAAGTACCAAGGTTTTTGAAATAGAATCCCCCTTCAAATCAGAAACTGGGTGAAATGCAGCAGTACAGGCTTTGACACCATGGAAACTGTGAACTCTACCCCTCTCCTAGTGGTCCCTTTCAGCCCGGGTGGAGGAGCTCAGGAGTGAAACCAAATGAGCCAACACCTTGCTGGCTTCCAGTCCCTCTGGAGAAAGGCAGGGTTCAGATCTGCCACGCTCTAAGAGTGGCAGCAAAACTCCCTCCCTGAAACAAGCTGAAAAGCAACAATAGTTGGTGAGTCAGTAATTACTCATCCCAATCAACATTAGCCATATGTATGGTGCAGACTCTGTACCACCTCCTTTGCCCCCAGGTCATGGGCTGGGAACCTCTTGGAGGGCTAACGACCTGCTGAGCAGCCTTTTCACCTCTGCTGATGGTGGCTACTACCATCATGCATGCTCTGAAGCCCACCTGCATGGGTTTCTCTGGGGATGAATGCCGTGGCTGCCCCTTCTGCCCACCACATGTTGGCAATGTTGCTCGGGGGTCACTAGCGCTGAGACCTATCTTGAGGCAGGCCTGAAGGAAAGCAGATTACCAAGGTGGTTTAAAGAGGTGTGTTGTGATTCTCTTCTGATGCTCACAGCCCATGCCAGCAAAAAGAAAAGTACTGCTTAGATGTACAGATGCCAGTTTATCTCAATCTGTTTGTCACCTTGCTAGGATATGAACATAAAAATAATTTCATGGACATATTAGAACGAGTCCAGAGGAGGGCCATGAGGATGATCAGAGGGCTGGAGCACCTCTCATATGAAGACAGGCTAAGGGAGTTGGGGTTGTTCAGCATGGAGAAGAGAAGGCTCTGAGGAGACCTTACAGTGGCCTTCCAGTGTCTGAAGGGGGCTTACAGGAAAGCTGGGGAGGGACTTCTTATATGAAGCAGGCTCAGCTTGGGAAGGAGGTCTGAGCTTGCTTGTCAGAGTTGCCCTCACCTGTGGGCCATTTTCTAGCAGATGAGAAATGGGCTTTGGCATAAACAAGAACAGAGTCCCATTTTCTTTAGAAAAGTTTTCCCAAAACTTCCCTGAGCACTCCCCAGACATGAGAAAATATCTCAAAAGAGGAAAGGACAATGTGCTAGGACTCCAACTGCCTGGAGCTAGCTCAACTACCTGATCACTGCCATGCATTGCAATGGCGAGGTAATTGTCAAGAGGGTTGCTCCTCAGAGATAAACTGAGGCAACAGTCTTTATTTCGGTTGTTTTGGGGCAGTATGTGTATATGATTCATGACAGATGTGTTTATCTACTGGGAACTTCAAGTAGCTAAAACATTTGTTCCAGTCGATACGTTCACTGGAGACGATAAGGGTAAAGGGAAACCAAGCGCACTATTTTTATTCCTGTCTGAGTACTTGTTTTTTTCACATAAAGGGACGTGAAGATGCAGCTTTGCAACCTTCTCTCCTCGTGGGGACAGGATGAGAGTACAATTTCTTTTAATCGAGTGAAATGTTGTCAGCACGCAGCCCAGAAGTCTCCAGCTACCCTGGCAAGCAGCCAGACACACAAGATTGCTCCGTTTTGAGCCTCAAGTGTCACTGAAGTGTGACATATTAGCAAGAACAGCCTTGGATGGAAAATATACCTCGAACTGTGACTCAGCAAGCTGGGGAGCAGAAGTGTCTCACTTTCCTTTCTCGTTTTTATAGTCTATGAGAACCTCTAATAGCATGGACCTCATCTTACCAGTGAAATTGTTCTCTGAGCAGCCTTCCTAACTGCATCACATAGGGCCCTCTGCTCCCTTTCACTGATAGTTACACAACCACCTTGTGGCTAACAAACAAATACAGCTTTTGATTCTGTGTGAAACACCATTTGAGAAGTACTAAGACACTCTGGCTTTCTGTAATATGATGAGGGTTTTTATCTTTCTTTGTATAAGGATGTCTGCTTTTATTTTTTATTTCACTCCAACCCACCCATCTGTTCTCCTCCGAGGCAGAAATACAGGGGGTAAGCTAATGTCTGATGAGCCAGCACTTCACAGACCAGCACTGGCTTAACTCCAGTCTCGGGATGCTTGTTCCTGTACACAGCCTTTGGATCTGTTTGATGCTACACTATGCTTCACTATGTTACATTGCTCTATTCCATTCCATTCCATTCCATTCCATTCCATTCCATTCCATTCCACTCTACTCTACTCTACTCTACTCTACTCTACTCTACTCTACCCTATTCATGTTCTCACCCTTGCCAGGATGTCAGGTCAGATGACAAGCGCTTCCATTTTGGACTCCACAGATCACTTAATCTCTAGGCCTCTTCTTCCCCGCCTCCTGAAAAAGGGCTCATCTGGGGTGTTCTGTGCCACCATGGGGATAGAGGCAGAGTCCCTTCCAGCTGGTGTGCTGCTGATTCAACGGCACTTATAGGGCACTGCACCACCCATCGCCAACTGTTTTGTGGATTACGTACACAGGAATTGCCATACCAGAACAGGCCACTGGTCCATCTAAGGGCTAATGTCCATTTTTTTTTAGAGAAATACATAAAATGTTCATAATGAATCCAATTAGTCAATATTATACCGATGGGGGATATTTCTCCCTGACCTCGGCTGGTTATCAGATTACGTACCCTGAAGCGTGAGGATTGATAGCCCCTGTCATTTCAGTGTATCTGGAGTAGTTGCAGATGCTCTATTTACTCATATTTATATGTAGGAACAAATTCAACCCAAGAACGTGCAACTCCTCTAGATTCAGTGTTGTCAAACTAGCAGTGAATCAGATAAATCTACTGATTAAAGATATGTCTTTGAACATGGAAGAATAACGTCAAACTTTGATTTTTTTTCCCTGCAGTATAAAATAGATCTGTTCCTACAGAAGAAGAGCACTGCTTACAGTGCAATACTCTTAAGTAGATTATGACAACGTGGGCACAGCAATTAAAAAACAAACAACAACAACAAAAAAAAGAACAGCTGGCACTTACTGAGGCAGACTTTACACAGGAGAAAGATCAGTCTTAGGCAAGCAAACCTCAAGTGCCTACTATAATATTGATAAGTTCTTCAGACTTCAGAGTTCTGTAATACATTTTTAATGAAGAAACACTTTTTAGAAACACAGTGTGGCCCTTCAGAATATTGCCATGGTACTTTCTGCAGGATTAATCTGACCCTAAAATGTAACACAACAGCAATGCAAGCAGGTATAAATTGCCCCCCCAGCTCCAGTATTTATGAGGAATGTGACTTCCATTTGTGAGGAGGGAGTGTATTGGCGAGTGTGTTTTTGTGCCTTTATGTGACTGGCATCAACCTGTCCTGCTGTTTGTGCTGAGATGTTGCTGAGCGCTGTACGTGGGGACCAGTTTTTCTGATGAATTTAACCAGCCTTCTTCGTGCAGTTCAGGGTGACTCACTGACTGTGTGGGAACATAATTCATCCCGCAGATTTCTCCTAGTTTTTGCTGCAATTATTGTGCTGAGTGTTCAGTGATTTACAAATCAGGTCCGGTACCGATCACCTAAATCACATAGTTTTATTTCTGCTCCCTGATGGGGATTCCCCCAGGGCACTGGGGAGCTTTCAGAAATGCACATACAATGTGTGCTGCTATTTTTGGAGGATATCCATTTGTAAAAGTTTTGCATAGTGTGTTTTTTGCATTACTGACACATACATTTTTTAAATGGTGGAGAGGCAACAGGAGAGGCGCTGTATGAATCAGAAGATGAAGTGCTTGCTATAGAAACTACCACTCATGCAATTAATAGTGAAACATTTGTTAATATCTGGTGAACACCTGCATATACTATTCCTAAGAATAATATTTAATTCCAGTTCCTCCAGGAGAAACATTACAGAACCATGCTTCTTTCCTATGATGTGGTACATTTGAAAATAAAACAAGAGCTTGGTGCTTGGAAGAGTTCCTAAAGCTTTCCCAATCCATCATTTGTCCTTCTTTAATGTCTCTGACTTCATTCCCCGATATGTCATGCTGTTGCAATGCTTTTCTGCAGCTGTCACTCCCACCTCCATGCAGGGTTGAAGTGACACATTTGTTGGGATTGTTCTGAGGCCCCTCGCAGGGTCTCAGATGGCCATCTACACTTGTGCCAAGGTGCTGCACTGAGTGGGTATTCACAGCACCTGACATGGTGTCCTCATAATCCTCTTCCCTGCTAGAAGACGAGGAGAGGTTTTTCCAGAGACCAGCCCAGAGACCATACCTGTCCACGGGTGCATGGGATGCTCTGTCATGATTAGATCCACCCGCTGCTCTCGCTCGGGGCTCCTTCACAGCACGCTGTTGCTACCATCTGGTTTGGGTTGCATTTCTGTGGAAAGCTAGGTGACAGAAAAGTACAGATTTTGGGGAGCACCTGGAGTAGGACACGTCTGGAGTGTGCATCCAGATGAAGAACTTGGAAGTGTGCCCAGGTACAGTAATATCGACACAACTGTAGAGCATCTAAGCTCCTTTTCTGAACTACCATCTGGAGGAAAGTCTCTCCTCCTTCTGCGCTGCAGGTAAAGCTTAAAAACTGGAGATAAACAATAATAACCCTCCATAACCCAGCTATGAGGAGAAGTAGGGCACTTTGACTTGCTGGAGTTTTGGCTATGCTTTCCATTGGTGTCGTGCTGGGATAATAATCAACGTCTGGGATGCCCTTCCAGCTTATGACTCAGCTGTGCTGAATCCTCCTACTCTGAAAATTGGATGAGCAATCAAAATGTGGACTGAAAATGAAAGATGCAGGGTGGTGTCTATCCCTTTTTCACAAGCATTCATCTTCATATGCTTTCTGAATTTTTCAAAATTTTTTTGGCACGTATTATCCCAAAATGTTTGTTTCAGCTCTGGGAGTTAATGAAAACTCATCAAATGCAATAATCTATTGACACTTAGATGCATGCTATCTCCATTAGTAGCTCTTCCCTATTCATTTTCATTAGCATAAAAGTAGAGAAGCTGAGCCTTAGTTTCTGACTTACTTACTGCCTATTCCTACAACAAGGATTTCTTTAGAGGATAGACTACAGTGAATGAATGCTGAGCAAGCTACTGGAGTGACCAGACATTAATTTATCCCGCTCTATCTAATTTGACTTTTTGCCTATATACAAAGGATTTGGCTGAAGAAGTCCTTGCCTTGAGTATGTCTAAAGTTCAGTTTATTTTTACTTACTTGGGTCCTGCAGGACTCCTAAGGATTGCAGGCACCAGACAGCTGTGTTTAGCCTTGTCTGTTACAGTAACGTCAAGGAAACCTATCATAACTGGCAAGCCTTCTAAAAACATGAGTGCTTATGGATTACAAAAGGATAAAACATTCAGATTAAAATAAGCTGTTACCAGACTAAAAAGACACCCACCCTTTTCCCCCATTAGTTCTTTAAAAACAGGGAATTTGCTTTGATCAGTCTTTAAGGTGAGAGCAGATCTCCTGGAAGTTATCTTCAAGCTAACAAAATAGTGATAAGCAAGGGAGGAAATGGAGCCAAGATATGGCATGTTTGTCAAAAGACAAAAATCTGGCCATTGTAACAATCTCCTCTGAAATCTCCCAGAAAGGACATTACAGAAAGAGCTTAGCTGGAGCCCTAAACAGGATTCTTGCACAGTTGGTCTATTGTGTGTACATGGAAATATTCTTTGGAGAAGACCTAGAGAGACACAGTAATTCAGGCACCTCTAGCTGGCTTTCCCCTTGCTGGGACAGAGTCAATATATACAGCGCAAATGCAAATTAACAAACAAAATAATAATAATATCTCACTATTGACCTCTACTGAGGAGATGAGTCCCTGAGAGATTTCCAAGCCAACACATACTCATGCCCAGGCTGCTTGAGAAGCTGCAAGAATGAGCTTCTCCAAGGAACACTTTATGATATGTAAGAAAAGCTATGAAAAATAAAATGCCCTGGAAAATATGTCCCACTTGTTCAAAACTACACGAATGTGAATCATGTTATCGGGTCAAGCTGAACGGTGTGTTGGCTGGAGGCAGGTTGTTATGAACCCAGCATCACCAGCCAGTTGACAGAAGGCTTGCATGAAGCATCTGGAACACCCTGGTGAAAATGAGTCTTTGATTTTCATGGAGTGGTTCCAGGTTCAAGATGGAGTGAGTGAGATGCGAATTTGCAGTGAAAGACCATGGATTGGCAGGCTGACGGCTAGCAGGATCAATGGAAAATGTCCACGCCCTAGAGGAGCCACCAGCTACATCACCAAAGGGGAAAACACCTCCAAGAGTGAGTCACCCCATCCTCCAAAAGATGCCTAAGAGAGGTGGGATGAATCACCCTTGTGGTGTCCCTTCCTCTTTCAGCTGGCCACGAGGGAAGCACAAGCAACAGCTTCAGATGTTTGCTCAGCTTTTATACCCCTAAAATCAGAGTCTGGTGGAACAACTCAAAGAAAATGGCTTATTGACCCTGCAGGGGCCAAGGCCACAGTGCAGATAAGCAGAGGACTCCACTGCGTTATCGGTCAGGGCTCCTCCACCCAGCTATATTTAGAGTGAAGAAGCCCAACAGCACAAACAGGATTTGCGCGTGTGGTTATCTTGTTTGTCTGGGTTTTGAGTAGCAGCAAACCGCTTGACAGGACATTCGGAGGAAGGTGAAAACAAACAGCCTTCCATCTGGAGTTTCTCTGATAGCACAGAATTTTTGACCTGAGAATTCCGTGTAAGCTGGAGTCACACGGAGGAAAGGTCAGAAATGATCATGGGTCTGAGAAGAATCAGAGACTCTCTTATGCTGCTCATCAACAAGACTTCTGCTTAACACATGATTTTGCAGTTTTGCCCTCACTGTGTTAGATATAATGCATAGATAGGAATTACAAAATACAGGCAGTAAAATGACTTTCTATTTGAACTTGTCGCAGATACACTGAGGATAACTCAGATCTTACATGGTGTATTCAAGACAGGGTAAATGCCAGTTAAAAGGAGTGTGCCTTGCACATCAGCTCAGAACATTTTGGTTTTATGTACTGCTGGCCAGTGGCTAAGGAAACTATCCTGAAACCATCTAAGAGAGGTGGAGACACTCCTGCTGATGTTTGGAGCATGTCTGGAGCCCCCACATCCCTTTGGATGCTGTAGGTGTTCAGGAGACAACATGTCCCTTTCAAAGCTCACTGTGTATTGGGTCTGATGCCTATCTGTAACTGTGAATTAATATGCTGACTATTGGGCACTTCCACTTTTGCTTAGGAGGTGCTTTTCTCAAATTCCACGCAGTGTCTTGCAGCTCCTCCATCTTGGGATGAGGTGAAGAAGGGCATTTTAACGAAGCCATTTATGAACTCTTTGAGTGCTACCTCAAATCTCTGGCTTTGCTTCCCCTGACTTGGCAGCAGGACTGTTTTGCTTCACTCCTAATTTCTCCCAAGCCCTCAGCAGACACTGAGTCTGTGCTGTCAAGGAAGGCAGGAGAAGGAAATCACTGAGAGTTGTCATAGTCCCTGGAGCACTATGGCTCCATCGCTGCTTCAGAGCAGGAGCAAAAAGGCAGCACAGGCAGCATGCACTTTGAGAGATGGGGCGAAGCAGAGCCCTGCATCCTGCCAAGCAATAAAACTGTGTTAGCAAACCAGGGAAGTCCTCAGTGCCTTTCACAGCCTAATGCCCTGCAAAGACATTTTGCAGCTCTTCCCACCGCTTCCCAGCTGTGTTTTCCTCCTCGTGTTGCTGCTCCGTTGCCCTTCAGGCCAGCTTGGCCCCCGGCCCTGCCAGCTGGCCTCAGGTGACTGCAGGGACAGGCTTGGTGAGGACAGACAGCCTCTCCCCATCCAGGTGCAGAACGTCTGCTCTTCCCTCTTCCCTCACCTTTCCTCGCCAGCCATCACGCCCACATCCCACTGCCGCTAAGCAAAGCAGCGCAAAGCCAGCGGATTTGCATACATCTGTGCAAGCTCTCTGTGAGGTCTGAGTGGCGGAGTTTCACTTGGGGTTTCAGGTGTGTGTGGAGCCAGACAGAGGTGGATATCAGCAAGCATGGAGAAGTCATGTCTTTAGACACTTCTGCTTGCCAGGTTGGGTGTTTCACTATTGGATAGTTCACTCATATAGGTATTCACATGTTCCCAGACATTGCTTTAGTATAACTAAAATTATTGTCAAGACTTTGCTGCTTTTGGCACCAATACCTGTGAGGAAGGACTGAAGTCTCTGTGTATGTAGTCTATGGAAGAAAAGTTTGAGGTGGTGGTGAGGTTGGGGTAAGGAGGATATTGTAGATAGCTACAGATATAGATATAGCTATCTATTCAAATAGAATAGATATCCCTGTGTAGCTATCTATTTGTATAGATAGCTACGCAGATAAAGAATGTGCTTTGCATGTCCTTAGAGGATAAGAGAAGATAGAAGGGGTTTAAATTGTCAAAAGAGGTGCTGAAATCATCATTTCATTAAATGGAAAGATTTGTTATGGTAAAGACGATGTAGCCATGAAACAGGCTATCAGAAAGAATTGTGTAGCCTCCATCACTGTATCAGAGCAGGAGATAGCAGAGGTCCAGAGCAGATTAGATCAGTACCTGACTCTGCTGATGGACTGTGGAACATGCAGGTGGACCAGGTGACCTCTCAGGGTCTTATCTAGCCCTATTTTCTCTGAGTCATATTTATAATTAATATTACTTATAATAAGTAGCACCAAAAAGCTGCAATCAGCGCTGTTTTGGAGGCTGGATTAAGATGGGTAAGAGATGGCCTCTACTCAGGGCAACCCAGAGGCAATGGAGATGAGACAAAATGTGCCTCTGGGGAGAGGGAGACAGAGAGATGGGAGCCAGCTTCCCCAAAGCTGCACGGTGGCAAGGGGGTCAGGAGGAATCTGTGCTTCTGGAGCCACCATCTAGAGGCAGTCTGGCCAGAAACATTAAGTTTCTGTATTGACAGTTGGTCTGAAATTTGGTGAGTTTTATACTGCATTCAAATACCTCGAATGTTTTGCAGCTCCTATCAGGAGGCTACAGAACTTCACATCCTGTCTTTCTGAGGCCAAGGTAATACCCTGAAGTACTTCAAAGCCCTTATCAAACCCGTGGCACACAATGTTTTGCTCAGATGGCCCCAGTGTCAGATTTTCAGGTGATATTTTTCTGCAGAGGAGCCCAAGGACTGAAGCAGACATCAATCCAATTTGGTTTGGTTTGAAATCCCTGAGGTTTCATCAAATTTCCATCCTTCCCCCCTTTTCACCCTCAGGTTTTTTTCTGTCCTTTCTCCCTTTTTCCTGAGGAAGATCTAATGGCCCGTAAGCTGAAATCTCAAGCCACATAGGATACTGGTTTCACTGGTGAACCAGGCTGCAGCTGCAGCTGTGATATAACTGAGGCTGCTCCTTCAGTACAACATGTTAGGTTGGGAGTATGTATTAAAGTAGGGGAAAGAATATTTCTATTAAGCATTTGATCTGGATCTTTTTATGCTCCAAGTCACAGCAGCCACCTGGGGGGCTCCCACAGGCTCAGCTGGAGCTGTCATGTTTGACACTTGAGCCTGGAGCACAGAGAGCCAGCACGAACCCAGGCACGTGTACAGGGGCCAGCACGCCTGCCCCTGGTCATCTCCTGTCAACAGGAGCAGCAGCTCCCGGAGTGACGTTATCTCCTTGTTCCCAGCACTGGAGACAGGGAGGATGGAGAGAGGGTTGGCAGAAAGCATGAGGCAAGGATCCTGCCTCCTGTCCTTTTATTTCCTCATTCACAAGTCAGGCAGTGTCCAGCCCTGTGATTATCAACAGGACATTAGAGATAAGTCATGCTCCTGGTCGTTCTGGAGTACACTCCTTGTGGACATCTGTCCTGCCAGGGTGGTGGGAGGAGATGCTGGCAGGTACCACGGTGCGGCATCTCACGCCGAGCCCCCGGAGCACATCAGGTGGATGGGCTGTGCCAGATTGCCTGCAAGCCAGCAAACAAATCGGGCTGAGTCGGCGGTGTCTCCAGGCAGCTCAGCTCCTGCAAGTGTTGTTTTTATTTCTGACATCAGGGGAGCAATGCTGAGGCTCTGCAGAGGGATGGGGGAGAGAGCAGCTTTCCTTTGTTCGCTCTGATTTCTTGGAGATGCCAGAACAGCCTTTCCGGGGGCTGGCTTAACTGCCTTCTGCGTGAGGAAACCAAAAGCGGCCTAATTAAGGAACCATCTCAGTAGATTTTTACCATTTTTTTTTCTTTCTAGGAATTACTCCGACTCACCAAACATGCTGTATGGCCATGCGTTTCAGCTCATTTCTATTTACCCATCCCTGCACTCCCTTTCCTGCTGTGAAACCGAAACACAGAGCTGGTGCTCTGTGATGTATCTGTCGCTCCATCAGCCATCTCAGAGCTCCATGCAGGGCTGTGCTCCCTCTCCAGCTCACTGCTGTCTGTCCGACTGCTCTGCATTCGCACAAGGAAGACCAGGATGCAAACTCTTTTGGGCAATGATTGATATTTCCTCTTTAATGGCCAGTGGCAGCGTCCTCTGGGGGTTCTCACTGTCTGGAGGAGGGCAGGGTATCCTCCAGTCTTGTTGCTATTTGCCATTTGGTATTTATTAGCAGCAATGAATAACGGGGAGAACTAAGTCCATCCTCTCCCCTGGGAGCTGTTGGCATTACTTAAAATAGCAGAACAATGAAACCAAAGCCAGGAGCAGACTTTCAGGGATATCATCCCTCTGAAAAACAGCACCATAGTAAACCTCAAGCCTTGCAAATATCCTTCACCCTCATCCATCAGCCTGTTTCAACAGACAGCCACCCTCACAAAATGCCCCCCAAAGCAATAATCTCTGGTTACTTCCAGCAGTAAAAGCATTTGATGAAAGTGCCTACTACATCGCGGAGAGCTTGCTGAGACAGTATCCCAAGGCTAGAAATTAATCTATTTGGGAGGCCTCTGACCCACAGCAAGGTGGTGGGCAAATCGGCTTCTGAGGAGATGACAGTGGGTTGTGTCCCAGGAGCTTCTGCAAGTACCTTTGTGCAGCAAACAGAAATGAATCAGCACTCATCCATGTGGGATGGGACTCCAAACAGAAGCTGATATTGATCTAATATATAAAACTACACAGCATGTGCACGTTTCCCACCTCTTCTGCTTTGCTAACCAAGTTTTTCATGGCATTGAGGAGAAAGGCAGGCCATATTAAGGTGATGTGCCAAGTACAATGGCTCTAGTAAAACACCACTGACAACTCATGGGAAACACACAAGGTTTGACCCAACGTCTCTTATGGAAGAAGAGCAATAACATTTCTGACTTATCCCTAACTAATAAATGTGAACCGTGCATGCACACACCCCAGAGACCATCCGACATTGTCATTCATGGCCACAGATTAAGTACTGAGTGCTTTGGAGGTTCCCACTTGAATGCTGAATGAAACACTTGCAACAGCCTGTGGGGCAAAACTATGCCTGGTTGAATTTCTCAACAAATGGACTATCAACGTGTAACTGTTTCAGATGTGGCCTGCTTGCAGTGGCAGGCCTGTGCTGGACAGCAGGGTACCTGCAAATAACCAGCAGTGTATGAGTGTCCATGTGCATCACCATCTGGCATAGCTGGAGTTGGTCCTACTCCAAAGGAAACCTCAGGAAAATGTGGAGCCCTCTGTATTTTCTTGATCCATCAGGAAAGATGAATTGACAAGCTGTGGGCATGTTGGCTACAAGTACAACAAAACAACCTCCGGGTCATTGGACTGACTGCTAAGACCATTACCCTTAGACATAATTTTATAAAGGTTTCTCTTTTTAAATGTCTGAGGGAACAAAGGATTTTATTATCTTTGCTAGTAGCCTGCTACATAAATCTGAGAAGTCAGCTTAGCTCTAGCTGCACCCATTTCCACATCCGGGAATTAGTGATAATTATGATACAGTGAAATGAAAATTGAAGTAGTTGAGATGTGATCCAATTTCAGGCGTCCATGTAGGGCACCATCCACATTATTTGAGTCTAATTGAAGATATTTACTTGGCTGCAGATGAAAAGGAAATGATGATAGTATTAACACAGTTACTTAAAGAAGAAGTAGGGGGTAAGAATACTTTAAGCTGGCATTCACTGCAGAGAAATATTTATTAAATCTTGACCTAAGTCTTTGCTGGTGTTAAGACAGTTGCTGCAATAAGAGCATCTTCTTAAGATGTGTTAATAGAAGTCATTAAAATATAAAGTAAATATTTACAAATGAAAAATTCATAAACACGCACAATAGATGCACATGTGAAAACTTGTTTTGGTGAAAGCAAAGAGTGGGTGCAGACACTGAGCAGTTGCTGGTACACGTGAGTAGCTGCTGGAATTTACCTTGAACACAAAAATGTTCATTTGCATGGTTAAATGTTGGCTTCCAGCAAGCACCTGGATTTGATGCAATTAGTAGTTCTGGTGGGTGCTATTCTGCTCACCCAAATACTCTCGGGACAGATCTACAAAGTAACTGAACTGGCTCAGCAAAGGGTTTTGTGAAAAGTAAGTTTAGTGTTCTGATTTACCATCTCATTTTACAGATTTTCTGGGCTTATTTGGCCACGTTTGTAACTCTTCAATAACCTCATTAAAGCTCTGAATTGTCCTTTTTATTTTTTTATTTTTTGGTATTTACTAGTTGAATTCCATAGTAATCATCTATTCATGTGAATTGGTTTTCAGGAGTGTTTGGTTCAGCATCTAATGAGGATGGAGAGGGTCAGCAACCACTGTTCTATTGCTTCTTTGTGAGACATCGGGATTAAAGCAAGGTAGGCAGGTCTCTTACTTCTACTCCCATGCTTTGCAGGAGACCTGGCCAGCTGTCTGCATGTCCCGGGGTGGGAAGCCAGTGTCTGACCAGGGACCAGACTTCATTTTGACTCTTCAGCATGCCAGGTTATGCCACTCAGTTAGAGAGTTCATCTTAAAAGTGCAAGTAAAACAGTGACATTAACTTCCTGCCTTGCAATACTGGTTTCAACACCCTCCATGCAAATTCTCCAGAGAGTTGCAATTAACGGTTGTAAAGAAACAAATTAAATTCTGAAAAATAAACTCTTTTCCTCGGGTCTATCTTGCCTGGCAGAGATTGGAGATTGTATCGAGGGAAATTAACTTCCAGAGAGGTGATTGCCAGCCAGTGAAACAAGTTACAACACATCATCCCCCTCTCCACACCCCTCTCCTGTGCAGGCACAATTACAGTGCCTTGATGTTAAGGCTCTAAGGAACTTGATGATGAAGATTTATTTGGGCCGGGCAACAGCTGCCATTTCACTAGCACACTCAGGCAGTGGAGATATGCAGATAGGCAGCATATGTAGAGTGGAAAACGTCACTGGAAATCTGGCAACATCGGTCCGAACTAGAAAAAGTCAGTCATATTCATAAGATCTAAGGAGATCTGTCCTCACCGTCTTCTTTATTTATCACCAGTCAGGGGAGACCATGAAAAATTGTTACACAGAGACACAATAGAAGGTGTCAATGAATTGTCTTTTTTTTTTTATTTTTATTTTTTTTTTTTGGTATTGTCCCAAGCAGCAAGATACTCTGCCATGAGCAAAGGTTTCCGTTTAGTGATTTAAAGTGATGACTGTGTGTTAAAACTTCAGCAGAAGACGTGGAAGGAAAGCACTCCCACGTCCTGGAAATTGGAGACTCCTGTATGGGTAAAACTTGAAGGTGTTGTTAATTCTCACATCAGACATACAAATCCCACATCCACTGCACTTCTCAAGCCTGCAGCAATACCAACAGTTGAAGGCAGAGCAAAATTCAGATCTCCCAGCTCTTTTGGGAATGTCTGGGACTCAAATGTTACCCACCTATAGGTAAAGGTGGTGGAAAGAAGCTGAATTCTGCATTCCAGTCATGGAGCTGACAGCAGACCCAGGCAGCACACATGTGAGGCTTTCTGGGGTTATAATCCAGCGTTTCCTAGTACTCAAAGGCTCTGGAAGGTATTTTACTTCAGCTTCCAACAAACAAACAAAAAGCATTTAGCAGCACTGGATTTACCTTTGCACCACACCATATGTTAACAGCACTGCAGGTGTGTCTGTTGTTTTCTATGGCTGGAAAAACCTTCAGAGCCTCTTAAACTGCAGGGTCCATTGCTATGTGTGTCCTGCACTGGGGGAAGTGTTAGATGCAAAATACATTGCTACAACTCCATAATCATGTCTGAGGCAGTCATGCTGGCATCCCCTGTATGCCCATCTACTTCAACTGGCAGAGGAATAGTCAGGTCTTCTTCTGGAGAGAACAGGTGTCATCTACACTGCACAGTGTCAGGAGCACACCATAAACTCAAGACACATCTTGTTGGTTCCCCTACAACACAGGCCTCTGTAGCACACGGAGGCATTCCTAGTGACATTCCTACAGAAACCAGAAATGCCCCCCTCATATCAGCCCCCATTTGACTTCTCTATTTTCTAAAAAAAAATTGAAAAGACAAATTATACCTTTCTAACTGAAACTATCTGCAGAAAGGAAGACATTTTCTCAAGCAGGCCAATCTGACGGCCTGGAGTCAATGCACTGAAGGTCTCTGTATCCTACCCATGTGAACAAATGTTTCCATTTCCAGTCCATTCAAGGAGTAGGGAACAGTCAATTCCAAAGCATCGGTCTCCAGAGAGGCTGGAAAAGTAGCACTTTGTTCAGTTTTGTTAAGAGAAGCTTCCTTTCTCATCCTGTCCATGAGCTCACCTGCAGCCCTTCAGCCAGCAGCTTCAGCAGGCCCTGGAGAATGCAGCTTGGAGGGAGCCAGTGGATTTGAGTTACTCTTGCCTGAAATACCTACAGAGGCAAAGGCACCAAAGGTTACAACTTTCCAGTTCATGACATGTCGGTTCATGACACGTCAGTTCATGACACACCTTAGCACTTACACCACACACGGAGGGGAGGGTCCTACACACACAGCCAAGGGGCAGGACCCATCTCTGTGGCAGGAGGTACATCATGACAGTGGTGTTTCCTTCCTGTGCCTCAGTGCCAGCTCTGAGTAAGAGCTGATGTGTCGGGTGCTGAAGTAGGCATTAGAAATCACTGATGATGTACACAGGCTGTGTAGCTTCCTCAGGCACATGCCAGAACTGATGTCCTACCAGGGACTGCTCTGCTCACAAAGGAGAAGCTAACTGATATTTGTGGATATGCCTGACGTGTGAGGGTCTGCCTCCATCACCTACCTGGAGCTGTTCCACCCTGGGCAGATGATGGACTCCTCATTTGAGTCTTTTTGTTGTTGCTTCGTGGGGTCTCCTGGTAGTAGCAGCCAGACCTGTTGGCCTTACCCTAACAAATATCAAAAAGATCTTGTGTCAAGGCTAGATAACTCTTTAACCCTTCACATTCATGTTTGCATAGCATACCTGCATGCACAGGGGCTTGGCATGAGGTTGTGAAATACCCTGGAGCGATGGAGGATGATGAGAAGCTGAAGGAGCTCCCTCTGGCACTGCTCACATCTGCTCTGCAGAATCCACACGATGATGTGCCCACTCCATTAGCTCACATATGATTCAGACCACAGAGTAGATTTTAATACACTTTAGAAAGCAGATTGTGTGCAAAATAGCATGGAAGCCTAGCATGTAACAGGGGATCTCCTTAATCCGACAATGCAGAAATATTCTGTTAACATCAGTAGTTTTTTATCCTTTTTGAAACTGTTTGCCTGACCTTAAGGGAAACAAACTTCCCAATTTTAAAAAGCTGTGTCCTTATTTTAAAATTGACCCCGAGTAGTTCTTATATGAAGCTGGGCTTTCTGAAAGTCTCATGAACCCTAAATCACTGTGTTTTGGGAGAAGTTTGTGCAATAAAGAAAAACGATAACAGAGAGAAGTTGCTAATAAGTGTGTTGCAGTTAGTGGTGACCAAAGACCATCTTAAAACTTATTTCTATAAATCTTAAGAATAAATGTATCTTTTTCTCCAGAAGTGTCTCACTTCTCTGAATGATGAGCTAGGAAGTGGAAAAATTTGGTGCTACTTACTCAAGAAATAAGAACTGTTAGTTGGAAAACAAAATTGCTCCCACCATCCAAGGATTTTGAGGTAAACAGTTTGTATTTCCCATCTAAACAGAGATTAGTTAATCAGAACCACAGGTTTCCCTGGAAAAGAGGACTTTTTATAAGCAAAACTAATCATGATGCTTAGCGTGGTGTTGGGGGAATATCTTGAAATCCCAAATACAAACAAATATCATTCAGTGAACCCAGCAGCAAACTAAGTCCCCATTTATTCCTCAAAACCAAGTTGCCGTTGCAGAAGCTTTGGAATCCTGGCAGGATCACCTGAATCCGCATGCAAAGGGCCCTTAAGAGTAAACACGTTCAGATCTGCCAAGTCTACCAGTCTTCCCAATAAACCACTGCTTTTGATCCTGTGAAACTACTGAACCAACTTACTGCTTTTCCAAGAACTAAGTTCCAGGTTTCATGTGTGTATTTCACAAAAGCAGTGTGCTTTTTGTGTGTGTGAGAGATGACTAGCAAATATATATATATATATATAATTGTGGGTTTTCTTGCACCTCAAGGTGTCTGAAGATAATGTAAAAATGGGTGAGGTTTTCTGGGCTTCTGCCCTTTGCAGCCTCCACATATAGACTTTTTCTTCCAGGTGTCCTCTAGGTGTTTGACCCAAATCAGGGTGAATACTCCTGTTCTCCATCCAAAGAAAAAAGTGGTTTCTCTCCTGTCCTTCTATTTCTGTCTGTACTGTTTAAGAGATAATACTGGTGTAGCTTCCTCTGCACTTAGTTGCTCTTGCTGTCTCTAGGGGCAGAGACTTCCCTCTGCACAGCTATAGCAAGGGAGCCAGCCATAAATCATTCTGCATGTTTGGTAGCTGATGATGGCTCAAAGCCACAAGTGTGAGCACTAGGAACAGGGAGAGGCATCCTGGAAAAGCTGGGCAGGTAGTCAAAAGCTTCTGATGCTGTCAAGGGTAAAAGCAAGATTCATCAGCAAATATAAGCTTCCTCAAAACCAGAGGATCTGGGGCTTTGGTGGAGCTCCACCTCTAGGATAAGCATGGCTTTCTGCTTTTCTCTCTCATGATCCAGTAGATCCTAATTCTCCCCAGTTTCTTTCAAGAGACATATAAATAAATACCTGCTTGCTTTGCTCAATTATATTCAATGCTTAAGGTGCTCAGTCTTCCCTATTTCCTCCAGCCAGGAGGTAAACAGATGGTGAAATGTCTTAGAAGCTACACCTGGCTTTAACGTGATGCTCCCTGGAACCATGAACAAGAAGTTTTGTACGGGGAAAGCTAGTAGTAGGAGTAAAAGAAGAAAATAAGAAAAAGCTGAGTCCCACAAATTGTTTTTAAAATGCTTGAAATAAGGACACCTTCTGGGAGATGAGGGAGCAAAGAGTTGAAAATAGATTGACATTTCTCTGTTTCTTTTTTGACACTACTAGGGTTGATTAAGTGACAATTAGGCTAGAGAATGTGCCAACAGTCACTTCTTCGTCCAGTTCCTTTACCCCCTCAGGACTTGTCACCACTGAATGAAGGGTAGAAATGATATTAGAAATGCCTGCAGTTTTGAGACAGTGTAAATTAAGAGGCTTGTGCTTTTTAATGCTTTATGGTTGATTCGAGGCAAATCAAATTGCCAGACTGATTTTTTTTTTCCCCTCCGGAAATGAAAGGAGGTTGGATTACATGTTATTTACCAGCAGGATATAGAGTCTGCAGAGTTGATGCATGGACCTTGCTTGCATCTGCATTTCTACAGACTAAATAGTATAGGTACATAGGTGTGCACCACACACAGTGCAAAACAAGGGCAAATGACAGCAGATACTAGTTTTCATAGAAGATAGCCTCTCAATAATACAATACTACTTAAAACCATACAAAGTATTTTTCTGTGTACCTTCTAGGACTTCTAATCTGAGGGAGTTTCCAAAGTTCAGGTATTTTTGTTCTGATTTGGAGACAGCTTTCTTTGAAAAATCTTACAAAAATAAAATTCCATTAAAGAAATCCCTCTCACTGGTTGGAGAAATATATAGTTTAGGAAAACTTTGAAATGTATATAAAAATTCCCTAATCAACTCACTTGATTTCATAGTGAATTTCACTTTATTTTACCATTAGTTACTTAATTCTGGATTATTTCATGAGGTTTTAGCATATGACTTCTAATTTTCTAATTTCTTGAATGAAAAACTACTGCTTGTCTAGAAAACACCTTACTCTATAATAGTCAAAATATTATGAAATCTTCAGAGTGGTTAATAATTATGATTGAATAAAAATCTTTATATTCTACATTTCAATGTCTCTTGTTAATTTGCAGAGAAGCAGTTCATTGAATACTCAGGGAAATAAGAGCTTTGAGCACAACCTCTTTGGGGGTTTAAATTCTTATTTAATTACAATATGAGTTGGGTGCCTGAATATGAATAATGTGAGTGTATCTGGTAACAGCTGTTTCCAATTTCTGAATATTTGTTTGCTACCATTACCCTTATGGCTTAGATAGAGTCATAAGTTCCTATGCCATTTTTATTCTAGTCTTTTCAGGTAAACTCTAAGGAAAAAAAAAAAAGAAAAAAAGAAAAAAAAAATCCTCCATAGCTTCTAGGAGGGAAGAACATGGAAATGGTAAATAGAACAGAGTATGGTCTAAAGGCATGGCAAAATTTGAGCAAATATTTGATGGCAGTGGCTATTGTATTTACATGACTATTAGAAAACATGGTGAGTTCACCACTCATTAAATTGATTATTATTTTTTCTATATTTCTGGTTGATTATCAACCCTGAAGCACATTATACTCTGGCACACAAAGATCATGCTAGCTTCTTATCTCCCTTCTGAAATGGTAATTCTCTAATACAAAACGCTTCCCCACTCAGGAGGAAAACGACTTAATATAAATTGCAGAGTTTAGCCTCTATTCACATAGATGCAGATTGTATATATACACTAAGAGCTTAGAAGCACTTTGGTAAAATCATACAAAAAACCTATATTCAATCAAATACCAGGGTTTTGACTCTTTATTCCTGACTTCCAATTGATACTGTATTTTCAGTTTTCAGTGGCAAACTTCAAGATGACTTTTGGTTATACACAACGTTCCCCACAGATAGCTAGAGTGAGACTTCTCTCACCTGATTTCTGATGTCTGCAATACAGGTATTTATTTTCAGGATCACCAGGAAGTTTTATTAGAGATGATAGAGAAAGCCATACTTTATCTTATCCTTGCCTGGAGATGTAAGGCGCATCAGACGGACTGTAGGGATGACTGCTTTCTCTCAGCTGACCATGCTGGAAGTCTGTGTGACTAGCTCAGGCGTACCTGCATACCAGTTATGATCGAAACTGCTGATGTTAATTCACTCCCTTCCTCTGAAAACATATAGAAACTTCTGAAAACTTTGCAGTGCTGGTGATCTTGCACTAAACTGAGGTATGAGGAAGATATGTCTCTGTTAATACTCTAAGGAGAGCAATGGAAATAGCAAAACAATTAAAATGTTCTGATTTTATTTGCTTGAGGCATGAATTTGAACACCAGCATACCAGAGAGGATGCCAGCCCCCAAATGTTTGCTTATCCCTATATCAGTCACTCTACAACCTGAATTATTTTTTTTTCTTCTTGTTGTCAGTCTCCTCCACTGCTTACATTTACATTCCCCTGCTCTCAGTGCATTTTTTCCTGGAATAACAAATGCAAAACCTGGCATTGTGGATGCTACATTCCCCTCTCTGACATAGCAAAGACAGGTTGTACAGCCCCAGCTACAAAGCCTTGGATGATACCTCAAACTATGATGTTTCATGTTATTTGGGGTCTTTTTATATGTCCAGTTCAATCTCTTATGCATCGGGCAGGGTAACAGCCCACAAGCACGCTGAGCTTAGCGCTTGCTGCTGGGTGCTAACCCACCAAGCTAGGTGAGATGTGAGATGAGAGCATGGTGCTTTAGGAGCCTCTCAAAAGTGCCTCCAGCTACCAAAGGGTAATGCAGAGTACCTGATGCCACTGTTTTCTTTACTTAACCATGATAATGATAGGGCTTGTAACCTGAGAGACCATCAGGAGGCATTTTTACTTTATGCCCCAACTCCTTTCAACTTTGAATTCCAAAGCTAAGCTATTATCATGCTGAAATGTGAAGAATATGCCCAAGAGGTACTTTTTAGCTGTTGTAGCTGTTGGCTGTCTCCTGGGAGAGGCAGGACTGCATAATTTGTCTGATGTTTCTCCTGAGTAAGAAGAAACATGTTTTCAAAATCAGGACTCGAGATAGGTTTGTGGTATCAATGCTGAGATTCCTGAGATAGTTCTGTGCTAATGCCCTGGCCTCCTGTCCGATAAACTCTGCTCATGTTGCTCTTGGCAGCGTCCAGCTAGCTGGCAAGTGGGCACATATTCTAGTACCAGAGCTGAACTGGAAAATGAACCTGGGGGCACAACTCAGTGTCGAGTGCTTGTGGAATGCAAAAGGAATCCAGACATTTAATTCCCTGGTCTCTCTTTGGAAAATCCCTGCCTTGCTGCTCTCAGTAACTTCAGCACGTAAACCTGAGCAGCCGGTGTCACCAATGAACACCAGAACAGCTGGGACAGTGCATGCTCATGGAGCATTTCTCTTTGCAAATGCTTTGTGATGCAGTGGAGATGTACCAGGGACCTGATGTTTTCCTGGCAAACCTACAGTGAAAGCCTCTGCTCTCAGATCTTACTAAACAAACAAACAAAACAAACAAGCAAAAGCAACAGCCAAACAATAGAAATGGAGGGGATAAAGTTGATGAAATACCCTATAAAATATTCCTGTCTGTCTTAACAGGCATGGCACGTTGGGTTGTGATCCCTCCTGGAGACACACCACAAAGAGGGCAAAAGGCACATGCCTCTGAGTATTTCTTTCTCTAACCTTGCACATGAGATTGCTTCTACCTCCTGCAGGGACCTCGTAGAGGCAGTTCACCCCATCTTGACATTGCATCTTGGAGTGGTAGACTAGGTCAATCTCTAGGCTCTGTTTCAGATGCTTACATGGAAAGGGCAAACACCTGGCTTTAAGGGACCACGTTCAGGTGAGATGAACCTGTGCTCCATGCTCATAACAATTTAGCTCACAGGACTGAAGCATGTGGACCATTGTGTTTATAACTTAATTAATCTCCATATATCAAAGAAGGCAAATCTAGTTAAAATATACAGAGCAAAAATTGGATCTTTTTGCTCATGCCACCGCCTGTCTCTGACACCACTGCAAACACCACAGATACTGCAACATACAAGTCTCAGATTTACATGGATCCAGGAGGTCTCAGATTTAGTCTCAGCTTCAGCTACAGAGTATGAAACCAGCCCCATGCCTCATAAACAAAGGTTACCTATTGCTTGGCAAGCTCCTGATGTGTTGTCCATGGCTTCTAAAATGGTTTCTCTAAAGAAAAAGAAACTCTTCTGGGAACAAGCAACTCCAGTGTCAGCATACCCAGCCAGTACAAAAACAGACGTTGATGACATCCAGCAGTGAGATGGGCCAAGTTCAAAAATCTCCTAAATTTCCTGACCTAGATAAGACCAGTCACATCATGGAAGAGACTGGCATCATCTTTAGCACTCCAAAATAGCTGTTATTGTCATGTCTGGGACCAGTAATGCAATATTAGTAATGCACTAGTAATGCAATGCTATTAATGCATCCATTGAAGTCGTTCATATTTTCTGTGTGAAGTATGATTGTCAGCATGTGTTTTGTAGGAAATGCCTAATTTATTGAAAAGAATAGCTTCACAATGAGATTGGAGTATGACTTGACCAGGTGGGAAACCATTTTACCCTAATGAAGGCTAATGACTTGCTCAGCCAAGCCGTTATCAACAATATCTGCTTGCTACCAGGATGGGAGAGGATGGTCCCTGACCACCAAAAGAAAAAGGCTTTAGCATCTCTAGAGAGCAAAAGGCAGACACTAGCCTTGGGGCAGGAGTGTGGAAAATATTTCCTGAATAAATTAATACCAATAATCCCGGGAGTGAAGAGTGTCTTGAACTTGAAGAGAAGCCCAGGGGACTCAAAAGAGCATCAAGAACATGAAGCTTAGGTAAGGAGTGGGTCCTTAGGTATGGTTGATCAGCTCATTAGGCAATGGTGAGAGTGACGGAAGTCTTTCTGGAGCTAACTGTAAGATAAGTAACCAAGTGCTTGTGTTTTTTGTATTCATCCCCTATTTCTCAGTCATTTCAATGTTTTTGTTATTGTTATTGTTGATATTATTATTATTATTATTACTATTACTATTATTATTTAGGTTCTGTAAATAAGCACAAGTATTTCATTATGTGTTAGACTGTTGCTGAGGATTATGAGAATATGTCTGAGGTACCTGGCAGACAGAAAGCTATTCCCCACTGCATAGCTGTTGCAATCCTTAACCTTAAACACTGGTGCCCCAGCTGTGTGCTGGCACTTGGAAGGAAAAAGAGGGATTCCCTGAATTAGTGCAGAGGCTGCTTTAGGAATGAGAGGAGGAGGATCTGTTTGGAAGGAAAATTTTCCTATGACCTGAATTGGCCAGGAAAGTGCATAGCTCTTCAGCAAGACACGAGAGAGAGAGACTGTCCAAACCCCCAAGGACATAGAAATAGTCACTTGTTAGCAAATAACATATTACATCTCAAGTAACAAGACTCCAACAAAATGAGTAATCATGTAAAAGTGGAAGATTGGCTGATTTCCTCTCTGTATAGCAATTTTACAGACAACAACTCTGCATGATGCCACACGTTAGCTCATCAAGTGTATGACAACATCTTTAAGGTAGCCATGACTTTCTTAGTCTTTAAGAATGTATCTAAATAAAAATACTCTTATTTGCAGACATGAGGAATGCATACAACTCACACAGAAAACGTCCATGAAAAATCCAACTGTTCATAGTGGTATTGTCATCTTGTGCACAGACAAAGTGTTACATTGACATCGTGATCCCAGACAGCTAAAACTTTAACCCAGTCCTAGTTTCTTTCCACCCTTTGGCAGGGACACATCAAAACATGTCAGATCAAGCTGTCCCACATGATGTAACCCATGAAAACACAGTTGCCCCATCCTGGCTTTGGTACATCTGGTGAAGGATGAACAAGTGCTCTGCTCATCATGTTCCCAGATGAAAGACTGGGAACAGTCCTTGTTCAGTAAGCTGACTTACAGTTCTTTAAAAAATAAAGCAAGAGAATGGGAGAGAGAGAACTGCCATCCTATGTTCTGTGGAGCAAGACTTTCTGTATCTCCTCTGTTAATAAATAGGATTGTATCAAAGTGACACCTGACTGTATTACCCACTGATTTCTCCTCCTCATGGTCCTAAAAGGGCAGCTGGAGAAGTGGTGTGAGGGAGAGCCATCCCCACCCACAGACCTCTTCTTGTGACCCTATGGGAATTCTAGTGCACCTATCTATGGCACAGTTCTCATGAAATTTACCCTGACCAAAAATATGAATAACTTAATAGGATCCATTCTTAGATGAGTGTAACCCAAGCTATGTAAATCTAATAATTTTAGTGTCAGTATTTAGTACAGTGACCTGAAAATCTAATCCCCATTTATCAGTTCATTCTGGGTTGGTTTGGATTTTTATTTTTTTCTGCTTATAACGCGGCTTATTTTACCTGCAAGATGATTTGTTATGTGATTAAGCCTACCTTGGACACAGGAGATGAGATATTTTCCAGCCTTCCTATAGATGGGTGATGTGCAATTAACTGAGTAATTTTAGCATCTCAGATGCTTTATTTATTCATAGGTATTTTCCCCTTCCTATCTCAGAGGGGGTTGTGCAGAATACAGGGAACACCTGCAATGCCCTTTGATGATTTCAGCCGCTACAAAACTCAAAGTATAAATGAACCTCTGAAACTTTGAGGCAATGGAACAAATGAAGTTATAGAGTCTATGTTCCAGGCTCTAAGCTATGCTTAAGTCTGTATTAAAGCCTCTGTGAAGTTCTTATTGCTGATTTTTCTTTTCACTGAGTGGGATTGACTCCATAATCCTTGTACGCCTTTAGTCATTAACCTGGGCTGGAGGAATCGGTGCTCTTTCATCTCTTCCATAAATATGTAGCTGGAGCCTGCTTGTGAGGTCCTTGGGTGCTTGGCAGGCCTTCAAAATGAGAAGGGCAAACCGGAGCAGTGTAATTTCTTCCTTGCTCTTCTCATGTACTCTTGCCTGCTTGCATTCCTACAGCGAGGGTTAATGAGTTTTTCTCCGGTACAGTGGTCCTCACAAGCACTGAAAGATGCCAGCTGCCTGCCCACGCGTCTGCAGTGGTGAACTTCACTCCCTAAACTTTTGGATGCTTCCCCAGCTCCCTAGACCTGTTGCAATTCATGAATGCTCACGGAGAGTCAATCCCTGCACTTAATCACGGCAGCACTTAGGAGAGGAGGTTTCAAATCCATATCTGCAAAGAGTAATTGGCCTTGTCTTCTTAAAAGGCAACAGAAACACCATGGAAGTTCAGCTCTGGCTTCAGCCATCACATCTCAGGCTCGCTGTGGTCCGGTAAGTCATCTGAATACATAGAGTCTTGGAGTAACTAAGTGGGTGTGAGAGTGTCTGCGGCTCCTGGGCACCTGCTGGTTTCAATGTCAGAACCAGAAAAAGCTTATTAAGAGACATGACGTAGCCCGTTTATTTTGGTCAAGAGTTTTCAGCCGTGCAATTTGATTTGCCTGTGGGTAACAGATTATACCGGATGGTTCCTCATTCAGCCTTCTAACATTGTAGTTCGCAGCCGTATCTTGCTTTCTTCACAGCTCACCCTCCTGCACTAGAACAGAGTTATTTTATTTTTAGATAATTAACCTTTTCTTTTGCCAGCCGTGGAAGGCAGGGCTTCATAATTGGTGTGTTGTTGTCTCTAACTGCCATACACCCCCATGGGGACATTCAGTCATTGTTAGGGCTGGAGTCTCAGTCTGAATCCATGACACAGAGCTGCCTTATTATTTACCCTGAGTAGGAATGCAGCAGAAATCGATGAAATGAATGATTATTATTACCCAGAACTGACTAGAATTCAGATGCTGAATGATGTGGCCAAATTAATTTTTAAAAAGACGGAGGTGCATGGCAGCTGCGTAACACTCTTACACTTGAAAGCACAGATCTCATCGAGGGGGGAACGTATGACTGTAAATGTTTTTTCAGCACCTAGTTAGCAGAAAATAATGTGAGAGATTTTATTGACTAGTGAATTTCTCAGGAAGTAGGGTGGTTAAAGCAGTACTTACATATTGAAATAAAGGGCAGTGCCCAAGTCCTCAAGTACAGCCAAGGAAATAAGCCACATCTCAGGGAGGTCCGGTCCTATAAGCCTTGTTCCAAAAAGGAGGCCTTGGAAACCAGTATAAATGACTGCCTAGATGGATATTGTCTGAACACAACTTTTAGCTGTGTCACAGGGGCTTTTGATCATTGAAGGGTTGTGTTTTTATGAGAGCTGTAAGTGGGTTGTTATTCATGATCGCACATCATCACTTCTCAGTACTCATGAGCACTTGGAGAGTCAGCACGATCTGGGGTAGCTTCTGATTTTTCCAGAAAACAGGGTTTGATAACAGCACGTGGGGGAAGGGGAAAGGAAAATCCTTTTCTTTCTTCAGCTACAGGTGGAGGATTTCACAGGCACTCCCTGAGCTCCTTCTCAAACCCATTATTTTTTCCAGTCCTCTGGACAAATACATTGATCTAACTGCAGCAGTCAAGACCTGTGTAGGCTCATGGTCTTGGTTTGCTGGAAAATCAAGGTGAGGTTATGTCAGAGCAGTTCCTGATGCCCAAGGGACTGAAGTCTGGTCTGTGCTGCAGTGAGGGCACCAGATGGGAGCTGCTAGATGGTCCCTGCTCCATCACCTCTGAGCCTTGCCATCTTCATCTGGCCCCATCTCACCAACAACATGTAGTGAGTGACTGTGCAAAAGGGAAGGGGACGGAGGTCCTGGCTTCAGCCTTGGTCTGTGCAGCCCCGGCAAGTCTGGGCTTTTATTGAACTGTCCAGAAGCATGCCTGCCTACACCAAGTAATTGCATTTTGTTGTGGCTGTTATAAAATACATTGGAAACATATGTGGCTAGAAAGGCACATTAAACCCCTGTGTTTCAGTGTGAGTTTCTTTTGCTCTGTTTTGTTTTGATTTAATAGGCCAAAGGAGACATTTCAATGAGGAGCTGTGGCTCTCTCAGAGTTTCCTGTGTTCTTCAAGGGGCTGTAGGCTTTTGTATTAGGGAGGAAGCAAGTCTGGGTTGCTGTGGGTCCAAGGGAAATTTTTACTCTAGCTAAGTCATCCATAAATTGCAATCCAGGGTAACATCCTCTCCCTCTAGGACTTGCACTCTTCCTTGGGCACATGGTGCCTAAGAACAGAGAAGGAAGAAGGACATTTTCCAGTGGCTCATTAATATGGGGTTCATCCTTATGGGAACATCTGGCATCAGGGCAATGCCTGATGAGAAACAGCAGTCTTTCTTAGCAGCAGTGTGTGGATATTTCATCTGTTAGAGTCAAGTTCCCATTGCTACCTGTGGGACAATTTCACTGCATTGCCCAGGGCTCCCAGATATCTATCTGAGTGGGATATCTCTTACTGGTGTTAGCACTCAGGGTCTGATCCTGTAGAAAGTCCCTAGGAGGTACATGAGGTCTCACAGGTGTTGCAGACTCTTTACATGCCTGAGGTTTTGAGTGATCAGTTCCAGTTTATGGACAGGTCCTGTTTCCCCTTTGTTGGGTTCCTCTTTGTGCAGCCCTGCAATCAGGAGCTGATCAAGGAAGGCAGCACGATATGTCAGGTTTCATTATCACCCTGGTTCCTGGTAAAGAATGAGGACTGAGCAGCCCAGTTCTCACAGTTTTTGACTTTCATCTGCCTTTGTGCATGAAGCGGTGTTTAAAACATTGCTACCACTCTCCCCTGCAAAAAAAAAGAGAAGTCTGTGCCTCTGGCAGGAGGTATAAAGTATTTTGTTTATTCAGGGAAAGATAGCAATCATGTACATTAGTCTGGATTTAAAAGCCTTGGACTTTATTAGGGAAATTGACTTCAGTTTAATAGGAAAGAAGGGGAGGGGTGCAGGGGGTGAGAGGAACAAGAAGGAAATTTCAAACAAAAATGTTCCAAGACCTCTTATTCATGAGTTTAGCTTTTGCCTGTTGAGCTTAAACAACTTTCCATTAACATTCCTTATTGAGTACCACAAATGGAAAAAGCAAATAAACATTAGTCCATAGCCTGATGTGTTGTCAGCGATGCTGTACATGATTTTTTTTTTTTTTTTTTTTTTGCTCTGTCAGTGAGAGAGAGAAGGTGCCAGCAGCACTGCTAGTTGCCATCCTGGCCAGACTCTGTGCTTCATTTCTGTACAAAGCAGGCATGAGAAAAAAGTTTCATTCCACCTCCATGCTGCCCACGTAGGGACAGATGAGAGGGCTTAAAATTAATAGTTGTCAAAGACGAGTCATCACATCCTATATTACCTTTCCTAAGCTGGTCAGGTTCTGTTTTGCAAAGTCAGTAGGCTTTTGTGGAGTTTACCACTATCATCTGGAAACCTCACGGCTGTAATGAGCAAGGACATCTCTTTAATTTCCAGTCTGTGTTTTATTGACCTACTTATTCTTGTGCCAAGATTCTCTATAGAAGAGATTCTCTTCCTTTTCTGCCTCCCTCCTTCCCCTCCTCCCATTTTTGCACCCTCCTCCTCCTCCTCACTGACTTGAAATGCATATATATCAGATATGTAACCTTTCAAGACTTATTATTGAACAAGCCAAGGTATCCTAGTCCCTTCTTATAAAAGAATGTCTCATCACCACGCCCAGCTCCCTAGCAGGATTCAGCAGATTCATTTCACTAAGTGCCTTACCCACCGTTCTCATAAATAAGTTGTACTCTTCATCTCTTGGCTGGGTATTCTTCCTACAACTGACATTGTTTTTTCCATTGATGCATCCTCTTTGCCTTGCTTTCTTCTTGCAATCTGCTCATAATTGCATATAGGAAAAACACTTCCAGTCTTGCTCCATCATTTCTTAGTTTATAGCTCTTCTTACCAGAAAACAAAACAAAACAAAACAAACAAACAAAAAAAAAAAAAGCTGAAGGTGAGTGAAAGAAAGTTTATTAAGCAGAAAAGACCACTTTCTAGGCACAACCTAGATCTGTTTCAGGGAGCAAGCTTTTCTGAACGACCTGTTCTTCAGCCTCCTTTTCCCTCTCACTGTGCAGACCAGAGGAATTCCACTTTAGGGCCCTTGAAGATGTTTGAGCTCTTTTCTATCTTGGCTGAACTATGACAGCCCTAAATCTCCAGGCAAGAAGGATGCTCAGCCTCATGAATTGGCCTAACCTCTAGTTTCATACCATCTCTACCACAAGATAAAACTTTTTTTAACACTCGTCTCGCTTGTCTGCTTTATTAAACGGCATCCATCTTTGGCTAAATTCAATGACAAAAGTTTTTGAGGTAGTGGGGAAAAAAGTCACTCACCTTATCCCTATGCTTTTTCTGTGTCAGAATATGTGAAGGCACCTCTTGCCCTTGTGTAGACTGAGAACATCATATCAGGGCTGGCTGGAGTCAACGCAAGATCAGCTGCATGCTGTAGTATTACTTGAGTGCAGCACAAAATGTCCTACCATGGGGTGAGGCCAGCATGCCTGGGGCTTGCACGAAAGTGCATTACTAGGTCTCAGATGATCTTTCCATATGTCTTCTAAAATGTCAACACACAGCTGATCCCATACAGGCCAGCACATCCTTTTATACTATTGTGATTTTCAGTCAATTTTTCATTCCTAGCTAGTAAAGTGCTGTTGATACTCTGTTAATGGGTTCACCCAGAACTCCCCTCCTGATAAATCTCTTGCCTTAGACTCAGGGACTCAGGACAGGAGAGACAAAGAACCAGGGTGATCTCGTTGTTCATGATCTAGTGAGAGATGTCCCTGCCCATGGCAGAAGGGTGGACCAAATGACCTTTAAAGATCCCTTCCAATACGAACCATTCAGTGATTTGATAATTCTGTGAAGCCAGATTTCTTGGCAATTACATATATGTGTCCTTTTTCTGGAAATTATTATCCTTTTTACTTGAAATCCCTGCTCTACATCATTTAGCAAAGTTTCTATTTGACTTGTTCCTATCCATGGAGGAATTATAACATCTTCTGAACTCAATACTCTTAACTGAGAGCTCAGAGCTGTTCAGGTGATTTACACAAGGCACCTACACCTGGCCTCCGAACAGCTCCACAGGCTCCACTGACTGTTTTAATGAGCAAGAGGAACTGTTACACTGATGACAGCAGGAGCTCTAGCACTCTGCTCCCATGTATGTGTGCATATTTTAGGCACCTAAATAACCTGTGCCTGGAGCTGAGTATCAGTGTACGTGCTTAGCTTAGGACAAAGGATTTTGAGGGGGTGGTTCAGAGCACCCATTAAGTGGGTAAGGAATCTCTGCTGCTGAAATCAGATGCCTCCAGTGAGATGGTATTTCTATGGGGGAGTAAAAGGGAAGAGGAGGAAGACAGAAGAAAGCAGGAATGGAACTGTTGTACAGGGTCTTGGGTTATTATAAAACAGCTGGTCATGGCAGATATTTGTGAGTGATGGATTACAAGTCAGATACATTTCAATTAAAAGACAGAGTAGGCAAAGGTAAGCTAATAAGTAAGATTAAAAAACAATCAAAAGAGGAAACTTTGATGAATTGTAGGAAATAATTAGCAAAGACAGCTGATCTCAGGATTTGAATGTGTTTGGGAGTGAATTTTAACCAAAGCTATGGAAAGTATCTTAGACTTCTATTTTAAGAAAGAAGAGAGAAAAACAAGTAGAAAGGGACTACAAACATAAAAGTATGAATAACACAGGGGTAAAGAATCCTAAAAAGAAGTAGGGAACAGAGAAAGAAAAAAAAAAAAAAAAAAAAAAAAAAAAGGAAAAATGGAAACAAGGAAGCTCTCTTAAAAATGTAGAGAAAAAGCAAGGTTTTGCTAAGCTCCAGGTGAACTACAAGCTTCAAAGGTTTTTAGAAAAGGATGAAAGGTTCACTAGGTATATCAAAATGAAGAAATAAGGAAGTTGAACATTCTGGGGTGGACATTAGAGATATTAAAATAACTTTATTTCCAAAACCTAAGTGAATGTGTTGCCTCTGTTTTCAAGAACTTGGGGAGAAAGGCAATGGTTAACGAAAATGAGCATCTACATGGAGCTCAGGTGCTTATGAAATGAAGAACAGATAAGCTCCATCACAGGACTTTAAAAGAACTCACAAAGGACACCAGAACTGGTAGTAAAGTTTTTTAATAAAATTCTCGAGTTAGAGGTGATATTACAGAAATGGAGAATAACAAAGGTAATTTCTATGCTTTAGAAATGTGACAAATGTGATATGGGAAGCCATAGACTTGTTAATTTGATCTCAATACACCTCAGGTCTGAGAATGCAATAAAAGGATGTGGATAACATGTAAATGATAGAAATGCATCTTACCAGACTAAACTGACCTTTATTTGATAGGATAATTCATTTTCTGAAACAAAGGAAATTAAGAAAATTATGCCTATCTAAACTCAGCGGAGTATTTGAGAGAGCTACATGGGCAATTATTAGGTGAGCTGGAGAAGGGGATTGGCAGAAAAGTTATACAGAACTGGCTAAAGATAAGATGAAAATTGAGCTAATATTGAAAATAGAGGCATTATAAGGAAGAAACTCTCTCTGATTTGGCTGGTGATTTAAATAATTTTTGCCAATACAGAGAGGACTCAGAATATCTTAATGAAATGGGATGTAATTCAAGAATACTTAGGATCTAATAACAAGGGTTTCAGCCATCAGCTTAGAGCTTTTCTGAACTGAATGGCTGAGAAAAATGCCAGGTGACTAGAAGTCACTGAACTGAAGAAAAAGACAAATGTGATTTTAAAATATTGGAAATGTATGTCCAACAACATCAACAACAAAAGTATGCCATTATAAAAGATACCAGTGAAATTTTAAGTGTAGTATGACCAGGCTGCCTTAGAGCACATTAAACTTGTTTGTTCAATCAAAGGTGGTGTAACTCACCTCAGTTTTCTTTACATGACTCAAATTCACCCCTTTGTGCACACATTCCCTACCAGCACCACCTTGTAAGAGCTGGTCACCTTTGCCCTACCTTTGAATTGTGCATAGCTTTATATCCTGCTTACCAAGTGTGACCTGACTGTGTAATGGTAAATCATATCTGTGGAGTGATTCTACAAGTACACATCATAACCGTGACTGCAGTGAAAGTTATTTTAAAAGTGTCCCTGCCTCCCTTATTCATTGCAGTACAAGGGTGGGAGTGCAGATTACAGTACAACTGAGGCGCGCTAGCAGCTCTGGGCTTGGCTGTCTCTTCAGGATTTTGCCCTTCTCTTTTTCTCTTGCTCACCCATCATACCCTGATAGGACACTGCAGGGAAAAAAAAAATAATAATAAAAAAATAAAAAAAAATCCACCTTGGCTGTTTGACCTAATGATATATCATCACAAAACCATCCTAAAGTCTTTGCTACCAGTTAATGGCAGGCACAAAGTTTGGTGTAAAGGTGAATCACAGAAGGTTTATTTACACAGGTCTGGATTCCTAGTACATCAGGCTTCCCAAAATAAAAGCATTAGAATAGAAACCAAGAGCAAAACTTGGCAAAGTCTAGCCACAAGGAACACAGGGCCCTGCTAAGAGGTGGAGAACTGTCTCTTGGAAGCCTTGATGAGCTCCAATTGCCCAGTACGTGGTAAGGAGAGCTGAAAACATAATTCTAGCTTGTATGGTGGCTGATGAGTAAGGGACATGATTTCCCACTGTGAAAGTGTATCTAGTGCCGGTAGTCACAATTTCAGAGTAGATGTCATAAAGGAGGAGATGATAAAGCAGTAAAAGGTGACTCAAAGGCTGGGGAAAATGCCTGCAAATGAAAGTCTATAAGAGCTCACGTTTAGTTAGTTTAGCAAAGAAAGGACCAGGAAATGAGTGTATTGGAGTGTGCAATTGCATGGAGGGAAAATGCCCAGATAGTGAGAGGTGCTTCTATCTAGCTGCGACACAAGGTTGGAACTGATGCCTGAGAGAAGTCCAGGTCCCTGCCCCCGGAGCCAGACTAAATGGGTGATCTGGTGTATGCAGTGCAGTGGTGGACAAACTACATGATCTGATAGCTCTTCTGGATCCTAAATCCTGTGAATCTTTGAATTGTGCTGTAAAGATCTTTCTCCATTCATGGTTCCTGTCCATCAGCATGAGATACAGCAGAAGTCCCCTGGAAGGTTTTCCCCTGACTGTGGTGGCTGTGGGCCAGGGCCACAGCATTGCAGTGACATGCAGGGGGAAGCAATAACTAGAGAAGTATTAAATACCAGTAGTGGCCTGAAAAGTTTCTGTGATTGTATGGCTGTGAAATTTAGAAAGCGAAAGGCTGGTTCATACTATCTTTCCAACCAAGAAGGACTTGGAAAACCACACCCCATCTATTACAGACAGATGGGTGGCATGGTGGGACTGCTGACAAGACTGTGAGCAGCTCTGAGAGAATTAGCTCTTCAGGTTAATTTTCTGGCAGGCAGCTTAGGACCAATCTCTTCTTTACATTACCTTTGATCTGCAATTTATTATATTTTTATATTATATTTTTATTATATTTTCTGAGGCTTAACTCACTGCATTGCCATTTCCTCAGGTAAAACCTTGTGGGCTCTGCTGTGCTGCAGAGCTGCAGAGATGTGCTTCGTCTCTCAGCCCTTGCACAAAGCCCTAAGGTCAAAGCAGTTGCGATCTCTTCACTGGGACTGACTTGCTAATTATCAACTTCAATTTCATGCACTGTTTTTATCCATTTAGCTTCTTAAAGAAATACTTTCATGCTGTATTTCAACAGAAAATTCCAGTTCATGCTCACCAGCTCTTCAAATATCCTTTGCCACAGGAGGGGAGATGCTTTTTTTCAGGCAGAAGAGAGACATCCGTATTGAGCCCTTACATTCTCTGTTGGGTGGTATAGCAGCAAGAGCACATAGCATCTTTCACAGTCAGGGCTTTGAAACCTGAGAGGCTCTTCTGCCTGCTTTAGGCACTTCTATCTACTGCAGTAGATACGTGCTGCATCTCATTTCATGAAAAAGATGAGGATGAGGAGAGAGGCAGGCACAGACTTCTCCATCCAAGCCTTACTCTGCAGTGGGAGGGTGAAGTGGCATGCAGCCCTTGCCATGGTCAGTGGTGGGAGATGACAAAGGAGAATGTCATCCGGAGGTGTCTCACTCAACACAGCCATTGTAGAGGGTGTAAGTCACTGTGCTCTTAAATGTCATGCCAAATTTAGGCAACTTATCTGGGCGGCAGAGGTAAGGTTCATACAAGGGTGTGGACAGAGACAGCATTAGGAGCCCAGTGCATCTCCACCCCATAAATTGTACCCAAATTCCCTAGCACTTGCTTCTATGGAAAGCATTTTAGGACCATCCATATGAGAAGACAGACTGATTAATCATAGAAATCCTAAATATCTAGATGCTTTAGCCCTGTTAGATGGTTGCACAAAGGACAGGAATCTTATTCTCTGCAGCACTCTGGTGGATGTGACCCAAAGAGATTACAGAAAACCTCTGTCTATCAGTGGTTACCATGCAGTCTTGCTTACCCTGATTTTCCTCCATTATGTCCCAGTACCTGCGTTGGATAAAGCTGGCTTGGAGGTGGTCAATGCCTGCACATGTGGCAAAATGGCACCATCTCTCTCTGGTGGAAGGCCTTTACTGGGGGCTCCTTCCAAGGAAACTTCAAAGGGAAAACATGTTTTTGGTCATTACTCTCCCTCACTGCAGAGGAAAAGGTCAGACATCATACAGAGATGAATTAGCTCCCTATCAAGGCCTCAGCAGTTGTTTTGTTTGGTTGGGTTTTGTTTATTTCTTTGTTTTTTAACACAACCTCCAGACTTCTGAGGCTTAAGTAAATCCTCCTATTTCAGCTTCATTTCAAAGCAAAAGTAAGAGTCTTAGGGCTTACCTATGACCTAACCACTCAAAAGTGCAATTTCATTTCCCTTAAAATTCAGACTAAACAGTTTCAGGCCTCCAGAGAATTTACCTAAGCTTTGCCAGGTTCTGAATTAATCATGTTTAAAAAAGGTAAATAATTTTTTTTACTAAAATGACTTCCCATCCTGGTGCCTGAAAGAGAGGTGCTACCAGGGGCAGCTAAAAGCAGAGGCACAGTTGATTTAGGATTGTACCCCACAGAGCACCTTTCTCCTCCCCATTGAGTAATGCTCCTTAGAGTCTATTGCTTTCTCATTTTCTGTGTATACTACTGCGGAGCAGAGGATGAATGAAAGGCAAAGCATGATGAACTGCTCTTGCAGATGACAGCTGAAAACTGCAGTCAATCAGCCACCGTCCGCCTTCCACCCGGATTTGCAGAGAGGGTTAATGAAACCAGAGTCGATCACGGTTGTCCTCTGGCATGGAGTGCCTGCGTGCTGCAGCACAGCAGCTGTGGCTTGGGACAGAAAAGGCTGAGGCTTTAACTGCCACCAGAACACCTCCCTGACAAAATAAACACACAAGCGAAAAGGTGAGAGCTTAAACTCTGACACTTTGACTCCTAGCCGTGTCTCAATAAGGAAGGCAGATTGTCTGGCGAGCATGTTATTCAGAGGTAATATCAAGTATTGATTTATTTCCAAGAAACCTTAATTACATTGTTCAAAGTCTTGAAAGAGAAGGATGGCCTTGGAGTTATCAGCAATATGAAACCAGGCAGTAGATAACAAAACCCATCGGTGATTCTGAGCTGTTTTAATACAGTTCTTGATGTGTTTCTCAGAAGACAATCTTCACCAGATATGCTCTTTTAATCTAACTAACCAGTGCTGTATGTTGACATCAACTTGTTCCATTACCTCCTCACATGGTTGAGGCTTTATGCTTCACTTATCTGAACAGATGAGTGGATAAACTCCACTTGCAGAGCATCCTTTGGATTTTTATGGTGTTTTGCATTAGAGATGCAAATCTAATTTTGCTGAAACAGACCTAGACTCCATTACTGAAGGAGCAGTTTCTATTTGGATTAACAAGGCTGCATTGTGTCACTGCCTGATGTAAGGTGCAGAAGTGCCCAAGTTATCAGAATATTAAACGCAAGAGCCTGTTGTGGTTTCTCTCTAGCCTACAGAATGTACATTTGCAGGTCTGCAGCTGAACTGCCTTCATCAAACACCTCATTACCTTGGCAAAGTGAGGGGAAATAGCAACTTAAATGCTTCAGGAATATACTGGTTATATATTAACCCATGGATCTGTAGCTGCAGGAATAGGACAAGTACCACAGTGATTCTTTTGTTTAATAGAAAGTTGAACCAGAAAAAAATATACTCCTGTCCTCTTTGGGATGGTGCTTATGACAGAAACGAGAGGAAGAACAATGTTGGAAAGGAGTTTAAACTATGCCTGCGCTGGTGCTACCCAGGAGCATTTCTGAGGTGTGTGCTCCCACGCCATGCTGAAATGAGACACAGGCATGTGCCACCTGCCCCCTCCAGGGTCTGGTGTCCCCAGAGGGCATGTGAGCTGGACAGAAGCCCTGGCATATTCTGAAAAAGTCTCTCATCTGCACTTTCAATGGAATAAGATCCCTGAGTATGCCACACACCACACTACTGGTCAATGTAAACGCAGACCAAGAAATCAAGTTTTTCTTTCTGGATGAGTAAAAAGCTTTCTGAGTGACCTTATAGCATTACTGGATCCTTTGTAGCTGGTCTAATTTATGTAAACCAATGTGGATAACTTCTACCTATTTGGCAAACGTGTTTCAGGTAGAAAGAACATTAGAAATTACAGCACAATACACCAATAGGAGGATCACAGGATCAGATTTGGCATTTTGTTAAAAAACTTGCCATCCCTTGGGAGGCTGTTTCTTTGCAGTTAGACCTTCACAGGTCTGTGGAAGCTTCTGTACAGGTAGTACAGCAAAATCTGAGTTTGTGGCTCCATTGCTTGCTATCGTGCTCTGCTGTGTTCAGGATTGATATGCCTGCCACAACGCCTCGGAAATAACAACGCAGTATGCTGCTGTGTGTAAACCCGGAGCTGCTATGCAAGATTTACCTTTCCAGAGAACTATAAACTTCAGTGAACTGTGTATCTTCTCTGTCTGTTGTTGTTTATGTGCCTATTGATTTATCTACCCATTCATCCACCCAAAAGTAACTCACAGCGAGAGACTTCTCAAAAGCTGTACAAGTGTTTCCATGCCCCTGTTTTGATTCTCCCAGGAGTTATTGTTCTGGCACTTCACAAAGCTCCTTGTCAGTCTCTATAAAGTAAAGAACTTAATTGTGCAGAACAGATAGTTCTTTGCTGGTGGCACAATGCCTACAATTATGAAGATGGACAAAAATTACCAGCAACTCACTATGCTGGGTTAAAATTTGTGACATCAACAGCGGATTTTTCTTCCTCTGAAACAAAAGTTTCTGCATTTTGAATATGCATCATCTTTTGCATGTACTGCTGGTCACCCACCTAACTTGGTTAAGGGAGAATTACCACAGCAAACCATATGGGGTTGTAAACAACAGGAAGGAAAAAGGGACTTCTTGTTACAGAATTGATGGGAGTGGGCGTAGTTCAAAGACCTTTACTGCTTCCAGTCTGCCCTACAGCAGACTCTATAGGGATGCAGGAGGCAGAGGGGATTCCTAGAGATACCCATATCCCACTTTGCATCTCTTAGAGGTTCTTCACCAGTGTAGAAACATTTGAGCATCCCAAGGAGCCCTGCATGTGTCAGAGAGCTTTGAAGACCTGACCTTGAATGTCCTTGGACAAAGTCTTTAGACACATACAGCTCCCACTGAAATGGGACTAAGTGGGAGTTAGTGAGGTGGTGAGGCGAACCTCTGGTGTTGGTTCCTCATCTTTAATGTCTGACTGAAAAAAAAAAAAAAGAAAGAAAAGAAAAAAAAGCATGGGAACATCAAACTGGGGCACTACCAATCACAAATCATTATGACAACTGCACTGGAAACCAAACCTCAAAGAAATTAAATGCTTATGTAGCTGCATGAAAGAGTGTCCTAAAGGGGATGCAATTATTTTAGTGATGTCCCTTGCCTGGATCTGGTACAAGTGGCAAGTTGTATTTCTGTGAGTGCTTTGGACATCTAAAACAAATATCTTTGTAATTTGTGATTATCATGAGAATACAAAGTTGGCATCCTGGCAGATCAGGCCTGAGTAGAGTAATAAACTAATGTCAGTGGAGGTTGAACTAAACAGTCAGCAATTTCTGATTGAAGAAAGGTGCCCATGGAAAAGATGCAGTCTTTTTTGGGTAGTGGCTAAAGATGCATTTTATCCTTAGCCAGGTTTAATCTGTCTCATGACAGGGAGGAGTTCCCTCAAGACCAGTTTGCGTTATGTAGAATTGATAAAGCATGAACTGACTCCTCATTTTTCTTGTACCTGGTATGATTTCCATTTGTCCCTATCCTGGGCAGAGGCAGCACAAGCAGCAGCACAGCTCTTCTTCAGTCACTTGCCCTAAGTGCAAATGCCTGTATGACATAAAAGATCAGAGGAATTAGGCCATATATCATAATTTGCTCCCAGTCCTCAAGGTTCTGAAGAATAAATAAAAAAATATGTTTTCTGAAACCATGACTCTTATCTCAAACACCCAAGATGAATTTCTCTGTTCCCTTCCTTCCTTCCCTACAGCCTTTTGGGCTTAACTGCTGGTAGAGTTTCTTATCTCGGTTCCTAAAACAGACCATATCTCCTTCCCTCCTCTTCTTTCTCACAGGCACCCACACACCTCCTTGGCAGGAAGCACCAAGAGGGATTTGCTCCCACCATGACTGGCAGAAGAATCATATTGTGTCATTTCTGGACTAAACTCTGTGCTGACCCTGCTTTGAGGATCTCCTGAGATCCCTTCCAACTGGGATCCTTCTGTGAGAGGATGATTCACGTGCTGTGAGGGGAAGCCCTGAGCCACTGACCAGTCTTCCCACAGTGAAGCAGCCACTTCACGAATCATCTGCAATCCAGCTATGGGTTTAACCTAAAATGTGCATGCAGGTTTTTGCACACAGAAAGCACAGGCAGAGGTACAGCTGCCTAAAAACTGGTTTGGGGGAAGGCAGTAGTGTCAGCCTGAGAGAAATGTTGCCTGGTGTCTTGTTCTGGTCAGGTCTTTGAGCACTGGGAGAGCTGCCTAAATTGCAGCCATGACATGGCTGCAGGCTGGGAGGACATGCAGGACTTCTCTGGAGTCACCTACGTGTGGGTTTTACTGCAATACAAAAATCTGAGAGGGCACTGTGAGCTGTAGCACTCATGCTACAAAACAATTAAAAGTGGCTGAGGGAACTGCTGTACTTGGAGTCACTGTGCTTCCAAAGCAGTCAGACACAAACAATTACTCTGGGGAAGGGAAAGCAGTGGAAACAAATAGCCTCAGGCTTGCTCTCCTACAGCTTAGAAGCAGGCTTCCTGTGAGATAAACTGCTGTGGAGTTCAGGGTTTGATCCTGACCTCCTTATACCTCCAGCTTCCCAGGGACTTCAGCAGTGACTTGCAAAAGGAACCATCTCCTTTGTCAGGGCCCAGGAGCTGCATTAATTAACGTGTTCAACACTGAGGCAGTTCTCAATCACCTGTTCTGCTGAGGGTGTAAGTACTAAGTCAGTAAGGCACCAAATTAGCTAAGTGGTTTCCATCATTTGAGGATGACCTGTGGTTCCCGTCCCAGTGAGAAAACACAGCATTCAGTAGGAGGCTGAGAAACAAGTCTCTATCAAGTCATTCCCAAAGCCCTTTTAAATTCCTGTTAAGGTCTGGAAATGAACAGCCAATTTAAATTAATCCCTTTCTTTCCCATTGCTAATTTTATTTAAGCTGAAATAATTGTTTGTTTGTTTTTTCAGAAAAAAAAATAAACATTTAAATGACATACAAGCAATAAATGTGCAGATGGTAGGTGGGCAGACAGATAATTTATGACCTAGAGCAAGCTATAAGCCATCTTTACCAGTTGTAAATGATGCCCTATGTGTTTCAGACCTTTGACACTTTAAACTCTAGTTAACATGAATGATGATTTAGCCCACAGTCCAATTCCACCCTGAAACAAAACATTTCCTTGATTAAAGGATTTCTTAGGGGAATATTTAATGTATCATATAACAGCAAAACCCTTTTACTTAGCAAATAATTCCAGATTTCTAAAACTGCGCCAAACTGAGGTTGTACTGGCAATTCCATATTTGCTTCATAGGAACAATATTTCTCCTTTTTAACTAGATACTTTAAAAGTAATAATAAACTATTGGAAATGCAAACAGTGAGTAGAATAAAAATATTCAGGCCTTTCTTGGAAATAAAAAGCCCGTATAGGTAGTTGGACATACTTTCAGGTCTGTGGATGCAAGCCATTATTTCATTAAAACCAGGATATGCAGCACTGGAAGGGATCTCAAGATTTTTTCTGGGCTGGGTGTTCCTGGATGGTGGGACATTTATCATCAATGACAGACAAACTGTTTCTAGGATGTTCATGAGGCCATCTTGCCTATTTCTTCGGATAAGGCCATCCAGGTAGGCAGTTGTAAAAAATCACTAGAAAGCATGGAAATAAATGGGTAACATTCAAGATTCTGGGAGGGTGGGAGGATGATGGGAAACTAGAAAGCATGGCATTGGGAACTTAATTGAGTGGATGACTGTAAGTGATAAGAGGGGGAGAAAAGGCCAGAGGCAACTCTTTTCTTGCTCATGACACTGTTGCGATGTCAGCAAAACCCACTGAAGGAGAGGTCTGTATTACTTAACCTTTCTCTTTTGGACAGGTTTCCAGTTGATGCCGTCTCTCTTAGAGCTTAAGGTAGAAGAGTGTGATGCAGGGCATTCAGACTGCTTTCTCCTTTAAGAGCCTGCCCAGATTGCATTGATTTTCCTGCTCTGCTGATGCACCAGTAAGCAACTGAGTGGTGGTTTTGGTCTCTGTGCAATGGAAGAAAAGCACTTTTCCTGTCCAGCCCCTGTCACAGCTCTCCCATGATCTGCCTCATCTTTGCCCCCTGCTCCTGTGGGCTGTGCTTTAGTCATGCCTGCAGCTTCAATGCCCACACCTCTGAGGGCTGGGAAACCAGCCCATGTCAGTGTGTTCTCCACAGGTCCCCCAGTTTCCACATGGCATAATGGTACTCAGGTGCTGTCACTGGAAAGGGTGGCTCTGTGCACTGGTCCTACTTGTGGAGGAGGCACAGTCAGCTGTGAGATATGATACACATCCATGCACAGGCACAGCACCAAATCACCGTGAAAACAGACACAGCAAAATGTGGACTTGTTTGCTCAAACCAGGCACAAATGTTTTCTAACAACTGTCTCTTCTTTATTCTATTTGCTTTGCATTTACAAACAGAGATGCCTTTTCTCTGTTACTTTTAACCACAAGCTATGTATATATAATTTAAGCACCTAATGCTATCTTTCTTTTCTTTTTTCTTTTTTTCTTTGGAAGATGTCTACATTGATATCCAGGCCTAACTACTGAGTGTTTTTTTTTTTTTTTTTTTTTTTTTTTTTTTTTCTGATTTTCTTTTGGTGACTCTTAATTAAAAGCCTCAGTCTGGTTTGTTCCTTTGCACTCCCTTTTAATTCTCTAACCTGGATATTTTCAGTCATTTCTTATTTTTTGCCCTCTTAATGTTTTCTGTTGCATCTATGCCTACCAATCTGAAGGCTGCTGGTAGTGCAGCTGCATTTCCTAACTACCTTTCACAGACCATTTAGTATTAGTTTATGAGCCATGAGCTGCTGCACTGGCCTCTTCTCTCTGTTTTACCAAGAGCAAAATGTGACCCATTTGCACCTCAGATTGTGTTACAAAACACCACGGAGCAGAGCTTTTCACAAAATTGCCCAAGGCATCTGAAAAGCGTACAGAACAGTCTTATTTTTTTATGTCATTTCCAATCAGTTTTGGTGTCATGAAGGCGTTGCCCAGTTTACACTGGGCACCCATTATTTCACTCAGACCCACAAGCTTTTGAAAACCCCTGTTCAGAGAAACCCCAGGATGGGAATGCAGAAATTGGTGCTGGCACCGGGTAGTTGTGCACAAGGGATATTGGCAGCAGCTCTGTCCCTGACTCGGTCAGGCTGGAACTGATGGCCAGTCTCTCGCCTTGTCCTCCTGATGGAGGACAAACCAGGAGGTGGAAAAGACATCGCTTGTTGTAAGCCCGTGTTCACCATGCCCATCCTCAAGTGGCTGGCGGACATGAGATTGCTCAGCTCAGCAGCTGCCCTGTGTGATCGTGCCAAGTGGAAATGGATCCTACGGCTTTTGTTAGCAGGCAGGCTTTACCTCGGCCATGCCCCTTTAAATCAAAGCATTTGCAATTCAGTAAAAGCTAAGGATAAGTACAATGAAAGCCAGGAGTTCCCTTCGACATGGAAATGTTTCCCCAAGTGACTCAAATTAAATTTCATAAAAAGAAATCCATAGTTCCATGAAATTTATAGATGCATTATAAAAAAGTAGTATATTGCAGGTTGCTTGATTTACTGTTGATTCTTTGGGCAGCACTCAGCAGACTAAAGGAGGAATGTGATTTGGAAATGCACTGGAGGGGATTCAGCAGTATGCTGGCAGCATCAAGTTTCATCCAATTTGAGGGGATTTTCACTCTCCTTGGATACTGTAACTAGCTGGGCTTACTATCAAATTACATATTGCTGGATCTCCTGTAAATCTGAGAACTAGTGAAAATAAATGCAAATATAGCGACTTTTGCCTCATTTGCGCTCCCACTAAGCTTTCAGTTATTCTGACATAATTTGTTTCTTTTTTACTGTGTCTTTTTTATGGATTGTGTATGAAGACTGAAGCTTCTACACAGCATAAGGACATTAAGGTATGTCAAGAATAAGTGTTGTGGACCAAAGGTCTTTAAGAATGGGTACTGTCACAAGTTACGTCAACAAAAATGGTGCAGATTTTCGAGCATTTTCTCTTCCCTTAAACCAGAGCAGATGGAGTAGTGGGCCTCATGATCTTACCATCACATTAATGTGTAACTATCTGTCTGCTACCCTGGAGCAGACTTGTACTGGCCAGACTGAGTAGAGTGAGCAAGCGACCATCTTCACTTGTCCATGCCTTGTCTATTCCTTGGATCTTAGTATTCTTCCTTCCATTTTTCCTTACCTCACACAGATGGGAAAATATTAGCGATTTGGAGTCAGCTGCAGCCACAGGAGCGCTGGGCTTCTATTTCCCCTCTACAGGGTTCCCTAATGAACCTCAGATTTAGCTGGGCTCCTTGCTGCCTTTACTCCCTTTTTCATTAAAAATCTGTCCTTCACTGTCGTCTGCAAACAGAAAAGGAGAGATAAATTGCACTTGAGAGCTTTAAAGCACAAGTGATCAGCTGAGGTCGACAGGAGCTGTAAGCACATGGAGGCAAAGTACCAGGAAGGCTGTAAGATACGGAGAGACACGGAACCAGCAGTCTGCCTTTGCTAGAGAGAAAGGTTGGCTCCCACAAAGCCAGAGGAATCTTATCCTGGTAATCAGTTACAGCCATGTTTGCTCAATGTAGTGTGCTAGAAACATGCAAAAGCAAGCCCTGAAGCCTGCCACAGAGATATCGATGAGCAGACACTTGAAAAGGCTGGGTGCTTGTTAATGTTTAACAAGCGAGTCCTCATCTGACTCTGTGGTGTTGAGCTTTATTTGTTTAATCCCTAAAGTCACCAAGGGAAATAGAATGCTGTCTATTAGCCTATGATAAATAAGTAAAGAGGAAGACCTGGAAGAGTCTTTCCATATTTATTCTGCTTAATAATACAGGAGCCTGTTCTACACAGCTTTCCATTTATGAGATGAAGCAATATTTCACAGTGATTTAAGCAAATCCTCTTACCTCAAACGTGATGGCGAAATAGGTAAAATTTGTCTGTCCTGAGGTCTGCAACTGGATTTGAGAACTGTCTTCACATTACTGCTTCTGCCAGACTCATTTATGGCCAAAGCTGTGAACAAGAGGGGACGCACCATTTTGAGCCAGGGTTAATTTAATTTTAGATGGGGACTCATAGCTCAAATGTAAGGACAAACCAGGCCTTAATGGAATATCTGTGTGGGAAATTTGTAGCTTTTCTAGCTAATAATCAGGCTTCTGTCCTAATCCATGGAAAATACAGACTTATCCCTTCTACTGAAAGCAATTTCTGTGGAATTCTGCTAGTTTGTTCTCCCGCTTTAGGCAGCACAGCAGAGATACTGCCCATGTGGGATGACATGATAATCCTGGCAGACCAAGGAGTTTCTTCCAAACAAAGTTAGAAATAAAGAACTTAACCAAGTCTACTGGAGTAGGATCCAAAATACTGTCTCCAGGTCTGAAATCTACTGTGGGCTCAGATTTTTGGTCAGTATGAAGTCTTGTTTTACAGCCCAGCTCAGGCAGGGTGAGTGTCACAGCTGTTCATTGCCAATTTTCATCAAACCCATGTCAAAAGCTATAAAGGAGGCCACCAGCTTCCTACAAATGGCCTGGCTTGGACACAGTCTGTGCTGCAGGACACAGTCTCCTGAAAGCAGAATGGTGAATCCTCTTCTCAGGCAAAGGGAGGATCCCTTATTCCTGATACCTGCCTTAACAGGGGGTTATAAAAATTGCACTTAATGATGCTGGGGCTGCTATTTTTAGCACTAGGAGTTCTGGTAGGTTTGTTTAATACAGAACAGTCATTTCCATTAACAGCCCGTGCATGGTTTTACAATCTGACTGCCCATCCATACCTCAGCTAACAGTTTTTTTGGAGTGGAGTGGGGTGGGGTGGGGGACGGAGTTGGGGGTGTTACACTTTCATCTTTTCTAGCTGCCATGGTGATGGTAATACAAACACCTCCGAAGGATGAGTTACTTCCCTTGGAAGAAGAGCGTCTTACTGTACACACAAGGACTGCAGAAATCTTTAGCATAATTTTGACCACATGGTAAGCTAGTTTGGTGGGTCATAAAGCAGAAAACTCCATCTGGGGCCAAGGTCATGTCAGCTCCATCAAGGGAACATTTTATGTTATTCTCTTCCACTCTGAAAACCACGTTTTGTTTCTCACTCAGGCCAAATCAGGGGTATAACTTATAAAGAGCATTTTCCAATCTAAATAGCTATTCATACATTAAGTAGAATATTTGCTGCCAAAAGAAGTTTCTCCCCAGATTCAGATCTAAACCACATTGATTATATGCTTTCAGAAAAGCCTTCCAACCCTTTATCCTCCTGCTCATACAGTTTTCCACATAGGAGGGTGAGCAAAACATCTCAGCCCCTCCATGGAGGACCGATAGAAGTTAGCAAACGCTGTGAATGCAGTTCTACATCTGGTGAAACTGGGGGAGACTGTGCAAATAACTTGTTCAAAGCAAATATAGGAGATGATTGCCAGAGCCCAGAAAGGGCCGTGACATGGCTGGGTGGTGCCTGACCCGTACTCCACACTCTTTAACATCAAATACATAATACAAAATCATGGTCTCCAAAACTCTAACACAGAAAGATAAAAAAATCTTGCTATGTCTGGCATTCTATTCCAGTATGGGATGTTTGGGGGTTTCTTCTGGAGATTTTGTATTTTTCAGGATGGAGCCAAGAGAAAAGACCTTGCATTATGAAGACAGGCAGCCTTTGCCATTGTAATTTAGGGTCAAACTGAGTTTGTTATAACTTATTCAGCTTGCGAAGAGTTAATGCAATGTGCTTTCAGATGCCCTCAGCTGCAGTCCCACCTCCTCCCACTGGGTCCCTGCCCTATATTCTGGCACTGCAACTGGTGATGGAGGAGTCTGAAGGAAAACAGAAAGAGCAATATTATTAGCATTCGGAAAATGTAAGAATAAACTTTGCTCCCCGAGGGAATGACTTGAGTGACACAGTGGAAAAAAGCCTGGGGATATGTCTTCCTGCACCCTCTGCTTCCATTACCAGTGCAAAGATCCCCAGGTCTCCAATGGAATTAAGTCTGCGTTGCCTGTTGCACAATGAGGGCATGCCTTGGTAAGATACTGTTGATTAGATCTTTCTTAACCATGAATATGTACCAAATCTATCTGATGTTGTTCAGTTATAAGGAATGAAGTTCACCCTGTGACCACTTTGGCAAATATTCTTCATTTTCCTTTGTAGTTCTGAGATTTATAATTTTATAATAAATCCTTTTAAAAAAATAAAATATTTTATTTAATATTAGTTCCAAGGAAAAAAAAATAAAAAATAAAAAATATAACCTGAAACAGCATTCATGGATACACACATAGAAATGTAGACTGCATATTACTAATATATTAACAATCTGTATTACTTTAAGGTAAATATATAGGGTAAGAATGAAGAGGAAAGGTAAAGTAAAATGACTGCAAATGTGACTCAAAGTTTTAGAATATTTTGCAATTAACTCTAAAGGTAGCTCCAGGAAGATTTCATTTTGGAATTCAAGTATGTGTAAGTTTTCCTATATAGCTGGGAAAATGACAGTCAGAAGGTGGCTTTTTAAAACTTACTTGGCAAAAGTTTTAATAGCAACAGCTGTCCAAACATGCTGCAGGACTTCTCTACATAAAAATACAACATTTACTGAATTTTTGGATTGGGATTTTATTTACAAGCAAATCCTGTTGCCCTTGCACTGCCTTCACACACTGCATTTTACAGACAGTTACATTTTTTGTTTCAAACAGCCTTGGGGTTTCTGTGAGGGAGAATGGCAAGACTGAAAGAGAGAAGAGAATAATATATGTGCCAGTGCTCAACGTTACAGATCTTGTCGTAAGCACGAGTTCACTGCTTTGTAAAGGTAGACAAGAAAACTAATGTGGAGCGTGCAAAGCTGTTCAGAGCAGAGAAATAACTCCGATTTTGTATGCATGAAAATATTTGAGAGCTGTGTTCGGGCAGCACCACTGTTTTCCATCCCCAGTCTAACCACAGCAAAGGCCACCTTCACCCTCAGTGCCTGCCCAGTGCTCCCCATCAGCTCTCATGGCACCAAGCCCAGAAAGCAGCAGCCCGTGTCCCAGTGCGAAGTTTCCCCTTCTCCAGTCAGCTCTCTTCTGCCGTGTGTGACCAGTAATTTGGGGAAGGTGAGAGGGGCCAGGGCTTGTCTTTGATGGGGTCCTCACCTTTAGCTTTGCCACAACCTCTGCCAGGTTGATGGTAGCTAACTCAGATGAAATCTAGACCTATTTAGGTGTCTTCATGAGCCTTCCAGGACATGGGGTATTTTTATGTATTCATTGACTGAAAAGGGCCCTGCGGCCTGGCTGATGTATCTGAATATTAAAATATCTGTCACTTAGGCTACACCCTTCACATTGCTGCTGGGACATATTGAAGCAAGAGAGACCATCACCAGCTGAAAAGTACTGGAGCACCGACACTGGCCTGAAAGGGGTCCGGGCTGTTCTGAGAAATTAACTCTGGGAATCAGCTAGTTTTGACACATACAGATGATCAGAATTTTTTCCTTCCAATATTCACATGTGTGTCTCTTACGCAAATGCTGACTTTGGCAGAATTTTGTTCACACCTGTATCTTTCTTCTCACTAAGGTTTATGAACATGGTCGGAGCATTTTGCACGTGCCAGGGTAAGCAATGGCTGACACCAGGCATACAGCAAATAAGCACCATGCACGAACCCCTACTACCACTCTGCTGTAGTTATTGGCTCCTCTAATTCTTACAACCTATTTGCTATCCAGACACATTATACAACTTCTCTGCTGCTGTGTTGCAGGAGTACCACAGGAGTTCTATGGATCTGCTGGATGGAAAGGGACAGAGGGGATTGGAGGCTATGCCTTTCACAAATAGGTTTCCATGGTGTGACCTTTTCACAGCATCACTCCAGTGATCCCTCCTTCATGTAGCAGCCCTCGTGTCTCCCTGCTGGAAATGCTCTGTCTCCCACAGCCTCCTGTGCAGTGGTCTGGGGAATCACCCAAGGCATCTTTTTAGAAGAGCTAGCTGATATAGAGCTGCTCCTTTGCACACAAACAGAGAATCCATGCTCAGACATCTCCCAGGAGATCCACGAAGTGAGATGAGGTTTGAAAGAGATTCTGGTTCTTGGATAAAGGTAATAAGAAAACATCCAGCCTATTCCCCCCTTTTCTGAGGGGGTCCACTGAATCAGGATCAGTAAGATCACTTCCAACTGTTAAGATAATCACTAAGAATATAAATGTGTTAGGAATAGAAGAAAAAAAAAAAATAAGGAGAAGGGGAAACAGAAACGCTTCCAGAAAAAACAGGAAGAGAACAAAGCAGTGAACTCTGGAAAGAGAAGATGAAACAAGTGAGCCAGAGTCATGCAGACCTCAGCATTAGTCAGTGTGTTGCTGAGAAACTGAGAATACGTCTGGTCTAACTCCCACTAGGCATGGGTGGTGGGTTTCACAGAAGGAATTACAGCGCGGTGAGAAATGGCATTAGGTTTAAGAATAAATTTTCAAATGGCATTAAAATGAAGGCCTTGAATCGTCTTCCAAAATGTCATTTTGCCCTTCCCCTCCATATTCCCCGCTGTCACCTAAGTTTTTTTTCTTATTTGAAACCAAGAGCTGTCTAAGGATCATTAAGCAGTCAATTTGGTGGCATTTGAGCACGGGCTAAATGTAAGCCTTCACATACTTTTCCTATCCACAGAGCTGAGACTCAGCACTTTCAAGGAAGGGGAAAGATTTATGGATTAGACATCCATGCACGTTCCCACCCGGGTAGCCCCATGCTCCCTCCAAGCCGTGTCTTGGCTCAGACACCTTGGAGAACAGCATCGAGGTAACCATGGTGACAAGGGCCTTAAAATGGTTGTAGTCATGATCATTTAAAACAAACAGCTGCGTAAGTCTGGCCTAATCCTAATGTAATCCTCCCAAATCTGGCAACCTAAAAATAGAAAGGAAAAAAGAAAAAAAAAAAAAAAAAAGAAAAAAAAATGCCGTCCACCTAATTAAAATTAGTTCTGCTTCAAACAGCGGAGAATCTGTGCTTTGCAGCTAAATCTAAATTCTGCTTCTCCATGAGACAGGGCCCTTGTGTCACAAGTTCATTGTTATATTTTTAGACCCAGACACTAAGAGGTGGGGCCCAAATATAAACCTCATTGTACTTTGGCAGCAAACAGGAACCAAATGATACCTTGCAGAGGTCAGGCTCGTTTTGAACTCTCTCTGGAAGGTTGGAGGTTTGTTTGTTTGTTTGCTTTATTTTTCCCAGACATTATAGTTTTTTTCATTAGCTTCCTTCACAGGAAGTTTTTAGTAGCTCTTCTTGTGGCTCTTATGCTTGTCACAGTGTGGAGGGATTCAAAGGCTTTAAGTGACTTTCTGGAAGACCATCAAGATGGGATTAAATAACCATTCTGCTATTTTAACCTGGGTCTTCTGATTTTGCAAGCCCAAAGTCATCCTTTGTGGGTCAAGACATCAATATCTGTGGCTGTACCTTGCCTTTGAGAAAGATGCTTTCACGCTTGTCAGAAGTTGCAGTAATAAATAGGACAGAGCTGTACAGTACAGAGACAAATAGAAGAAATCACACGAGGTCTTCATCGGGAGTTTGTGTGCAGGAACCAGCTCCTCCCTACTACATTCAGGGACTACTGCCACGTCTCTGGATGTCTAAGGAGCTGCACTGGTGAGGGGATACTGAGAAAGGAGAGTGTTCTCCTGTGTTCCTAAGGTCCCACCATGCTCTCCCTGAGAGCAGAGGACATAGATCAATGTTGTCATGCACATTGGAGTCTGAAGTAGGATCCAAGATGTGGATGGATATCCCCAAGGTCACCCACGATCAGCAGCAGGGCACAGAAGGACATCCATGCTTCCAAACTGACCTCGGCCCCACCAGCTGAGGAGACAGCACCAGCAATGTTACTGCACATTTGGTCTCCCCCACAGGGCTGAACTGAAGAGATGCACTCAGAGTAATGGTAACAACACCGGGGTTGTCATGGAGGAATGAGGAGGCTGGGAAAATCTTATCTGGCTTCCCACAACCACTAGGTACTCCTTACAAAGTGCTGATGGCGAAACTCTGGTACTCCTGTGCTGGGGTAAGGGGCAGAATGTGACAGCACTCAGGTGCAAGGGGGAGCCTCAAGTTCTATTTCTGCTAGGATTTGGGTAACACAGCTTACTTTTAACCTTCTTTTTTGTTGTTGTTTTTGTTGTTTTGTTCTTTTTTTTTTTCTGCATAAATTCGTGAGAGAAGGAGCAAAGGGGAGCTGGGGAAAGCAAAGCTGATTTCAAAGATATATTTATAAATCTCTAATGTTGTGTTTTAAAATCTTTCAAGGTAATCACCTTCTTTCTGCCTCCCAGGTCTGTTTATATATTCCTGGTGTCCTGAGCGTACAAGAGGACCTTTAACTTCCCATCTGTGAAAAACAGCCACCATAATGAGGTGTTGATATGTTTGGAGCGCTACCTGCTACTATAATAGGAATGATTAATAGTGATAGATCATTTTCCACACCCACACAGATAATAGCATCTCTCCTGGGATGGCTGACAATGTAATTGTGGCAGAATGCAGGGAGGCCTGAAGCGCATTTCATTAGTTATTGACTGGGGTACTTTGTCTCGTCCTTAAAAAAAAAAAAAAAAAAAAAAAAAATACACAGAGAAAAACCACCTGACAGGAAAAAGGAAAAGCATGTGCAGTACTTTTTAAAAATCAGCACACAGGCGCAATTAAAGATAACAATGCAGCAGCAAATCAGTGCAACCCATCAGCATTTTCTTGTTCCACCGCACACAACAATGTATTTGCCCCAAGAGACATTTTTGGAGGTGCAAAAGTTCACCTGCAGCCTGTTAATTCACTTTGAGACGGGACTGCGATCACTTAATGGACTCTTCTTGTACTGGCTGCTATGGTAACTGCTGCATCACGCTCTCCATTGGCTTGTTTTTGGAGGAGAGTGTAAACTGAAAGAGCAAATCTCAGATGGGTTTGTTACTGGAATCAAAATCCCAGGGCGGATTTGCAATTCTACACATGGTCTTGGCCCACCGAGCACTCCTTTTATAGGCATGTTTGCTCATCTGGCTTAATTTTAAACCCAGTCCTTAAGCATTGTGTGCTCAAAAACACTTCTCAGAATTGAAGTCTTTTGGGTTTGGGCTGGGTTGGAGGCACATGTGGAAAGCTTAAAAAAAATAAAAGCACAGAAAAAAAATAAAATATGAGACAAATAGAATGGAGATTGGGTTAAATCATTCAGCCCATCTGGCCTAGTCATCAAGCGCAAAGGCTGCAGAAGCAAAGCCCTCTTCAAAAGCAAGCAAAGAGTTGTCCTCAGGAGCTGGGAAAAAGAGCTACCAAGTCTTAACCAATCGTAACCAAAGCAGTGGTAAATACCCAAGTCTGCAGACACTCTGGAGCAACAACAAAGAGACCTGGGTGTGGAGATTTTTCATTCATCTCCTTGGTGTGAGCACTACCATGAAAAGTGACATTCACCATCTCCTGTCTCATTCTGTAAAGAGGAACAAGGAGTCAGGTGCTGGGGCAGGACAGAGCATCTCTGAGTAAAAAGGAAAGAGTTAAGGGAAAGCAAGGGGAAAAGGCATCAGGGAAAGGGGAAAAATGGGGAATGAGAAAAAGAAGATGCAGAAAAGTGAAAATGGATGTCAGTGACCTGCTGGAAGCTGGCAAATGAGTTCCTGCAAACGGATGGGTGAGGTCGGGCAGTGGCAGGCAAGCAGGATAGGGGTAGTAGCAGAGGATGCAGGTTCATGTCTGGGCAGGAAGCAGACTTGAGAGCTGGAAGGGGCCTCAAGAAAAGAAGAAGCTTACTCCTCACCCCGCAGCAGGACCCTCCCTGTCAGGGTCATTTCTCACAGATACTTGCCTGACCTGTTCCTAAAGATCTCCAGCAGAAGATGCTCCTGGACCTTCATAGACCTCCCACTCAGGGGTTTGCCATGTTTTTCTCAGAGCTGGTGTTGAACATCTGATTTCTTTCCCAAGTGCATGAGAAGAACATATTGATTATATCTTCTTCTCAGAAGTGTTTGAAGACTACTTAGTCTATTCCCCTGGGTTCTTCTCCAGGATTTCTTAAAAATATAATGTCCAAATATTCTAGATGATGTTTTACCAATGAGCTTCAAAAGGGTTATTTAATGCACCTTGCAAGCTACATTCCTCTCAGTAGGCTGCCAACCTTTTTTTGCAGCAACATAACCTTCTTGAGCGAGGGTCAGCTTGTGACCCACCATTACCCTCATATCTTCTTCTCCAGAACTGCTACTGATCACATTTCCACTGTATAGCCAAGGGAAATATATAGCCATATAGTCATATACTTGATTATTCTAGCCTGAATACAGTACTTCCTGTAACTTCTGTAACTTTTGAATGCCATTTGAATTTCTCCCTCCAGACCTCTTTAAGGTCTTTTTGAATTTTAACTCTTTCTTTCAAAATATTTGCCATCACTTCAGTCTCCAAAGATAATGTATGTCCTTTCTAGTCCCTCATCTATTTTATTAGTGAAGGTACTGAATAGATGTGATTCAGGACAGAACCTTGCAAAATCCTATTGAATCCATCCATTTTAACATGGATATAGGGATAACTTTATCCTGGAAAAGGGCAGAAGATATAGAGAATGAAGAAGAAAACGGGAGTAAGTCAGTTAGAATGAAAAACCTCTTGGACTGAGTGGAGGTGGTGTGGTAGATGTAAATAGGTAGGGAAATGGACTGAGGTGGCATACTATTGCTTTTGGCCATAAGGTAAGAGACAGAAGTGAGTGAAAGGAATAAAAGAAGCAGCATGAAAATCAGGGGATCCCAAACTGAACTGATGGGTTCTCAAAGCATTTGATGAAAGCAGTGAATCAAACAAATTATTAAATAATAATAATAATAAGTCAATACAGCTATCAGCAAACTATACAACTTATATGTGGTGCCTGTCAGACCAAAGAAAAGGAAAACTACTCCTAGGAATGGGCAGACAGGCAGTGATGGGCCAGTCAGCAAAGCTACCACCACAGCAGAAATCTGGGAAGAGTAACGGTGCTGGGGAAGCAGTTCATGCAGCACTGGGCCGTGCTGTTCCCCAGTGCCTCCACCTGCAAACCACTCCAGATATGTGCATGGGGTAAGTGCAGGGAGCAGGCAGCAGTGTATGAGTAAGCACCCAGTGGAGCTGAGAGCAGGAGAGGGAATGACTGAAAGTCATCTGATATCAGCTGTCAGCAGGACATGCTGGAGGGCTGCTTTTTTCCTTGCTGCTGCATCTCTGCAACCAGCCAAATGTGAAAGCAGGGCTTTTAAATTGGTATCAGTGAGCAAAGCCCCAACGAAGACAATCAGCCAAGAGATAGGGTGGTGTGTCTCACAGGTGGTCCTCCCATGCTGCCCCTTCCCCAGCAGAGGCTGTCAGCTCCTTGGGTTTGAACAAGCTGGGTTTGGCTTCACCTAAGCCATGTGGCAGCCTGGCCATTCTTCCTTGTCCCCATCATATGGTGTGAGCTATTTAGGCTTTCCACCCTCTGCCCTTTATGATGACTTCTGAGGTGGCAAGAGCTGCCCCATGTGGGTGGAAGGGCCAGAGGGCAGGCCTGGACCACCACCAGGCCTTCCTGGGGTGCGTCACCACCTCTGTCACTGGGAGGGAATAATGACAGGTCACCAGGCAGACATTAAGGTCATGGGTGGGGAAATGACCATCCTAGTACCACCAGTGACATGCACCTGCTCCTGACTGTCCCAAAATGTGCGATAAGTCAGCGAGGACAGACCTCGGCCCCTTGGGCTTGGCCCCATGCCACTGCCACTGATGGCAATTCACATGCTGAGCTCCTCTTGCTCACCACTCACATGGACCATGTTCTGACACACATCACCCAAAATAGAAATTCCTTTCTAACTACATGGTTGTCTCTGGAGTTGCGTTTGAGCCTCAGTCAACTCCTGAGACACCAGAGTCACCCTCTTTTGAGGCAAGGAGCAAGTCTTCCTCAGTCAGCAGGCGCTGCCAGCCTCTTGGGAAGCTTGCAGCCATACAAAGTAGGCAAGCTGTGATAACACTCTCTTCCCACACGTTTCACCCAGATTGACAGCTCTACCCAGTTGCCAGTGGTGACGGTTTAGCTACCACGTTGTCCCTCCATGGAAGCTCTTCTGGTTGGCAGCAGCAGGAGATGTGTCTGAGCCCTGTTTTGTGGGAGCTGAGGGGGCAAAAGGAGGTGCACAGGGTTGAGGAACATGAAAATGAAGCTAGGCAGGTAGTGGTAGTGAAAGATAACACAGCAGCAAGGCAGTCCCTTAGGGATTCTGCTGCTTTGTGTCCTTCCAGATGAACATACAGACAGGGACACCCCAGCCTGTATTTGGTGATTATGGCCAAAAAATTATCCCATACCTGTTCTTTCAGAGACCTCAAACTTTGTCATCCACTGTCCTCCAAAATAAAGGTCATATGTAATAACACAAACAAGCAAGGGCTAGGCTTTTTTTTTTTTTTTTCTCTGTGCTTTATGCTTTACCTCAATGTACCAAAAAGAGAGACAAATTAGCTTGAAGCATCCATTTTTCAAGATACCTGGGCACTGTTTTCTGCAGGAGAAATATGAGCCTGAAACCATCTGTTATTTCCTGTGAAATATCTCCCCTGTCTGACGGGGCTGACTGCTGCACTTCTTACTTCCTTTACACAAGCAGAAAAAAAGAAAGGAAAAAAAAAAAAAAAAAAAAAGCCGCTCTTGGCCACCCATACTTTCAGCTCTGTTTACTGATTTCTACAGCTTCCTCATGAGACACTGCCAGAAAGGCAGTAGTTCAGCTGACTACAGGCTGTTCTCATTAATCCCCCTTAGCTAAACAAGATGCAGGATGGAAAAATGCAAAGCAGGAAACCCAGCAAATTGCATCGAAGCAGCATTTTAGGAAATCTCAGCAAGACACTTTTTGCATCATGCCCCTGTTGATGAGCAGTTGTTTCGAACAAATTGCTTTTTACCAGTCTAAAGCACGTGGATATTTGTATGCATATAGGGTTGTTTGTAAAGTTTCTGGAAGGCCACTTCCTTCCTCCCATGCTCCCACAGCTTTTTGATGTCTTCGCTGCATTCAAAACATCATTAGTTAGCTGACCAAGGGTGCTGACCCTTCTTCTTTCCACCTTATTTACATTTTTCGCATTTCAGGGTAGCAACAGTGGCAATGCTGTAAGCAAGAGTGAAGCTATGACATTGCTGATGCACCTCTCAGTTCATCCTGGGGCCTGCTCATGTGTTCAAAAGCACAGTGTGAGGGATGGGAGGTCCCTTTTCCCTCTCCTTTCAACCTAGCCAGTATTACTCTTGTGGAAAACCTCATATTGGTGGTTTGGGAGCTGATTCCTTTACCTATTTGCATAGGCTATTGGTGAGATAACACAAGAGGAGGCAGGCTGTTACAGACAGCTTCTGCCCCATGGCAGGTGGAGGAGGATGGAGACCCCATGGTGGGTACTTCCAGCAGGGCTGTGCCCCACTGACTCTCGAGGGAAGGGAGAATCTTGCCTTTTTATGAGACATGTTCCGGTCCCTTCATCATCTTCATTGTCCATCGTTGCTAACAAGGCAGCTGGTGAATGGCATTTCAGAGCTCTTTGTATCAGCCTTCTGATCAGCTCCTGTTTTGCCATAACCACTCTGTCAGGCTGGAGGAGCCCAGCTAAAATTGCTCATATGTTGATATCTGTTTGAAAGAGCTCCCAGTCCATGCACATGACGTTTTCCTGACAGCATGCCAGAGACAGATCACTCGACTTGCTCTTTGTTTTTTTTTTCTGCCAAGCTCACAGGCTCAGCACTCACAGAAACATAACCTCCAAGGTATGAAGTTAGTTTTTCGGTGAAGACACACAAATCAGTGTTCATTTCATTATTCTTTTTTTGGCAAGTGATGTTACCCTTTGCTCAGATCCCCTACTACCTGTCTTCACTGGCAGCATAACAAGCTGGGAGCTGGCTCCCTGCTTGCTCAGAAACTCATTCCTCTTTTGAGTTTAAGCATTGCAATCACTGAGGCATCTAAGTCAGGCAGTTCTTGTAGATGGCTTGGAAACAAGTGGTCAATCTTTTTATGCTTCATTTCAGTAGACATAACAATGCTTTCTTCTCCTTTATCTTTCCTGCCTTTATTAGGTTGTAGTTTCTGCAGAGAATCTGTTTACTACTCAGTGTTAGCTTAATATAATAAATACTTGTATGGTGATACAGTATTATGGGATATATATGATACTATAAAGATAGATAGTTATATACATACACAGTATAAAGGATAGTAGGCAAAATACAGGTTCTTATTTTTGCTTGAACTATTCCTATTAGAGGTACCCTGATGACCTCTAACATTTTGTTAAATTAAATTACTAAAGCAGCCTCCTGAATGTGTTGCCTTCACAAAACAATGGTCATGAAACAGATGAGAAGCTTGGGGACTTTCCAGTCTTCCTGTAAACAATATCTGCATGGGTAGTTGCAACATCATCCATTAATGGTGGTTCACGTGGAAAGGGGTGGGATGAAATTGCACGTTGCTGAAAATCCAAACAAAACTAAGTCTTCTTTTATGATCTTCTAAAAGGATCACGCCATTTCTGTGTCAAAGTTTTCAGATAAAAAAGGCTTGGCAAATTGGTAAATAGGGTAATTTTCTCTAAATACGTGCTATAAAACCCTGACAGATTTTTCCAAGCTTAGGAAAAAGAGCGAAACCAGAACAGTTATTTCACATAGAAAGTAAATCCCTTACTAGTCAATCTTTCTGAAGGGAAAGGAAATTATTATATAGACCTGGCCAGGCACCATCACATATTCCGTCAGAAATACTTCTGTGGGCAGAGACCCACAAACCTACAGTATGAAGGGATAGATCAAGAGACCACCGTGTCCGCTGGAGGGATTACAGTACATTACTTTACAGCAGTACGTTGCTTTGCCAGCCCGTCTAAAGTTACAGCATTTCCGTAATCCACGTAATATGCTGAAGAGTTATTAAGTTTGAGTAAACCAAACACCAGTGGGTGTGACAGCCATGTGGCAAGTGCTTGACTCAGACATCTACCACAGAACTTGAATTTCTCATATATTTTCGTACTCCTCAGTGAGGACAACAAGCAAGGCTGGAACTTATTGGTCAAGGGCTCAGTGGGCTGTGCCGGGATGACTAAACACTTGTCCTGGCTGTGGCACCAATCCTTGACTAATCTCTCTGTGCCTGAGGTTTCAGCCTTTCCGATTGCTTTGTTCTCAGGCAGCATTCCCAGCAGGAGAAGAGAAATGTTGTCTGTGGAATAATTCCCCCAAGCGAACAAAGATTTAGCTAAATATGTTGTGACACAGGAATAAAAACACACGGGAAAAAGTGGGAGGTTGTTTAAATTTGCTACAAACAACAATAGGCTGTGTATGCTGACAAGACGTAGCACAGTTTCTGACATAATGGCTCTGTTGTGTCCTCTTATTCTGCCGATCCAGGTCAGTGAGTCTTGAAGCATAAGGTGCCCCACAGGTTTAGCTGTTTTCAGGATCTAGATCTCAGTTGTGATACTGGAAATGCTCAGGTGACTTTGCTGTTATGCAGAGTGATATAAACAATGAACTTTGTGAAGAAGCCCAGAGATAATGGAGAGTGACTGAAGCCTAGCACGAAACCACTCTTGGGTGTCGTGCTGTTTATAGACTGTGCCCATTCAAGCAAGGCAAAGCCTCTCCTCCTGGGGTATCTGTCATTCTTTAATGGTGGTACTTGGCTTTAATAATTAACCCCATTTATTGATATAGTTGTTTTGATTTATTTACTTTAAAAACTGGGGATTTTTCAGACTATTCTTAGAATAACAGCTCTCTGCTTAGTACAGCAGGTAATTTGCAATTCCCGAATAAATGGGCTCTGAGCTTTGACTCACCTACCAGGGACTCTTTGCCATACAAATAACAGCAGAATATGTGAGGTGTTTGTAGGCTCACCAGTTTCTATTTCATGGTATGAAGGTTTGTTGACTGATACTTCCAGAACTGTGGCAGTAGGGGAAAATGCATAAACATGACTCTTGTTGTCTTGTGTTTGTAGGTGATGTGTTCAATAAAGTATGGGCCAAATTAAGCTGTTACAGTGCACAAGCTGAGTGCCCTAAAGGTAGCCAAACCTCACTCCATTTCAGACCAAAAGATGTAATTTTAAGCCAAAGAAATCTTTCAAAAAAGAAATTGGCTTAATAAAAATATGACCACTTTCTATAAACATTTTTGGTCTGTGTTTTCAGATCATCACAGCTATACTAACTCTAATAATAAACTTTATTTTCCATTATTAACTCTGGTGTCAATTTAAATCTTGAACTGAGAAGCAGATCCTGGAGTGAGTTGATTGTTAGCTAACATAGTGAAAGTCTCATAATGAACTAAAGACCATCAGTAACAGCAGTAACTGATTTAGCTGTATGATTAACTGCAACTGTGAGAAACTACCTTTCAATGAGTAACTAAAAAGAAGATTTCAGCCTTGTCTGTGGGCTGTTTTGCTCTTATGCTCTAAGGTTTTTGATCCTCCTCCCTTAAAAATAGCATCTAAAACAATTCTCACATTGATCATTGCTTATTTCTTTGCAATGCATTTCAGCACACATCTGGAAGTCATGGGGTTAAAAAACAGCAGGGGGAGGGAGCAGATATTACATTTTGCTGACTTTGTCCTAAAGAATTCTTTGATATTGTTAATGAGCTACAAGGATACACTGAAGTATAGATGCGTAGAGGAAGCAGAACAGTTCTGAATCCATTCCCATCTGTAGGTCCCCCTAGATTCATGCTGCAATATGGGAAAACAAAGAAGACACTCAGTCTGTACCATCAGACTTTATTATGTTCCTCTGTTATGCAAGAAAATGATTGCAAGGCATGTTCATAAGGAGATCATCATTATACAATTAAAGTGAAACTAAGCTGGTGTTTGGGAGCATTTAAGCTGCCATTAGAAACTGAAGCTCAAGCTAATATCATATTTCAGTGATGTTCTGACAAGAGCTCTGAAGGAAATTGCCTTTAGTGAGTTGCGCCTGGATCTATATGCTGGGATGTACAATAGAGCTGATTCCAGGCATTGTATCTTTGTGATTCCCATAGCAGATGCAGAATAAGAATATATCTGTAACTCAAATACTTATTATATTTGAGCCTCTAGGCCTGTCCTAACTACTGTGCTTCTAGGCTAAACTGTGTTAGGGATATGCAAGAGAACCTCTTTCATTCATTTTTTGCTTGAAGCAAAGAAATCTCTTTCTGAAAAACAATCTAATCTTGATTTGGAAATTGTCAGTGATGGAAGAATCAACCACAACCCTGGATAGATATTTCCAATGGTTAATTATCTGTGTGGTTGAAAAATGTTCCTCACTTCTAGTCTGAATTTGCCTGGCTTCTGCTTTCAGCCACTGGATCTCATTATGTCATTATCAGCTATGTTAAAGAGTCCATTTTCATATTTTCTTTAACCATGTAGGCATTATGAGAGGGATCCCATTTATGCAGCTTTAGCTGTCAGACAGTCACTGCATAATCTAAACTAGTTCACTAGGCCCTTTATCAGCCAACTCAGAGAGACAGTCATCCCTCTTCCATTCTCCTTGAAGCTGGCAAGCACATCTACTTTATGCACAACTACAGCTGAGACTTGCTACACTTTCCCTCGTTTCCTGTTTGGGTTGGGTTCATGAGTGGACATTGTACGTGGACCCTGTGCCTGGATGACTCTTGCTGTGACTCTTCTACTTCTGCCATATGCAGAGAACAGAGCTTTCATACAGTCAAGGTGCCTGATAGGGCAATTATACCTCCAGGATCTAGTCTCACTTCCTTGAAATACAAGATATATTTGTCTGCTACCTGATTCCTGTGGCCAGTGAGCCAGACATTTAGTCTGAATCCCCCTATCTCTGTAAGGTTTTCTTGCAGACTAGAATGGTTTGCAAAGATATGAGATCTTTTCTGTTCCAGACTGCTAAAGGTCACTTAGTGATGTCAGGCCTGAAATTGCCTATGTGATGTCCCCCCTTTTTTTCCTCATTTGCACATCATATCCAATGAAATAGTTGATGAAGAAAGATAATCTGGCAAATTTCAGGGCAAACTTATGCTTTTCCAGAATGATTGACCTTCCTCTTGAGGCAAGAAGCAACACTTCCTGTAGTGGAGACCTCAGCCCCACAGTTTCCCAAGACACTCATTTTCCAAGTACATCAAGAACTACTGGAATAATTTCCTGCTCTTCCTATGCCTGTCTGGCCAGGTCACCACCCAAACCACTGCCACTGTCTGCTTCTCTCTTTCCTGGGAAAGCAGGATGTTTTCTAGACTTGTCACTTCCATCTTTCATTTTCTTTTTGAGCTAAGAGGGAAAGAGTAGTGTCTTTCCTTGCCTTCACTAACAGGAATCATGCTGTCTTAACATCACTCTTGCAGATTCACATCAATTCCATTGAGTCAGGTCGCTAAGCTGGTGGATATCTACAGCAGAGATCTGTATGACTCTGAAACTAACATAGGCTCACAGCAGCATATTTTCCCTTTTGCAAAAATAATTTTTTAAAAGTGAAAAGGCCAACAAGAAGTGGAACAGTAGCAACACAATAAGAAATAACTCAGTAACGACAGTTTGAAATTTTTACTACTTATATTCCTAGACTGATATGAACCATTATTAGTTTTAGTCTCAGAAATGCAGTGGATACTAGATCAAAAACACTTTTATATAGGGAAGAATCTCTAGCTCAGGAATATTGAAAAAGATTAGTTAAAATTTAAGTCCTTGTGTGTAAACAGTGCCCAGTCTGTGAAGCACTGGTGACAAAATGCTTCAACGAGTGGGTAGTAGCAAGGATTTCCCCAGTAGTGACAGTGTCATAGGAGCAAGTGGCCCTTTAGACCCCACTGGAAATGTTCTGCTGTTTTCAGGGAAAATTATCTTGAAATGGAGAGTGTGTGCATGTTTGTGTGTGTGTGATCACAGGCACAGCTCCTGATGGATATTACATTACAGGAGTACTTTCACCACTGCTTGTAGAAGCACAGATGTGCCAAAAGCTGTGGTCCAGAGGGAACTTGTCAAAGGCTGAGTGAGAACAGTTAATCCTTCATGTCTATCCAGCCTTTTCTGCTGCAATTGTCTGCAGGAATGCTGCCTACCACCAGCTGCGGCAGTGCATTTAGGTGAAAACTGAGCCAGGGGCTCTCACTTCACCACAACTTATTCCATGAAATAACTTCTCCATAATGGTAACAGCCAGCCCAGTCTGGATTTGCACTGCAGTTAGACGCCACATTCAGATAGCATGATTTGTGAACACAGCTCAGATGCAGTGATGAACTTCTATCCTCATTCCCCAAACGAGCATCAGAGTCTCTGCCCACAGAGTAACATCCTTCCGGGTAGCATCATGGTTTGGTGGTGGTTCCTCAAAGGGGTTAGAGCAGATCACCTGGATTATTCTGAGATTTAAAACTATGAAGTCCACCTAAACTGGGGGTTAGGGAAATTTGGGGGGGAAAGGCTGAATATCTCTTTTAGACCCAAATCTCTTCAACTCGGTCTTCACTGTTTGATACTGAAAGACAATGCATTAAGCAAAGGGTTTTCCTCCTCACATTCACCAATCTGATTTATGAGGCTGTCCTCTCTTCACAAGAGTACTTATGCTTTGTATTTCTCCAGAACAGCCTCATAGCTTACAAATGTTTGCACATGATGGAGCTGCAAGAAGATTTTTAAAGATTTGTAAATAGTTCAGGCAGATCATTTCCATTCATTTCATGTAATTCTCTGAGAAGCATTGAAAAATATCAGGGTGTTCATGAGAAATTTCTTTCAATGCCAGAAAACCTTTACATAGCTACTGCCAATGCTACTGAGCAAATAATAATACTGTAAGATTTCAAAATCATGTTTATAAGCTGGAGCTGTTATGGTTCAGAAAACTCCAATGATTCACCAGCACTGTTGTTATGGTTAATTTTCCAGGAAAATACGTTATTGCAACAATTTCTCTTTTTTTGTCATCACAATGTTTATTCCATTTTCTGCTTGTTTTTACTGCTGAATCTTAGTCTGGCACAGAGATTCTCGTATCTAGAAAGGGTTGCTAAAACCATCAGCATTTTGAAACATATACAGACTGCCAGGGGATCTTATTTTTGGCTTTTTTTAATAACTTAGTGTTTTTGAACTTTTTAACAGTAATGAGCAATCCTCCCCCTCAACTAGCAACATTTTAAAGTGGCGTTTCAACTTTTGTGGCTGCAGTCCACTCTTTTATAATGTGGGAAATGCCCTGCCTCTGAACTGTGTAAGTGATACGTCATTCTCCCCAAGTCTGCTTTTTAGCAGAAATGAGTAAACACCTCTGAGGTCCTGAGGACGTGTTTTTAAAACAGTGTACAAAACTTGCAAGGATTGCAACAACGATGGCTGAGGAGTTAATAGAAAGAAAACATCAGGTCAGGAGAGAGTTGCTGAGGACAGAACAGGATGAGAAACTTGAAGTAATAGCACGGAGCAAAGGACAATTTTCTCTTTATTCCCCAGCAGCAGCAAAGTCTGTTGGAGTGCTGACTAAGCCTCCTGGGGGAGAGAGTAGGAGTCCCAGAGGATAAGCGATAAACATGGGCCTGGACAAAGCACTGGGAAATGTGCTGCTTGTCAGCAACTCTCCTGCTATGCGATGGAGATAAGATAGGTGGCCTATACTGTCTCAATAGACATCTGTGAAGCATCTCTTGAGGCAGACAGGGAGCAGGAGCCCCCCCAGCCGCTCTTGATCCTCCAGTCCATGACTTTTTTCCATTTCCTCCTTCTGCTACTCCCTTCTCCTCTCCATTCCTACCCTCCCCTGTAAGGCCCCAACTATCGATATATGTTTTAACTCTTTCTGAAGAAATTTGATAGCATGCCGACAGTCTTGATTATCACAGTACTTTGGGGATATTGAGACCACTGCATGCAGTTTGGAAGACAGCCACAGCTCACCTTATGGTCTCCACAAGGTTTTCATGGGAGGTGAAGGGCAAGGAGCATTTGGGGAGGGCCCTGCCATCATGGGATGGATGTGACACATGGGTGCAGCATGTTCAAACCATCCTCACTGCATGTATCTGGATCTGTGTTCATGAATAACACAAGCCAGAGTTTTCAGTTTTGTGATGGATGTTTTCAGACCTCCATCAGAAGGTTGGTCCCACATGACACCAACACCTGGGGAGGTTGGAATGAGGAAAGGTGCAAGAAAGCCATCCTCCTTTCCTATATAGAGCAAGGCAGGCCCAGAGAAGAGCGTTTTAAGAGTGACATCAAAGTTTTCTCATCCAAAGGGAATCTCTCTGGGTCAGATTCCTCTGAAATATAATATCTGTATCTGGGCATCCTACACCTCTCAGCATCAACAGGAAAAATAAGCACAACTAAAAGTGGTATTATACATCATCTGAAATACCTTTGAAATTTGCCATGTATTCCTGTGCATTGACTCAACAAGGATCCAACAGTGATTAACTCAAATGTAAATAACTGTGTTGTAGACATACAGAGATAGGAGACATGGATCTTGCCTCTGTGCCTTGGTGTGCCCTGATTTCACTCCATCAGGGTTGCGGGCAGTGAACCTTAACACCGCTCCAGCTTCAATTGTTTAATTCCCCTTTGTCTTTCAGTCCGTATTCGATTCACGCCTGAACTTTGTGACTTCTTCCATGCCACTCCCCATATGCAGAGCATTCCTCCAGTTGAGGTTTGACAAACATCCTGGTTCTTAACACAGCTCGGAACACACCTGCTCTGTGAAACTCTGGGGCTGTCGTGGCCCCACCCCAGCATGGGTTTTCTCAGTCCTATGGACCACCACTGGCATTGCCAATTTCAGGACCTCCTCTTGCTCGAATTTTACTGGTTCCTCATTGCAAGGAGGTGTTGGATCCCACAAACAAAATAAAAAAATAAAAAAAAAATCACCTCTCGAAAGCCTGGAAGTTCAGGTCATTCTCTTGTATGGAGTGGAAGATACAGGGAAAACTGAAAAGAGACTTAAGAACTGTCTTGTGACCATTGTTAGGTGAATGATTTCTGCCAAAACAAGTGAATAAGTTGCTTACTATGGCCACTGAAGGTAGGACAAGAAGTGATATATTAAAATTTCAGCAATGATTAACTGTTAGAAAAAAAAAAATGTGAAGGGAAAGAAAGTGGGGCTATTCAATACCTTGGTTAGAGACCCTATTGCCTTTGGTTTTAAGATCAGTCTTGAGAAACACATCACACTGCCATCACATCTGCACAGCAAAGGAATGGGTTAAATGGTGGTCCATGACCCATTTCCCATGAGTTCTGTGTGCTTGTAGATAAGAATCCAAAAGTGTTGAATCACAGGGATGGTATCCCAGCTCGTCCAAGGGCAAAATAGGGGCAGAAGGTTAGGATTTGGTGATATAGTTCTGCAGCCCTGAGGAAAGTTGTTGTTTAGATCACAGCCCTGTTTAACTTCTAATGAAGTTGCTTAATTCTGCAGAGCTGACAGAGCAAACTCCTGCTGAGGTTAACAGCGGCTGAAGTTCAAGAGTGGGTACAGAGACAGAGAAGCATCAAAAACATGCAGGTGCATTTGTTTCTCCTACTTGTTGCTCCAAGAGACACTTGAAAATACAGATATGCCAGGTGTTTTTCTCATTTGTGAAAGCACAGAGAGCTTTCTAAATACGCTTTGTTTAGTTTTGAGTTTTATCCCATTCCTATATACCAAAGATCTGTCATTTGAACAGGCTTACAGGTAGACTGGAGAAATATTTGGTTTGACCTGGGAAACGTAGGTTTAAGGTAAGCAAGTACACATGAGGCATCTCACACCCAGTCTCCAAGAGCAGGGCACCTTTTTGAACATGCTCTAACTCCTTTCCGGCATAAGCTCAGCTTCCTTCATGGAAACACCTTTTCTGAGTCACATCTTTAAGCTCAGCTGGGATTTGGCCAGAGGCCACACCTGGAAATATACGCTGAGGAACATGCAAGGATACCGACCCAGCAAGCATACTTTACCAGGGTCTACATTTGCTCTGGCACCATTGTAGCCTGTCAGATGATTATGGTTTATTCTCTAGTCAGGTACCCAGTTGTTTAACTTCATCATTTAGTATGGACTAGCTTGGGATGTCTGTCTCTACAAGGTAACGTGTGAGATCCTGACACTGCTCAGAAGGGAAGTCTTGTTTAAGGCAAAGCTGCACTGCTCACGTGCCGGGAATGATGAGTGATGTCCATCACACAATGTCAGTGCCTGACTGGACAAGGGAGGCAGGTTGTCACATGCCATATCTGTCTCTGTGTGCCATGGTGGCCTGCATGGCCCAGCATGTATGGTCTGCACCAACCCACGTCACTGCCTCCTGAGGCTCAGAAGGAGATGTGGAAATACTGCATGTTGTCTTGCTGTAACCATGTTGCCAAGAGGAATCCATTGCCCAGAGGGGAATTAAAGCCTTGAGACTGGGTGAAAGAGACATGAGAGAAGTATATGCTAGGCTAGACCAGTGCCTTGTCCTTATGCTTTGGAGTATACATGTTCTGGGAAAGGTCCACATAAAATAACGTACAAAAACTCCATTTTGTGAGGTGCAAAGACCCTGGGAACACACTCCTTCACATCATGTGTCCAGCACGGAGGCCTGAAGCAAGTAGACAAGTAGAAATGGGACTTGTTTCTGCCATGTGAAGAGTCAAACCCAACTTAGGCCAAAGCAATGGGCATGTTCAAGCTGTATTATAATGAAACAGGATCCCATCAGTCCTGCCAAGACTGGTAGTAGAAAGCTTTCTGGGAAGGGAGCGTAAAGTAGCCTCAGGAGGGGTGGAAGGAGAGGGAGGGCTAGCTGAGGAGCTGGATGAGCTAAGCAAGCCGGGTGAGGTGGTGAATCAATGCGTCATTCCTTGTGCAACCACAAGGCAACTCCCCAGGAGGTTGCCCTTCCCAGGCAGGAGCGTGTGTCTGCACAATGTGCGTGGATTGCTAGTGGGGGTGAATCCCTTCTCAGGACCCAGCAGATGAGTCAGGGTTGACTCAGGTCTTTGTAGTCCTCCCTGCTCAGGTGATACTGGGTAAAGAAGGGAAAAGATGAATTCTGTTTGTATTTCTTCTATGTGACTCCCACTCTTGCTATAAACTGTAAACACTGCATAGGGGCTTTTTTTTTTTTTTATAAACTTGTCTGCTGGGTGCACATATTAAGCTATAAATACGTCAAAATGTAGTCTTTCATAGGTAAAAAAAAAATCTAGTCTTTCATAGGTAAAAAACCAGTCTCATTTATAAGTGTCCCATTAAGCAAAAACATGTTCCATTCTTTGTGGGGAGGCCATTCTCCTGCCCACATGTTGAGGTATCTTGGAAGCAGTATGTAGCTCTTTGAGGACCAATTATTAATTTGATTTTATTGAGTGCTGACAGATGTGCTTGGTGCTTTATGGTCACATAAGGGAACCCTTATGGCTGCACAATTTCAAGAGAAAACTCCCATGAAAAAGTAGAAACCCCTTTGGTTTAAGGAAACTGAAAGACGTTCTGATTTTTGAAACACAGGCCTCAGCAGTGCTCCACTGCATTGACCGGCTTATGGACCAACTTGTCTCCTTAGCAAAGTGCTAATAAACACTGACAGAAGTAAACAGGGAACCTCTCCTCTGCAACCAGCTAGGTAACATTTGCTACACTGATTCTGTCTGCTTCAACTATATCTGAGGGACACAAAGCTGCTGGGTACTAAGAAATCAAACTCAGTTTGTTTTCATCTGTGCAACCATGAGAAGAGTTTAGCTTCTCATTCTGAAACCAATTTGTGAGTTACAGGGGTTTTATTGATCTTTTGTATTGTCTTCTCCCATCATCCTTTCCTGCCAAAGCAAATGGTATCTCCCGTGAGTCTGTGGTTTCAAGGTTGGTGACATAATAGAGAAGAAAAATATTACCAAATTATTTTATTTTGAATGATACTTCTAATGCTCTCTTTCATCAGTGAAGAGCAGCATTTCAGCTAATGGAGAGACACGTGAGTATAAAATTCAGAGTCTGGAGTTGACTCTAGAGAAACGAAGCAAAGGAGGCATAAGCATATCTTACAGGATCACACAACATAGCTGGAGGTATTTTTCTTCTTTAAAACAAAACTGGCTGCTCTACACAAGCAGAGGTATAGTATGTCCTGGGGCTTCCAGGCTGTCTGTTCATGCAATTTTTCTGGTAGCTTCACAAAGTAAAATCTCACCTAACTCTTTGCCTCATGACCACAACCTTGAGAATACTGACAATACTTAAATTGTTGTAAAGGCAAAGAACAAACAGGCATACTCCCTTCTCCCTGCTGCTGGAGGGAGAGGTGAGACCCTAGAGGCTCTCACACACTTAGGCTCTTTAAAACCAATGAGTCAGTGACACATAGTATGGAGTCCAGGAAACCATCCCACTAACCTTTTCCAAGTCCTTAAACTTTTGATGGTGAAGGTGATAATGATTAAAAGAAGAATCTGTTATGTTTGGGGAGGTGAAATGGCAAAACACTGTTGTTTTTTTCTTCCCCTCCCACAGGTTAGATTACGCTATATAGAAAGAATTTACCCAAAGGCAGATAATGCTTAAACCATTTAGAAATAATTAATAGACATTAGAGTCATTGCATACTACAGAAAACTGTGTTCTGAAAAGCTAGACAATAACTTTCTTTGTTAGAGTAAAAGATGTTTGTTTAGGCCCAGATGGAGCTTCTGACTACCTCATTAACCCAAGATGAAGTAGCTGTGCTCTTAAGGAAGTCAAAAATGCACTCCAATGAGTGCTGGGCAACACAGACCACCAGGTTTCCACAAAACATCATGCAGATATGTTGTTAAATTAATTTTGCAGGTGGAGGCTGTTCTTAAACTTCTGCACTTTCTAAAAGGCTAAAGGTTTGCAATTTATCTGCAGAATTGCTTTCTTGCTTTTGTAATGTCATGCATTAAAGAAGCACCTTAGAGACTGCTGATGTCCCTGCTCAGGATCCATGAGGACTGTCCTCCTAACCATGGCCAGAAACAGGACCCCCTTGTCACTCATGGGTGACCACCACCCCTCCTTGGGGATGGCAGAAAAGACAGGATGACTTCCAAGAGCCAAGTGCTTGGGCCAGCTTTGTAAACTTGAAAAGTCCTATCTCCTTGGCCATGTCTCATGCTCGATTCATCTCTTCCTTCTCCCAGTGGAAGAAGGAAGAATGAAGAATGGAAAAAATGGAAGAAGGAGGAAAGGAAGAAGCTGGCAGTGCTCCCACCCCAGTGTAGCTGGCAAAAAGTGAAGCTAAACCATCCCCAGCTCCTCTGCTTGTTAAACATGGGGGAAGAAGGGGATGCATCTGCTCCCAGGGTTTTGCAGAAGATGTTGGGAAGCATCCCTTCTCCAAGATCCTTTCTGACAGTGCCACTTCCCAGCTCACACTCCTCAGTTCATCTCTGGCACACAAGTCTCAGCTCAGCTTGAGGTGGGAACAGTTTGCCCTGTTGAGCAGGGATATAAATGGGGGCTTAGCCATTCAGGAACTGGAAGCCAGCTCTCTGGATTTGCTCCTGATGTTTGCCAAATGCTTTCTATTCACTGGAAGATGATGAAAAACATTTCTGTGAGTTTGCAGCTGTCTAGTTCCTAGCAAGCCGTTAATACAAGGGATGAAGGGGAAACCCAAACCCCCAAACCAAAATTCTGGACAACTTACAAACCTCCTCTATAGCTTAAATAGGGGCTTGGTCTAATACTCCTAATTGGCTGGAGCAGCCCTTACGATTTCCCAGACGGTTACTTAAGTACATGTAACCACTGCAACTGCTATGCCTGTTATTGTGCTGCTTTCCAGTCCTGCTGGCTGACACGGAGCAATGAAACTACCCAGGTCTGACATTACAAACCAGGACACTGAAGCCAGAGTATGAATGTAAAAAGGCAACAAATACCCTGCTAATCTCTCCAGCAACACAGAAGCAATAGCAGGAACTATTTGCTCCAGACAAAAATCAAGGTGGAGTTTATTGTTTTTTTTTTTATTATTCTTGGAGTTCAAGTTGTTCCAGTTTTTAAATACATACATACATTTGTGTCCAAAGGGTTTGCACTGGTATAGTAGAAACCTAGCCTTTTCCTTCAACCCTGTGCCTGCTATTGTCTGTGACTCCATGTCACTATGCCACTTAACATCTTCCTGCGACTGAAGTCCCCTTCCCCTTCCCCTTCCCCTTCCCCTCCCCCTTCCCCTCCCCCTTCCCCTTTCCATCCCAGCAAGGATGCCATGCCTTCTCTTATTGCAAATATTTACTGTTTTTCAACTTTTCTTGCTGGTTTTCCTTTCATATGTCCATGGAATTTATTCCTTATTTTCTTTCATATGTCCATGGACATATTTAAACCCTCACTTACTTGAGAAACAACAGAAAGAGTCCCAACAGTTTACAGCAGGAACTTCTACCAGGAGCTTATGCTTCTCTGCCTTAATATTTTAGCTTTCTTAGAGACCAGAGATCTATTTCCCATGCTCCTGTACTGAGTTAGCTCTGTTTACAAGCTACTGCTTTTATTGATACCTTTTAATGAAAATATCTGCTCTCAGGACATCAAGATGCCCATTTCCCTTTTGGCTTGGCAGTTTGGTCTCAATCCCTCCTTTCCCAGCACCCCTTGAAATGATGACCTCTCTGGAGGACCTCTCCTCTCTTCGGCCACCCAGCAAACCATCAGCAGAGTCCCCCAGCACCCTACTTACAGGATGGCTTTGAGGAGCACAGCCATGCTCAAGAGGCTTTTATCGGTGAAGGTTTCCTTCCCCATGGCTGGAGTCTGGGTCCTGCTTCCCACGTCTCTTGCAATTGTCATCTCCTTTCCCAGCCCTGCTAAGATCCAGGCTGCATCCTAGACTAAACACGCTCCTGGCCAAGGAAGCAGCTGGGGTGTCCATCAGCTGCCACTTGGCTCTCCAGAGCAGGCACGTTTGTGTGTGAAACCAGCGCTGGCTCGCCTTTCCTGCCCCTCTGCCCCTCCTACACACTCATGTTCATTCTCTCATCCAGAGCCTTCGGAAATGGAAAACAAAGATTCGGGCTGTCTTGGATCCAGGCATGGGAGCGAGGCAGGATGGTGTCTATAAACATCCAGAAAATAATGGCATCATTTAACTTTCAGCAGAGGGCTTATTTATCTCTAAAGAGATTACACCAAGTGTTTCCATCCAGAGCAGAGCCATGGAGAAGATGTAAAACCATGACAGGAAACTTTTTATACATGAAAGGGGATTGTAAATTTCTGCCATAAAGTTATGAATTACATTCACTGTGGACAATAAGTCAGATGGTTCTGCTTTACATACTTTTGGAGTATTGATGTTTAAACAAAATGCTGCAAGAAAGTAGTGAGGGAGAGCAGCACGCTCCTTCTCTGCAAGACCCAGGTGGCATTGGGGGCATGGCAGGGAAGCCTGCACTGCTGGAGAGCTCAGCTTTCCTTCTGGGGAGCTGTGCTGAGGGCTCTCTGCACCCTTGCCCAAGCACAGCACAGTGGGATCAAGGACCGATGGCTGTGAGCAGCCTGGCTTCACTGTCAGAGCTACTGTGGGTTTGAAGGCTAATTCTGCAGTGCATTAGGATTCAGAAAGCCTAAATTCGCTGAGCCAAGGCACCCTGATGTGTGTGTGTGTGTCAGCCATGCAGGGGGTCAGCAGCTCCAAAGTTTAGCAGATGACAGATTGACCAGGGCATGCTGGAAAAGCCCCAAACACAGGAACAGACCAAGAGAAGTGCATTGCAAGAATATCCTGCTCCTTTCTGTAATATGGCTTCCACTGGCATGCAGCAGCAGCAAAATCCCATTGTCTGGCTTTGGGGTCAAGGTACATTTCTGAGAGATTCCTGAGCCCAACACACCCAGCCCCTGTGTTTGGGGTGGCAAAGGAAAAACAAACAAACAAACGCATGAACAAACAGAAACAGTGGTGAAAGGGTTGTGCTGGGCAGCAAGAAGGTGATGTGAGAAAGACCATTTCAATTTCTGGATGCAGACGGAGTGGATGTTAAGTCTTTCTTCTGAGTCACCCTGGGACTGAGGGCTCTGCAGGAGGTCTGTAGATGTGCTTCACCTGAGAATCGCTGGAGTCAAGGGAGATGAATGCTGCGTGCTTCCTTCTCTGAGATGTGATGGAGATTACTCCACTGCAGCAGACAATACGTCTGGAATCACAGCTTTATGCAGCTCTGTGCAGGCACTTCCAATATCCATTTACCAGAAAAAAAATAGGGGCAGCTAAACACAGTAATTGAGGTTCTCCTACCAAGTGGAAATGATACATCAGCAGAACCTCCCTGGGCACCAATCGCTGCTGCACCCGAGCACCTCAGCCATGAAAGTGGCTTCCAGGGCCCCTTCAGTGCAGTCAGGGGTTAGCAGCCCTGAATTATAGCGTGGGAAGTGAAGGGCCAGGAGGGAAAGTGAATCTTCTTAAAAGCTTTTTGAAGCAACGTTGAATCTTTATCTCATGTATTCTGCTCTTGCTGTAATACTGCTGTCTCTTCCCACATACTTTTTTCAGTACAGGGCAAAAGTGAGCTTTACCCTCCTCCCCTCTGCTCTGCTTAAGCTCCGTAGAGATTAGGGACCACGACTCTTGCTTATGCAGGTGCAAGCCAGCGCAGTCAGAGGGAAGTGACTTGGGTCTTGGCACAGCTGCAGTTTGCTCTGTTGTGCAAGCAGGATCCCAGTGAGCTTCCCACTCCTTATTCACAGTGGTTTGTCCTGGGCTGACCTGGATGTAGCAAGTGAGAAAAACGCTGGATGAAGCCTCACTTAATGTTAGGTTCTCTTTTAACTACCAACTAAGCCGCCTCTGTACCAGCATGTCACTCTGAGAGGATGTAGACAAATATATCTGCTGAGGAGTGGCAGAGGCTGCCGTCCGCTTTTAGAACTGCTGAGACGCACGTTTTCCTAAGCTGGCTAATTAGTATGGGCTCAAAACTAACGGCTGTGTTTAACTGACAAGGCAATATGCCCTTCACCCGTCCCTCGAGATGTCATGAGAATTATTCCTTTTGAGAAGTGTACCCATTAACTCATTCCTCTCTATCTGGTTTGATTTTTTCAGTCCAGTGCTTTCCCCCCACACCCCTCTTCTTGCTATGAAGGAGAACATAAAATAGTTTCATACTGATTTCCAGCCAGGTCTTCCTCCCTCACCCTGCTGAGTTGCATGGCTGGATCTTCTGTGCCAGCAATAGCAGATGGCACCCTGGTCTAATACGAGGAGCTGGAGAAAAGGCAGATCCACAGTCCCAAGGTGTTAGCACCAGTGCAGCCATGAGAAGATGCTGTTAGAGAAACTGAATGGCTGCAGATGCCTCTGTCCTCCAGGGCAGCAGGGAGATCAGGAAGAGGCAATGATTCAGCAAATCACTATTTTCCTCTCAGGTTGTTACCCAGGGCTCTGGATACAGCTGAAAAATGATGACCTGGCATTTAAACTGGAAGGAGGATAGAGTGTTCTGGAGAAATCTCATTCAGGCAAGTAGCGTGCAACCCCGGTGCATATAAAACCATATGCCTGGGTGCTTGTGATGTTTATTTTCTCCATAAGAAGATGTTAACACCTGACGAAAGCAGGTCAGAGTCTAAAGGTAAATGGCATTTGCTGAGAAAGAACGAAAGAAAAAAAAACACATAGCAATAATTACACATTGATATTGAGGGATAAATCTTGCCCTCAGGTTGAAAGGCTCTCAGCAAGGGTGTGAAACGTTTGTGCACTGTTAGGTTCATCCAAGAACTGAGAAGTTAATTGACAAAGTGGCAAACACTGCATTTCTCAGCCTTGGTATCAGAGGCAAGCCTGGCTTTGCATAGGAGTTGGGAGGGATTTCAGTGCTTAGGTTACAGTATACGAGAGGCATCATTTTGCAAGTTAAATATTTGTCAAACATCTCCAGGACCTTCACTCCTGCAAGGGTCTGTTTAGCACTTGACCAGATTCACTAGCTTTGCATTTCCAGACAGGGGTGGCTCTATTTTAGCTTCCAGATCTGGGGAGCAGCCTACTGGTAGCTCTACTCCAGGAGCGCTGAGCACTTCTCTGCATTATGTACAGCTACAGCAAACTGCAGATCTCTGGGACTTCACAAGGTCAAGTAGCCAAGATTTAAATCATTGCAGCATGGAATTAGAATCCTATTTTGAGCCACCAACATTCAAAAAAAAAAAAAAAAAAAAATACTCCAAACCAGCAATTGCCTGCAGTATCATACCAAATTCAAAAAGAAAAGGAAAAAAAAAATAAATAGGAGGCAGAAAAAGGGTAAGGGAGTAAGAGAGGTTTGGCTGAGAATAATGTTATTACACATTGTGCACCAAAAGGAGATGACTTCAGGGATAAATGACCCTTGTGACTTACTTCCCCAAATCACAGGATGTCAATTGGTGTTTTGAAGGCACCTGCTATGTATTTCAGGGGACCGATGTGAAAAAGTGCATGCTGTCCCCAGACTAAATAAGTGTTGCTTTGTTTTCAAGCTAGAAAAGACAGAAAGAAAGTGGGAAAGGAAGGGAGGGACAGAGAAAGGATGTCACAGATGAAAGCATGTTCTCAAAGGTCACGCCAGAGTGTCCTTACCTCAGCAAATGCTCTGGCTTAACTTCATAACCAAATAATCCTGCTATCTGATACTGCCTGAGAAATAAGCAGTGTTCTTTAAAGCTCTTGCCCATTTCGCAGCACTTCCCTGACACTGTAATAAAGTAGGTTGCAGCAAATATCCTGCATGCCATGCCTCTAAATGTACCAGTTAATTACTGAGCCCTTTAAACCTGCTAACAAGACAAGCCTTGTTCTTTCAACCTATTGCTTTTTGCCAAAAAAAAAAAAAAAAAAAAAAAAAAAAAAAAAGTCTGTTGGGCAAATAAATCCTTCCAGAGAAAACAGATTTGTTTCCAAATCAGTCAACTGTGCTGAACTGGAAAGGAAGAAATGTTATTTTTTCCAGGATGAAAGCAAAACAAGATCTCTCCCTGTTTACCCTGTCTCACCCATTTCTAAAGAAGGTCAGTTTAATTCCTTCATTAATTTTTCCTGCTGTCTTATTTATCTTGAAATCTTCTAGTCTTTTTCAATTTCACTGGCAAAGCTCTGCCTGGTTGGTCCAACATAGGAGTGCACTGTGCTTTGCTCTTCACAGCCATGTGAAGATGCTGAATAGAGCCGGGTGAGTTGTAAGGATCCAGAGTTTCTCCTTTCTTCCTCATTTTCTCCACGCTCCTGAAGAAACATAAATCTCAAGAGCTTATTGTCGATTTGGTTTCCTTTTGGCATCGTGTTCAATACAGATGCTCCTAAGCCCGTGACAACAATCACAAATTGATTTTGCCCCAGCTCTGTGTGTTATGCCACAGCAAAATGCAAACTCTGTTCCTCTAAGCACCTTTTTATACTAATGCCTGGGACTGAATTGGAAAGGAAGGAATAGTGCTAGAAATATGAGGCAATGTGGTGAGACAGAAGGAAAAAAAGTGTTTTTCTGTCTTCATAGTGGTAGCTTTTAATTTTTTACTCAGAAGGAGGTTTGGACAGCTCTGGGGGATGACTGCAGTTCAGTGACATAAAGTAAGGGCCATCAGGACTGCCCTACACCAGCCAGCCAGCATGCAAGGCATGTTTTGCATGCCTGAGTATCAAACTGCAGAACTAGATGCACTTTTAATTCTTTTTTTAACAGTCATAGACTGTAGGAGAGGGTCATCAGGTCAATTAGTTGGGTCTCCTAGATGACATCTTAACGAAAGGCAAATGCACCCTCCCGAGTTCTCATGTAAGTATTCTCATTGTGCTGGGTTGGTTACACCAGTCTGACCTCTTTTAGCTTCACGTACACACCATTGACTTGGGAGCATCAGTCCCAGCAGAAGGGCCTGAAGGTAGATATAAGTTACTTGCTGATATGCAGGTTTTAGGATAAAGGCCCAGACACGTGATGAGGCGCCCATGCCTTATCTCTAGCCTCTTCTGCAGCTGAATTACTTCACTAGTGCCTCAGGCGTTGAGTGTGCAGACACACGTACAGCAGTTTAGCTGGGACAGGGAGCGGTGACATGGTGACTCAGGCACCATAACCTGAGGAGGTGGCTGTGCCCTGACTGCAGCTGGGCAGCTCTAGAGGCAATCCAGGTTCATCCAGTGCACACACACACCAAAGAGCCACAATGGCTAGAGGCTCCATGTGAAAGTCTCCAGTAGTATACTGAACCCACAGCAGGACTTGGTTCTCACTTTGGCATCTAGACTTGAGGAGATAGTCCTGTTGAACTATAAGATGTGCTACTTTCATAACCAGAGAGTGATAGGATACAATACATGGCAGTGCATACATGGTTCCAAAGCTTTGCTAGTGAAATGAACGGCATTATCATGTTTTTCAGGGCAGTTCAGTCCAAATGCCAGCATTAAGTGCAGTAGCCCTTGCAAAACAAACCAGCATTCTCCCATGCTCCCCTTTGGTTACTTCTCTGGTTTTATCCACACTGCTGAAGATGCCAGCAGTTTTGTTTCATCATGTCATTCCTTATCTGCCCAGACAGCAGAAGATTAGTCAAGCAATTTGCTCTTTTCTGGCTTTGGTGGCACACGAGGCAGATCTTCTGACACCAGAAGTGTTTTCCTTGTTTCAAGGGCTGTCCCTTCCTGAGGCAGTGTGGGCCTTTCCAAAGTTGCCCAGTTGCTCCTGGTAAAGGTAAAACCTTATGGGATGAAGTCAGATGTTCATTTTCAGGAGGATGCCAGCCCAGAGTAAAATGAACCTCACACTACCAAATCTGTTTGGAAAAAGCTACCTACCCCATCCTACCCACTGCTAGGATGTCTGAAATGTTCCTAGGTGGCAACTGGTCTGTTCTGACGACCTTCATGAGAATGGATCTATGCACCATTACCAATGTTTTCAGTTCTCTAACTCCCTCAGACTTCTGGGGTTGTCATTTTGAGTCATTGTTAATACTAAAGAAAGTATTTTCAGAAAACAAAGAGTGGCTGTGAAAATCAGCACACTCCCATTGAAGTCAACAGGAGTTATTTGAGTGGGAGCAGATGGCACCTGCTTTTTCTTTATAACCAGTGTTTATTCATTCGCTCCAGATGCTCCTAAAATCTTTACCCTGTCAGCCCTTCTCTGCATAGATCTAGTCTAGCCTGCATGAGAGCAACATTTGCCAGCTGTGCTGCCAAGAAATTACACTGTGCAAATAATTACCCTTGAGCAGGATAGCTTTGGCAGCAGCTACCTGAGTGCTGGAGAACTGCAAGTAGTCAAAGGGCAAGACTTTGGGGAGCGCTGCCATAAAGTGTCTGGTGGAACGTATTAGGGAGACATTCAGCAAATGTGACTGAGACCTCTGATTCTCTGCCAGCTGTCAGGTTTGGAATTACAGCCATAACAATTAGCTATGATTACTTCCCAGTGTTGTTAAGTACGGTGCAAAGATCTCCAGTCGGAGGAGTAGTTTCTTTCTGTGATAGGCAAGAGTGGTGGCAACGAAGAGTATCAGATCACAGGGTTGAAGACTGGTGATGGATTGACAGATGGGGATCGGGAGGATCAATATTTACTGCTTACCCTTAGCAGGTTACCCTCCAAACTGCTACTGTCAGTGTCTGTTAAAACTCAGCCATTATTATAATAAAGATAGTGATAACCCCAAGTAGTGCTATAGAGGCTACAGAGTCATCCCATGGTGTGGTAGTTCAGCCAGCTGCCTTGTAGTGTGACCTAGCCAACCTTGTGCCATTCCCTGATCAAAAGCACAAAGAAAATAATGTATCTCGGTACACGGCCACAAAGTTCAAATGTTAATAAATTTTTGGGCTTTACCTAAAACTCCTGGCTACCATTAGGTCACAAGTTTAGTCTCCTAATATCTCACAGACAAAAGTGATGAGCAAATACCAGAGCTGGAGACCTTCTATATGAATACCCTTAATACCATGTAGTCAAAAGAAGCATTTTCAGCTGAGTTCCTCTGGAGCTCACAGCTAAATTTGGGCAGAGCACCTCTTTGGGCAGCTGGGGACACCATATTTTTTTTATGGCATTCATGTGTAGTATCTGATAGCACACCTTAGACATTTCCTCCATGTGTGATAGGTATAGTAATTTGCAGCAAGACTGAACAAATATATTCAAAGCTCACTATAGTTTAATTTTGGATTTCAAGCTTTCATTTTCAGTGAATACAGGCTGAAGGCTATTTACATTGAAGGGGTTGGATAACCTCATCACTGCCATATTTCCCCCCCTTCATTTACATTTTCCCACACTCCTACCTCCTATCCTAAAGGCTTTCCAGAAGATTTTGGAGAGTGGAGTGAAGATGGGGTTTGTGTGGAGACATGGATCGGTTCAGCCAACTACAGTGTAAGACTTGTTTCTCCTTGTTGATCTCAAAAGCTGGTGTAATGTCAAGGGGTTCAAACACCTGTAGAAGTCATGACTCCAGTCATGCCTAATTTGCCAAGTCTAAAGTTGAGGTGTTTCAGAGGTTGGACTCGGTGATCTTGGAGGTCTCTTCCAACCTAGACTATTCTGTGATTCTGTGTTTGGGTCTAGGCTATAGTGACCTGTAAAAGTAGTTGACGCATGGAGAATTGTTTTTGTTAAGAGCCAGGCAAATTCAGTGCTTTCTTGAGTGCCTGTCTTCCAGTCACTCTATCCTAATCAGTGTTTAGTTCCTGGCTTGGCTGCTGGACACCTCTTATCCAAGAGGTCTGATATGGAGCTGTTCATTTATAACTGATCATGGAAGGCAAAATCACTATTTACCTTCCCCCGTAGAACAAATGTGGTTCTTACAATCAGACTTTGGTTAAATGCTTAAGGGAAGACCATTTCTGCCAGATCAAAAGAATGCCCATGGAAACCAACCGTGGCAGAAATTAGTTTAGTTAAACATTTGAACTAATCCTCTCTGAAGTTCTTTTGGCAATGTTTATTCAGCTTTAATTGTTTCATGAACACACAACAGTTTAAAGAGGGCCTTAGAACCTACATCAAGCCCATACGCTTCATTTGATACAATTTAATTTGACCACTTGAGAGGCATAAACATTCTTAACATGTGAATTAAAGGTGTCTCTGGAAGGCATTCAGCTTTTCACTACGTGTTGTTAAGAAGTAGACAGAAGCCAAACAGAGGACTGTTATACAGAGTTGGTAATCTGATATTCTGCTATCATTACCATGGAGCTCTTTTTCACAGTAAAAACACCTTAGACTTGGGATTCCAGGAAGAGGTAATTTTATTATTATTATTATTATTGTGTGAAAGGGTAGATGCTTTATTCTTCTACAGTTAATGGAAGAAAAATCTTGCTGAAGTTTGCGTAAGTTTAAGATATACAAGATCTGGAGTTATACTGCTTTGTTACAGGACACAACCTGTTAAGTCATTGTTCCCAGTGCTGCCAAATATTATGTGTGGTACTGTAAGGTTAGCAAGCGTGCAGCAAACTCTTTGTTTTCTGTCTTCTCTGGAGACAGTAGAAATTGGTGGATAAGGAAATAGCCTACGGATTTTCCCTCAGCTAAACCTTTTAACTCTGAATATCCCAAAGAGCTACAAAAAGTAACTACATTTAGGCCACCAGTGGTCCATCTTCATCTAGAGTTCTGGATCTGCTGAGGAGAAAAATCTTGTGGTAGGACAGCACTATGGAACAAAACACACCTTGCACATTTGGCTTTGAGTAGATTTCGTCCTGGGAGCAGAGGGAACTGAGCAGAACCAGAGGGAGTTTCAACCTAAGACTTAATTTCCCACTCATCTCCACTAGGTAGAACTCCAAGAAGCCTTTGTCCTTCTCCAATTATTAGGGAGAGTATCCAAGGGTAATTAGACTACTGGTTTAGATGCCCTAGCAAGGGCTGAAAGACAGGATAACTCCAGGTTCCAGAATCTGCAGAAATATCTATGCAAACCAGCAGTTACCACTGTGATCTATTACATAAAGAGGAAGAGAAAGGAAATGGGCAGGAAAGGAGAAGTCTGCCTTCTGAGCTACTTAACATAAAGTAAAAGTGAAAGGACATTTGTAAGTCAGATATCTGAAAGGCAAAATCATTCTGAGAACCAAGAGAAAAACAAAAGTTGCTTGTTTTTCTTTAATTAAAAAAAAAAAAAAATCCCTTTCATCCTTTCAGTTGCAGTTCTCTTCCCTTTATCACCTACTCTGAAGTGACTTGCGAACTAACTCCCAGTGAATTGCAGTTTGTTACATTAAGTGGGTGACAGCAGTGCAGTTTGCCAGAGGAAATAAGGATGTGGAGATGCTCCAGCACAGCCTAGCCTTCCAGAAACTTATAAACAAATGACAACAATTAAATAACAAATATGGTATTTCAAATCCCTAGTTTAGGGTCACTGTTTTCTACACAGGCATGTTATTTCCTGCCCTAAACCTGGCCAGGTGTATTTCTATCCCTAGGAAAGCCAGGTGAAGGGGAAATATGTCACTTTGGCCAAGGGCAGAGCAGCAGTGGAATCTTGCAAGGGTAGGTACAGGGCGGAGGTGGAGGGATGGACATCGGGGAGACACAGAGGAACTGCAGGGAGACACAAGAAGATCTGCAGAAAATCTGGAGGATCTGAATTTGATCATCTGGATCAGCCAAGGTTGAAAGGTGTAGGTAGAAATGGTAGGAGGAAAGTGGCATAATAAATTTACAGAGGTTTGGAGGGGAGTGGTACAGCAAAGGTAGCATTTTGGATGCCTAAGAGTATCCAAGCAATCTGCAGACTTCCAGGCACTACAAAGGCCTTGCATGCAACATTTCTCACTTCAGGAGAAAAAAGTGAAAGCCGTATAGTATATGTTTTGGCATCTCAAATAGCACCAGATACCTCTGCATGGGTAAGTGCTCTTACCCTCTGCAAGATATCATCTACACTGCTAAACAAAAAGAAGGCAAGGACTGCTGCCAAGGACAAGCAGCACAGATTGCTGTCCATACTGCATAGGGCTTGCTCTCTCTTGCCTACACTGCTTTGTCTTGGATATCTTCTGATGCCCATGTGGTCTCCATGTGAGAGAGAAATTCTGCTTACTGCTTGTTGTCTTTTTTTGGTGGGAAGTGTGTGAGATGCCCTGATGGCTGCACCTCAGTTCATCTACGTCACGTTTTTACAGAATGCCCCCAAAATGTAAGTTGCATGCCTGGAGGTATGCTGTTAGAGGACAAGTTCAAGGACACAAAAGCTTTTGGGACAGTGGTGGAGGGTTGTTTTGGGTAGAGGGAGGCAAACCTGGTGCAGCTTTATCTATACTGCGTTTGGGAGGAATACACAAGATTTTTTCCAGGAGCAATATGCATCTAGGATCAACGTGTGTATGACTATAGGTCAGATGATACAGGCCACCACTAACATCACATGGCATTTGATCTTGAAAAAGGTCACTGCCATGGTTGTCCAGAGAGTTTTCTTATTGCAGCAAGTCTCACTGAACAAACACTCAGTTGTTGTTTTTCTCTCCTGGCTAGAAAAAAAAATAAATAAACAAATAGAAAGCATAGTTGTTTAAGCTCTAATGCTTTTTAAGGGCTTGGGATTTCCATCATTTTTTGCTGTTCAGCAAACCTGCTAAGCAAAACCAGAAGCCCGTGGCCCCTCCGCACTGCCATTGGTTTGGGTTGGAACACACCACCCCAGCATGTGCAACCCAACCGTGAGAACAAGCTGCACTGCCCTGCAAACCCCGCCGAGCACGCACGTTAATGCTTAATGTAGTTCTTGGCCCGCTGTCATTTTGGCAGCACTTTGGGCTGCAGACCTCAATTTAATACAATTATTAAATATAAGACAAATACCATGTAGGAAACATCAGTCATCAGATCACAGACGGGAGGTCTGGATCTCAAGAGGTTATGTTGTTGGTCCATGCTCAGCAAATCAAACACACCTCACACTATTCCAGGTGATATTTGTCCATGTTTTTCTTAAAAATATCCAGTGACAGAAGGGTCTTTAGTAGCTCTGTAGGTCCAAAACCCCCTGGAAAGACAGAGTGAGCCCCACTGCCTCTGTGATCACATGATATTGATCTGGGAACCAGGGGGGTGAGGGATTGCATCCCCGTTCTACTGACCTGGTCTGGGACCCTTATAGGCTTCCCAGCCACATGAAAGGAGGAATGATTATATTGGCTTTACCTGACAAACCACTTAGATGAAAAGTACTTCTGATAAAGATCTATAGACTAAAAAGACCCCAATATTATTAGCATTTATAAAAACTATTAATAAATTTAAATAAACTCTATTATTAAGATCAGGAACTGATTCATTATAATATTATTGGGCCACAAATAGTCATCTAATGATTTTTGTTTCCTTTTGTAAAGGTAGCAATTTAGAAGACTGGTATTTTTTCCTTCCTTTCCAAAAGATTTGTGCTGCAGGTTGTGGGATGGTGAGGGAGACAAATTTTTGCTCTTTACCATTTTGTTTTCACCCCCCCTGTATAGGACTTTGACAGGAAGCTGAATGGCTCTTTCTCATAATCAGCTTACTAAATTCCCTTTCCAATGGACAGCCTACAGCAAACTGACTCCAGGTAAGAGCCGATGAGCACGCCGAGAGCATGGGGTCATCATACAAATAGCCTTTTGCCTTTCAGAGTTGTAAGTTTTGCATGGCCCTGGGGATCCTAGGGGTGTTTTTAGAAGGGAGGCTTCAAATGCATTCCTGACTGGTTTTGTTTTTTTTTTTTCTGTTCTTTTTTTTTTTTTTGAGAGCAAACCACAATTACATGGGGGAGAGCATAGTGAAGGTATTTGACTGCCAGGCACTGGAACAGTGGATCTATGGGAACACTTGTGTTTGCATGGCTTGGTTTATTTAATCTGGAATGTCCTGTGACTCGAATCCCCTGTCCTCCTCTTCTCTGGCATACACAGAAGAATGGGGCTTTTGGGGGATTTCCATCTCCCCCATGCAAGAATTTTGCCTCTGACACATATGAGGAGTAGGAACAGGACTGCAGCAATAAATAAATATCAACATGATTAAAAACAAATGTATGAAGAATTATTAATGATACACTGGAGAGAATGGAAGTGTGCTATGCCAAAAACACCACCAGAAAGTGAATGGATATCAAGGGCTACAGAGCCTGTTAAGGCAGCAGAAGAGGGCAAAGCAGTGATTTAGTACATATGCAAAAAGCAATATTTGAACCCACAGCTGGATATTTCCTGTTTAATTAGTAGACTTGTTCTGAACTAGGAAGACAGACCAGACTCAGGACCATGCATTTAACATGCTTCTTTCAACAGGAACTGCCCTGTTTTTTTTTCTTGTTTTCCTTATTCCACAGCTCCCTCATGCATGCATATTGCCTCCTATGTCTACAGCTCTTGGAGAATTTTTGAGAACCAGAAGTCCTTCTCTTCTTGTTTTGATGACATTACTGGGTAGATAGCTGGATTGTCTGAAAGCCCAGAAAAGCATATTTTTTGCAGGGTAGGAGGCTGAATTTGGTGATACAGAGGGGCTCTCACCCTAAAATACAGCTTTTTTTTCCCCAGTGTTTTTCCTTGTTTTGCCACCAATGCATTTGAAATGCAACCACCGCATGTGCAGGGCTTTACTCCAGTGAGTAATTATCTAGCATCTCCTATTCTGAGTGTTCTCATAGCATGTGTAGATGGAGAAGGAAACAAGTCATTTGCATACAGAGCAAATATTTTGTCATCACCTGCTGTTCATCCTAATGAGATTTTGCCAGACTCATTAGAATGATTCCACGCTTCTTAATACCCACTGGGATTGCTTTATTATTTGATAGAGTCAACAGTTGGCATATGCCACAGTGTCTTTGTATTCAGCTCCCTTGAAACTCCGAAGGCAGCTAAACAAAGGAAATGAATAACCAGTTTTGCTTTCCTCTTTCTCCCAAGATGTCTTAAGGCTGACACCAGTGACTCTTAGGCATCACCATTAAACGGATCTCTTTATCAGTCCACTCCCACCAGCGTCTGAAGGCGGTAGGTATTCTTTCACCAGGGACTAGTTTGTCCCCACATGGCTGAAAGCAAGGACCCTGAGGGTACCTGCTGCCTGCCAAAGTCTAATGGGGATTTCTGCTTTTCTGCTTTCCCTGCTGGTTTTAAAATCTCTATTTCTAAATCCATCTATGGTATTTTTTTCCTTCCTGTTACTCTATCAGAAAGCTATATAAACAACAGGAAAGTGCCCTCGTACACGGACAGGGAAGTGAGGAAATTTTAAAACAAACAAATAAACAACCAAACAAATGAAATTCAGCTGGTGATTAGTTCACTTCAATAAGAAACTATGGGAGATTTAGGCAATATTTGACATGGCACTTATTGTGTGTAGGCTTTCCATATGAGTTGGTAATCACAGACAGGTTGCATCAAGTGCAATAAAAATTAAAAAAGAAAAAAACATGCAGAAAAGCATTTTTTTCTTTATTTTGATATCTGTAGTAATCCAAGGTGTTTTGATGGCATTAACAGGATATAATTGGTTTGGGTGATACTTGTAGCAGCATTAAGGAAAAAAAAAAATCTTGAAGTGTGATATTTAAGTTGACAGTGTCACTTTAAACAAATACACTCTAGATGATTTTTGCTTTGGGAGTCTCCTTTTACAAACAGACCTTGCCAAAAGCCAGAGTAAACATTATGTTAATCTTAGATCAGCCTTTAATTTCTCCTACTTCCTTTCTCTTCCCTTTTCCTTTTTATTTCCTTCCAAGACAACAATATTATAGACAATTTAAATCAGACATGTCCATAGTTGAATAACAAAATAACCAACAGAGAACAATAAGAATAGCAATAAACTCAACATCGTAATTATTTTCCCGTCACACCAGCAATTACAAAAGCAAAGAAAGAACAACTGAGTGCTCTTAACCTGATATTGATCATTTAATTTTCTCATGCCATGTAATATTAAACAGGGTAATGCTACTACAGGGATCCCTGGCAACAGTTAAGTGCAGCTACAAAAGTCAAACTCCTTGCAGGCCCGAGCAAGGGGGATAACTCACCATTCATGCCAATGGTAATAATTATGTGCAATGGAAATAGTGGATTTAAAGACATGTTAATACATAGGCATGAATTTGACATTGCAGTGAGGTTCTTATCTGGCCCAGTTCCCGCCAGATTTGTGTTAACATATTTCTTACTCAGAGCTTCTACAAGGCCAAAATGCTGGTCACTGGTTGGCATAGGCTAATGGGAATTGTAGCTTCAGTCTACACCACAAGGTGAAGAATGATCTTGGCAACAGGTTAATTCATAAACATTGAAACTCATATGGTTTTCATTCATGCTGTGTGCTGTAGCATCATCATAGCTAATGCAGACAAGCTGAAGTTGAGGTCTTTGCTGATGGGCTGCTTTTAACTTTGATTCATCTGTTGTCCGATCCACCCAGAACATATGCCTCTCTTTACACTTGGAGGTTTGGTTGTCAGAACATAGGTGCTGTTTGACTTGAGTACCCGTCCTGGTATCTACCTGCTGCTCCTAGAGACCACTAACTTCCCATTAGTTTTGAAACATATCTGCCAGTCCTGTGTCAATATTTTAAATACAGAAGGATATCTCAAAAGAAAATTGATATCCGTTTTTGAGCAACTGAGTTTCATCTCAGCATTTGGTCCCATAGATAGCTCTGCAGGTGCTGCTGGCTGCACTGACTAGATTTCAGTTGACTACACTGGGAGCTGACACCTGTCTCTTCTGTCAACCACAAATGTATGCTGTTTCCTAAACTTTGTCCGTGGGAGCTGTTTTGCAGTAGTACGGTTGGCCTCCACTCGCTTATTCAGGTGGACTTGCCCCTCCTGTAGATACTGTGCCTTATCTGCCAGCCCTGCCTGAATATCTCTCTGCATCTTAGATGGTACTTGGTGTCTGTATCTGGGCACCTGAACTGAGCTTGTGGAGTATATCTCAACTGTCTCCAATCAAGGTGACCTTCTAATGTTGTTCTTGAGACTCATGCCATGAATTAGATGGATAAATCTGTTTATGAGAACAAACTCAGACCTGTGTTTAATTGAGAGCATAAGTAAAACCACAAAGAATCACCATGGGAGGAAAAAGAATGGTGAACAGACACTGTGGGGTGAGGTTTTCTTCCCCATGTTTTCATGGTGGGTGCAGTGGCGGTTCCTCAGAAGCATTCTTGCTGCAAGAATGCCATCAGATACAGAGGAAGCACTGAATTTGAACCATATGTTGGGGCCCTGCACAATGCAATCCCATTTACAGCTCCATTAATTTTAGTTTCTGTTATTTCATGTTGTACCACTTACTTTAACCTCTCTCTCTAGGCAAATTATGATCAAAGTCCTAGTCAAATTAGCTGAAGTTTGAGTGTTTCCTCTCCTGATTTATGTCAAGGAAAAGCATCCTGATTCAGACAGGTTAAGAAACTTTACATCAAACCTTGCACTACTTCTGCAAGAATTTAAAGAGTTTTCAGAAAGTTTGGATGGGTTTGCTTTTGTCTCCATTTCCTGAGGAAAGCTGGAATCATTGATATTTGTAGTATTTTCGGCCATCACCAAATCCTCTAGCCACTGAAGGGAAGAAGGGAGAGAGAGGGCAAGTCAGAGAGGTCAGAGAGTCATGCATTCCCTCAACGAAAGGATCAGTAGTGAAAGAAAAAAGGAGTTTGATGAAAAATGCTTGGTCTTCTAGGGGTGCAAGCATGGAAAATTCTGACACTGCAATTTTTATCAGTCCTTTAGCATATTTTTTATTTTCCTTTAATTACTCCTAGTGTCCATACAGATCCCACCATTGGAATTCCATGGTTTTCATGATTATATAAAACCAAAAAAGCCAGAAAAATGAAAGTTGTCGGTGGCACTTGACACTGGCACATGAAGAAACATGGGCACTCATAGAAAAGCATGTCCTATAGGAATTCCTGAAAATGTAGGACCTGCCTGTAGAAAAAGAAAATTAATGCAAGGGAAGATCATTTTTCCTTTAAATTACATTATTGTGTATTTGAAAAAAAATGAGCCTTTCTAAAGTTGTGTTGTACATATGTTAAAGTGTAAATTTCCTACAATTAATCAAACCACTTGAGTTATAATTACAGAATATTTTTTGCACTAAGCACTGTAAGTTCCCTTAACAAGTTTTGAGGAAAGGTCAAAACAACTGAATTATGAAAATCATGAAATAAGCAGAATCTACATGTGTGCTCAAACAGCTTTTGAAGCAAAACTATTTGCTTCATTTATTCAGCTCTAGTATCCTCCACATTACCTGTGCTATGGCAACAGAGACTTTCTGGATAATAATAATAATAATAATAATAATAATAATAATAATAATAATAATGGTAAAAGCCACTAGCCAGAGTATGTTCTCCAAAATGCATCATGGGACACTTGTCCTGCTCTGCAGGGAGCCAGGCTGAGCCCCTCAGAGTTTATTAGCTTGGGCTTAGCAGTGTGCAAACACAATTTCACATCTTTCAAACCCTTTCTGACCTGCAAATCCTAATGCCTCCTTGAAATGGCACAGTGCCTGAACTGATAAACCACTCTGAATTTAGCTAGCTCTTGTCCCTACATCAACAGGACAGTTAATCTGCAGTGCAGATACAATGGTCATAGATATTGGATGGATATAGTTCAGTCCAATAAATCTTACTCACTTTTTGCTGAGAGTGTATTTAGAAGTTGGAGAACCAGGAGAATCTCCTCTTCTAGTCTCTCAGGTGAGAGGATGAGTTATAAACATCTAAAATATTGAAAGTCCTGGTGACTAGATCAATTCAATTGCCTTTTTTTTCAAGAATGCACCATCTTAAAATAAATATATTTTAGGAATTCTATTCCTTTCATTTTTATATAATTCCAGTATTTGTGGGAGTATAATCTGACATAAATTGAATAATAATAATAGAAAAAAAAAAAAAAAAAAGGAAAAAAAAGAAGAAAGAAAAAAGAAAGAGTGAATCACCCACCATTTCCTGGTACAATAAAAATGATAAAAGAAAAGTTTCCAAATAAACATATGTTAAGCTACAAGACTGTTTAAAGCAGGGGCCTCCCATGCTGTGTATCCTCTAATACCTCTTATGTTTCTGGTTAACATTAACAAAAAGAACAAAATGTAGTTTAAAGGAGCCACATTTTACATAAGAGATGCAATTTAGTATTTGGCAAGAAGTAAAAATATATATTCCTTAAAAAAAAAAAAAAAAAAAAAAAAAAAAAGGCATGAATGCAAAACAAGATTAAAATAACTAATATAGACTAAGGTTCCTCACTTGATGCATTAAAACATGCTCGTATTTATACACCTTATTTTAAAATTACCCATTCTGAAAGGAACCCAAGTAGGTTCAGTCACAAGATGTGTTAATTAAAATTCCTGCTTTATTCTGTGCTGTGGATGGTCTTGTCAGTCTTGAACGTCTCTATTACCCATTACTGTCAGCCTGCTTCTTGGAGAAAACCGTCTCCATACAAGCTCCATACGAGCTCCTTATCGGCCAATAAGTTGGTACTCTCTACCTCTGAATTCACCCCTTCCACACAACAGAAGCACGGGAGAGTCTCCAACAAGACTCTTCACTGCTGTCATCCCTTATTATTTTGTCCGGGAAAAAAAAATAAAATAAATTTTAAAAAAGTCAACCTCACATGAGATTTTTCACACTTCTTCCAGAAGAGACATCTAGCCTCCACCCAAGGCTTATCCTTGTTATTAATTGTTGCTTTATGCAAGCAGATTCTCTCACTATAACGCAGTATCTGATCTCTCCCTGTCTTGAACATGATAAAAGCCGTTGAGAAGGGCTGGTCCTATCTCCGTCTCAATCCCACAAGGATCTTGGACTTCTTCCAGTTCAGCATCTAGCTGGCATGTAAAGCAGAAACAGTGCTAGTGACAGTGATGAATGGTCTGTTCTTGGCTGTTGACTGCATTCACACGGCTGGATATCCCTACAGCATTTGATTGCATAAACCATGAAATCCTTTTGTCCACATTAAGGATGTTTCGTCAGCATTACCAGATCTAAATAATTATCTCTGCAGAGGAAACTGGTAAACTTGTGTCCAAAGCAAGTAGACAGTACACGGAGAAAGTCCATCCACTGAATCAACTAGCCACTCTCTCTGGACTATGGCAATCGAGTTGTGGAATTATTTAAACTCAATTGATGATTAAAGAAGAACCTAACAGATACTTTTGGCAGCCACACTACAGCTTATTTGTTATGTAATTGAAATTACACAAGCAATTAAAGGGCAATTATAATCAGCAAGCGAGAGAGTTGTGGAAAAATGAGATGTGAAAAGACAGGAAGGCTGCAGATAATTCATTCTGTCTTAAACAGTTGCTTCTCTCAGTGGGTTCCTGTAGCCAGAGATAAGCCAAATTGTTATACAGTGCTCAGCAGGAGGAGAAAACACCAGCTCCCAAGACAGGGTGAGTTTTAAGGATGTGGAAACCCAGAAGAGCTCCAGGTGCCACGGGCAGGAGAGGCCAGAGCTTTGGGGACTTCACCTTCATGGAGGTGGTCGTGGTGTCCTCCTAAAGTAGTTGGTTTAAAGGATGTCGTCTTCCCTGAAGGGTCTCAAAAAGGCATCATGACCAATGAATTGAAACAGTCAAAATCAGAGCAGGAGAAGGAATGTGAACTTGCACAGAAGTTATTGTTTGTTTTTTTTTTTCATACTCTGCACATCTCATGTTTCAGGCACCATTTGTCAGTAGCTCGAGGCAGCCATTTTAATAATAATAATAATAAAAAAAAAAAAATCGGCAAGGTTTAAAGAAGACATAGAGAAAGAAGAGACACATGTGTGTGCATGCTTTTACCAGTGCCATTGCTGACAAACTGCGTTGATAAATTACTTTTCTTGCTTGGGGGGTCCAACTCTCCCCCCTTTGCCGCTGCAGAAAGAAAATGTAAAATATGCCCACAAAGCCACAATAAAAACATGCTAATATGTCAGGGGGCCATTTTCTGCACTCCAGAGTCTGAGAATCTGCCTGGGAAAGGGGAAAAAAAAAAAAAAAAATCTTCAGTAACTTCTGTATGAAGGTTTCCAGATGAGTTACCCCAGTTAACATCAGAAGGAGTTAAGGCTGAAAAAATCCCAGATGCAGCCTTGGCTTTAACCTGCCTGGCTGCCTGAGCAGGTGGGTTCAATATTTATTTTATGTTTCTGGGCTCAGACCAGATAAATGCCTCTACTTCAGAAGGCTCCGTCTGCCTCGCTTGCTCTTCCACCACAACAGTTTCTCACCTGAGCATTTCTTCAGCCCATCTCTTCAGGGTGTTCCCCATGGAGAAAGAGGTAACATCTAATCCCTGCACATTGGGCCAGGTCTGTGTGAAGCCTTTTTTTTTTTTCCCCTTTAGAAAATCAGGAAGTCTATGTGAAGCAAAGCAGTTTGCTGTGATTAGAGAGCAGGCAGCAGAACAGAAGGCAGAGTTTTCTGGGCAGAGTTTCTCCAGGGAGTCTCTACAAGCCACAGACCCACTGTGATGTTGCTCTTGATTTACAGTTTCTCCAGGCACCAGTGTATGTGCCTCTGCTCTTGTCAGAGTAAACAGTAACCAAGCTATATTTTGCTCCATCCACAAACTATTTTTAGGTCTTTGCTTGCAATTAACCCACTGCAGAAGTTCAAGGAGTGCACACGCATCTCAGCATATGCACGGGATGCATGCAAGCCAGCCCTGGAGCTGCAGGAAATAGGTAGTGGCACCACAAATCCTAAATTTACCTTTCCGTGATGGGAGCAGAAGTGCTGCTGTGCTGTCTTCCCCTGCCTATAAATGCGGCGTAAGGGCCAGTAACTGGAGTCCACACGGAGCAAAGCACCAGCTGTGATGGGTGACATATCTGGCACAACCAGGACTGGGTCCTTCCTCCCAGAATCCATGAAAACAGGGCTTTGGTTTTGCTTTATTTGCTTTATTTTAGCTTTAGATAAAACATACGGCATTAGAGCCAGGAGAGACTGCCTCTCCCCCCGAGACGTTGCCCAAGGAGTAGACAATAACAAGTAGCATTGATTTATTGCTGCAGAGGAGGTAGAGAGAGAGGAATGCAATAAGCGCTGAGGAGACGAGAAATGTACCCGTTCCCTCACCCCCTACACACACATACGCACGCTCGCAGCCCAGAAAGGGAGAGGAGGTTATCTGCCATGAACCAGCACATTGCTGAAATTCTAATGAAACAAGAGCCAGAGCAGGTAGGTGGTGGAAGAAATGCTGAGCTTGATGTGCATTTATCATCTTCCAACACTGAGCCCAAGTTAGTGAGGAAAGTCACAGGAAGGGCACCCTACCACTTGCAAAAGTACTTTGCAAGAAAATAGAACCGGCTATTTACTGCATGGAATTAGAATACATTTTATTCAAAAACAAATCAAAGCTTTGCCTTGAAGGAATACTTACAAGCTTAGCAGAGCAAGCACACAAACATCAGAAAAGGCTAATTTAAAATTACCTTTCCTACTTGAATTCAACACCCATGCCTACGTGGATTGTGCAGGCACAGTTCTAGCTGTGTGGTCAGACGGGATTTTTCCACACAGCTCCTTCTTTCAGTAGACAAATTAGACCCAGTCTGGGGTGGCATCTCTACTTCTTGCAATTACAAAAGCTAGAAGTGAGTGAGGAATGGGACTGTGGGGAAGAGGGAGCAGAAAATTACATCCTTGGATGCTATCTTCTCCTTTGTTCCTGAGTGCTGTGAAAGATTTTTCAGCCGAGCTTTTCACAGATGGTCTCTAATTGTGTCTTTTTATTTTCTAGGTGCCTGACTTCCAAGCCCAGTGGTGTGGTTTGCAGAAGTGCTGAGCTCTCAGTCTCAGCTGAGTCAGGGAGAGATATGCTCTGATGATTCACAGCATCGTATCATATAGTAAGTACCCTGAAAAATCAAGTCCCCGCGGGTTCAAAGCGGGTGGCTGCCGTGCTGACATAGCTGCCCGTTTGCCAAATGAGGACCATATCGTGATAGCTCATCATGAAAAGGTTCTGCTAATATGAACCAGCTAATAGCTGTGGAGCTCATGCATTGAAGTGGCACGCACTGTGGAAAACCCCATGAAGAAAATATGTTGTGATTCAAAGAGCATGGTGTAAATAGGGAATATAGCAGAAAATAACAGACTGAGTAGGTGCTCATCAGCTTACCAGTGTCCTTTTAGTGCACAACATGAGCATGAAGGACTTTGGGATACATGAACAAACAAACCCCCAGTATGTGTGTGCAGTTAGAGACAGAATTAAAGGAAGTTCAATAGAGCCTGTGGGTTTGGGGGTCACCTTCCCAATTTCAGTCATGGTCTCTGCCTGTGCTTGTTCACCCCATCCAGGTCCTCCATCCACAGTAGCCAACTACCTGAGCTGTCCCCACAGAATACAACTCGTTGTCTGCTGTTTTCCTTTCACTCACAAATGATCTTTTCATTCACAGAGCACTGGAGAGTTTCAATGTGTAAGTCAGAACATTTTTTTTAAATATAAACCTTTTCCCTCAGCCTGAGCCTTGGCCACAATGAACAGTTCTAAATGAAATTCTCCTTCCCACCCTATCTGAAATAATTCAGCCTGAGGCAAACACCTGGACTGGGTAACTTCACTCCAAATGGTCAAATTTTGGCAACATCGTAAGTGACTGGAAATGAGAAATCATAATGAAATGCAAAGCTGTCAGAGCCACCTGTAAAAGCCTTGAACTCTAGATGGGGTTTAGCTGCCACGGTTCCCCTGGTCTCAGACAGATGTCCTGGCCATGTCTTCAGTATCTTCAGCTCAGAGCTGGGTACACACCAACAGCCCATACACTTCTGGCACCTTTGTTGCCACCAAAATGAAAGCAATCTGCAAGCTGCAGTGTGACCTGTGGGACCAGGACCTCCCAGCTCTGATCCCTAAGTGATGAGTAGTCATTACCCCCAGGAGCATCTCCTGGGACACTGGGAGACCTACAGATGCATCCCAGCAAGGATGGCAGTGGAGACATGGCTGTCCCACCCCTGTCCTGAAACAACTGCTCAGGCAAGCAGGAGATGGTCCCAAGAGTACGTAGGGATATTTGTGCTCAGTATGGGCTTGCTTCACCATCAGCACATTGTGCTCTATTCTCCGAAATCAGTGCCCATCTGCTTCTGACAAGGTGAACATCTAGCACTCTTGTGCCTTCAGCACAGTGTCAAATGTTAACGTTAAACATTAAATGGCAATAACCGAAGGCCTCCAGCACAGTCCCTCAGCTCTTTCTCCTTGCTGCGCACCTACCCTCTGGCCTTCAGCAAGTCACTAAATCTTTCAGGGAGCCAATTTCTTAGGTTAATAAACTCTGTAGTGGGGTGCACTAAAGATTAATTTGTTGTTTGTGTAGCATGGGAAGGACCTTGAGGGGAAAACTCATGGGAGAGCAGCTTTGTTACTCTTATCTCCTCAGAGTTAGCAGCTAACACATCTGCTCAGGGTGGCTCAGCCCCATGTCTAGCCTGTTGCTCAGTAGAAAGTATAGTAGAGTTTCTATGGTACAATGAAGCATTGGAAACCGAGACAGAGATTTATAGCTGCATTTTCTTGCAATGTGTTATAATAGCCAGCATTATTTAATCATGGAAACATGATCTGGCCAGAGCTAACTAGCTTTGCTCAGGTGTGCTTGTAAATTTAATTTGAGTTCTTCTACCTTGTGCAGAAGTTGAATGCAGGCTAATGTGTGCACTGGAAAAATAACAAATCTTATTATGGTATAGAACAGGAAACCTTTTAGTTGCACAATAAAATAGTACAATCCAATGCTTGCAGTATTTATACAGCACCATTCAGAAAAATATTTCAAAGCTTTATACAAACAACTTGGTGCTGCACCAGAGCCAACACGTCAAATCCTGTTACAGAGAAGAAAGCCATTGTAAAAATAAGTTCGCAATATACATTTAAACAAAGCATTCATTGGAAGAGGAGTCCAATAACAGCTGGACATCAGTGTCATTAATACAGGTCCTGATAGAAATCTAAATCCATGACATAAGACCCATGATGCTCTCCATGTAAAGGTTGTTAGTGTTTTATTTAAAAAATAAAGTGCCTATGTGTCTTGAAAGCCAGACTGGATGGAGCTGGATGTTCTTTTTAATGTACATTATCCCAGCAATTGAAAAATGAGGTAAAGGAGCGAGGAGGAGGTCGGACAGAGGGGAAATGTAGAGCAAACTGAAATCCCCGACCCTGCTCCAGTCCTAGTACTTTTGCCATGGTATGCAGAGTCCAGTGGACACTTCACACCTGCCACTTACTTCTTTGTGCTCCCTCACTCACCTACACACATTTTTCCATGAGGAGAGGAGAGGAGAGGAGAGGAGAGGAGAGGAGAGGAGAGGACAGGACAGGACAGGACAGGACAGGACAGGACAGGACAGGACAG
>NC_048893.1:174367181-174448785 GCF_011077185.1 Oxyura jamaicensis
AGGACAGGACAGGACAGGACAGGACAGGACAGGACAGGACAGGACAGGACAGGATGAAAACTTCCTTTGCAATCTCATCTTGAGTTGATTGCAATTGCTTTTTCATTGAGCCTTTCTCCTGCCTTCAGAAATATTTTTACAGTCCAAAATGACTAGAGCATACCATAAGACTTAACAGACTTTGCCAAAATAGTATGTCTAGTCCTGGAAACAAGAAATGATCGAGCTTTCAGCAATTAAAAAGCTGGTGAAAAGTATGCATGTATTACGTACTTAACTAAATATTTCATACTGATTTTTTAAGATACGTCTTATGAATAAGATTCTGGACATTGGTTAATTTTGGTTCCTGCACAATCTGCATGCTTTCTTCTAAATTGTAAGACAGAAGTAATGCACTGAAGGCAGTTTTAACATGTGCGTTTAACAGCTTATAGTTTTCCAGCAGTATTTTGTCATTCACTACTTCACACCAGCTTTACCTTAGAGCTAATAGCAGAAGATAGTTGTTTCCAGACAGATGAATTAAAAGGTGCAATACCAGGAACCACGGCCAACACACTGGTTAGCACACTGTGTGCACTTCTAATTATGCAACAAATGGTGTTCGTTGTACATCGGGGGGAACAGCCATCTCTGGTGCCTTCTGAGATGACTCACCTACCTGATCTCACCATGGTAATGCTAGGCTCTGCTGTGCAGCACTCTTTGCCATACATATTCTGTACAGATATCCAGAATCATCCTGTCTAACTTTTGGCTGAGATCCCTAAATTAAGGCTGCCTTGGCTTTAGGCTCTTTCCCTCTGGTTTTGCTTAGGTTCTCCTCACATGCTGTAAACCCAATCGTATCCCACAGTGACAGAAGCACCCTGATATCACCAGATCCAAGTGCTCCTGTCCCCACACAGCCTCATCCCCAGGCTGTTTCCACTGGCAGCCCTTGTTTCATCTCTGCTCCTGTTGCTGCATTTTTCCCTTTTCTGCGTTTCTCTTTTCCAGGGTTCATTCCCAAAGCGTTTGCCACCTCCCCACAGCCTGTTTCTGCAGCTGCTCCCTCACACATGCTTCCTCCGCTGCTCTCCGGGTACACCCTCTCCCATGAGCATTTCTCTCCTGCAGAGCTGCTGTTTTTTTCCCACCAATCGTGATTTCACCCCTGAGTTTCAAGCAACATTTCAGGCATTCACCGGCCTCCGATTCTCCAGGGCTGTGTCCTTCAGAAAACATCCCCTGCCCTCAGGGACCGTAAATCCCTTCCTCGGTCCCAGGGAAGATGAGAATTAATCACAGAGCCACTGCACTCACTTCTGACTCCAGCCAAAGACCGGTCTTTGGTAGGGGAAAGGGAATGGAGCCATCCAAGGGTGTTGCACATGTCTATAATAGCTCCCCGGTGCCCTGGTATATGGAGTTATCTTCTCTAAGCCTGCTAAACGTTTGATCTGCCCCCCATACTGTGTGTCTTGAGGGAGAGAGAGAAAGAAATCATCATCCTTAACTTTAAATGTTTTTAAAATGAAAAAATAAAAATGTAGTTCACAGCAAGAAACCAAGCTGTGCCCCTTCAGCCCCACATTTTGTCCCTCATGTCCACCATCAAGCCCAGAGCAAGCCAGATGCCCTGCAAGCGACTTCCTTGCCTGGGCTAGGGCTGAGTTTCTTGTCTCAGCACTGTTTCTCTCTTCTAGTCTGAGCTGAGCTGGGACCACGAAACAAAGTGAGATTTCCTCTGAAGGGATCAGTCAGACTTTTCATCTTCTTTCAGGGGAGTCAGCTACTGTAACTAAGCACCACAAGGGACTTACTGAAGTTACAGAGAAGGAATAAGGGCTCCAAAGCTTGAGGAGAATTGCTCTAGGACTAGAAACAGCTCTGCGTGACCTATTAATAGATTTGGTCGTGGCCCAATGCAGCTGAGTGGGACAGTATGTCCAATGATATTTAGTTGGCTGATTACACCCTCAACATTTTTTTCCCCTACGTTACCACTTCATTTCCCTCCTGCTTTTTCAAGCTGCTGATTGATCCCCAATCCAGTGGGTAGAGGAAATAAATGTATTTAGATTACAGCACGGCTACTCGATACTGCAACGTTAAAGCCATGTAACTGAGTGGGGCTGAGTAGGAAGGGCAGGTGTGCTTTCCAGCTGCTTCATCTCACTTGTTCTGCTCAGACCAGGAGTGAAGCCGTATATATGGGTGGGTGGGTTGGAGAGTGGGAAGGAGCAGGTCAAAGCAACTGCGCCAATGTGCACCAGTCTGCTCCGGCACCTGTGTGCTGACCTCAGGCTGTCAGAAGCACCAGAAACTTGGGGGGGGGGGGTAAGAAAGAAAGAAAAAGTCACAATTTCTGTTATATATATATATGTGTGTATGTATACTGCTTAACACCTCCAATAGCAGAGGAAAAATGAAGTTTCTCTTTGATTACACACTAAACTATATCATTTTGGGAACTCACCCAAAACACGTCACAACATGGAAGGTCCTCCATTATCCTGTTTTTCTCAGAAATATAAATGTCTTCCTCTCTCTTCCCCAGAATATCTTTCCCAGCTTGGAAGGTCTCTGTCCCATTGTCCCATCCAAGGACAGTTTTACCCGACCCACGCAGAGTGTTGTGAAATGCCCAGAGCCACCACTGCAGAGCTGTGGAGCTCAGGCTGGGATGGGTTGGCAGCTGGTGGCATAAATGGAGGGTTAGCTTCTTACCGCTGCTCACATATTTTGAGTAGCACCACAGAGTCAGGTTATGCTGAAAATTTGAGGAACATCTTCAAGCTCCTTTTTAACTCTTCGGAGCAATGAACTAAAGAGTCAGGAAGCCATGGCAGCGGCAGAAATGCATGTTACTGCTGCAGTCTTATAGAAGCGCCAAGGTGCATGGCAAGGATCTGGCTCTGTGCAGAAATAACACCGCCAGCAAAGCCAGAAGGCACGTCATGCAGCTTCTGGGGCAACCTATCAGGAGGACAGCCAAGATGTGGCAATACCACACACTAGCCACACTGCAATAACTCCATAGACACATACTCCTACCCTAAGATAAACATAAAATAGTTTATTTGTTGGTAGAAATAAGATAAGCAGCCTCACATTTTCCATGGAGTAAGAGCAGGAACCCCGGCCGTCACGCCAGGAGCCGTGGCTGTTTTAGAAAGTCACACCCAGGTTTGCCACAAGGTCGCTTTTTCACATTGCCAAGCCCACACACGGAAGAGAAGCCAACCCAAATTGGCTGAAGAATGCAAACACAGTGTGTCAGCCTGGGCGCCCTCACAGCCACCTCGGCATAACCCCACGGGTGAAGAGTGAATGGGAAATGGAAAGGGAAAGGCAGAGAGAGAAAAAGTCTTCTGAGAAGCAGGAAGGGGAAAATTGGGGGGCTCTTTATACCTTTTTTTTTTTAAATATAATTATTTTTAAAATACAGCCCTGCAGCATAAGATGAATGTCCTGCTGCCCCTGTGGGATTACAAGTGACTCATTAAGTATTTCAATAGCAATATATTGTTCCTGAGATGGACGGAGTGACAGTGAAAGAGAGCCAGTGCTAAAAACTGGGAACAGGCAGCAGTGTGACTGAAAATGCTACTCTGCAACTCAACTGCAAGTTTAGCTGATTTTTAGAAATTTGGCTCTATTTACTGGTCTAAATCGGTGGTGGCCTCTTGATTTCAGCTGAAGTAGGCTGGTTTTCATGGGAAGAAGGAATAGTTTTCATTTTCCGCATTAATAAAGGGAGAAAATATTGGAGTTTTGATATGCCTTCCCAATGGCATTAAGAAATACTGTAACAGTGCTCCTCCCTGTAATTCCTACACCAAGACCACACTTTGTATTTCAGGTGTAACATGAAGTTTGGAAAGCCAAAGTCCTGCAACTTCAAGAGGTGGTGAATTCATCACATTCCCTGAGGAGTTATTTCAGTGTTTAATTAATGACTGTTAAGATGAACACCTTATTTCTAGCTGAAGTGTAGCTAGCTTCAGCCTCCAGCCATGGGATCTTGTTACACGTTCCCTGGTAGATTAAAGAGTCTCTACTATAAAAATCCGTGAAAAAAAAAAAAAAATCACTTGTTCCAGAATAAAAATTGGGTGAGTCATATCAAATTGCAGGTTTATAGGTCACCAGAAGGTTTGTGGATAATTTATGCTGGTTGCTTGTAACAAATGCTGACACCACATTTAGAGAAGAATGATAGTTCTTCCTCTCGGTAATTAGGGAAGCCTGAAGGGTCTGAATATTATTACAGTTTCAAAAAGACTGCAGTCTTTAAATTTGGAGGATTGTTTCCAGCACTATATATTTTTTAGTGGTTCTTCTGGGTTCCTTATCTTCTTTGCCAGGTGAGTCACTTCCAGTTAAAACTACAATTGTTGCAAAGTGCTCAAGGAGAGTAAACAAAAGGCCTGGGCTTGTTCTCCTCTCCCTGAAGCCAGCTAAAATCACAGCCTTCTGGTCAGGGTTCGGACACATTTGGAACATATTCACTCCTTACACTCTGCTGTACATTCTTCCTGCAAATAATGCATAATTACAGAGACATAGCCCCAAGTGGAAAGGGCTGTTTACACGACCTATCTACCTACATACAGACAACACTACTTTTTACATGCCTGTTTTAGAGATACTTAACAAGCTCAGTTTTTCTGTTTAACTTGAGGTCTGTCCTGGCATGCTAATAGCTGTCTTCTAAGTTGCTGCCTTACAGATGTTTCCAAGACCATTGTGTTTTATATTATTGTTGTTCTCTGAGTCTCCTCCAGTTTACAGACGTCTCTCCTGTATGTGTACCTGACAAGAGGTACCCCTTTTGTCAAATTGCCACGTAAGGAAAACAAGTAATGAGGTAGTCACCTTGCAGCATGTGTGCTTTCATTTCCTGATGCAGGGAAGGGGGAAGGGGAAGGGGAAGGGGAAAGGAAAGGGAAAGGGAACGGGTAAGGAAAAGGAAAAGGGAAAGTAACATAGTGTGACCCTCAGGCAGGAGGCTCCCTCTGAGCACCAGGCAGCACTGCTGTGCTGGGCGGGCGGCTGAGCACTGGCCCAGGCTGCCCAGAGAGGCTGTGGGGTCTCCTCCTGGGAGAGCGGCACAAGGCACCTGGATGGGTCCTGGGCACCCTGCGCTGGGGGCCCTGCTGGAGCAGGGGGTTTGGCCCATATGACCACCAGAGGTCTCTGCCAACCTCAACCATTCCGTAGTTCTGTGACTTTGGGCTAAATCCTTTCTGACACACTAACTCCCTTCTGGATGAGAAGGCAAGACTTAGAGAGCCTCAAAGAAAAAACAGCCAAGCAGGGGTGTGGTTGTTCAGTAACAGGGGAGTTCCTGCCCTAGGGAAACAGGAGTGCCATGGACAACTCATACAGTTTGCATCATTTTAGGTAAACCAAATAAATGGTGTTTAAAGCAAATAGGAGATTTGGACCACGGGCTTCAGCACTTACATATTGCCTAAGGTTTTGTGGATGCATGTCCTCAGACACCTTATAGGAGATGTGCTCTTGAAGTGAGTATCTAATTAAATGCTAAAAGCACCTATTAGGTCTTTTGGCTCAGCGAGTTTATCTCTTTGGCTGCATATTTTTCTTCTATTAGAGGGCAACACAAGGGAAATACGGAGCACTCCCATGAGAATGTGCTTGGGCAGAAGCATGAAGCAACCTGCTACAAATGCTTTTCAAAGAACACCACGATTTGCACTGGAAGTATCATCAAAACTGATGAAGTTGACAATACTGTTCATGGTATCCATAATACTTACCAACCCTACCACACACAGCAAGACTCCAAAGACTGTAGCACAGTTGACTGCTCCCCGTATCTGACTTCAGAATTCATGTGTCAGTATATGCTGCATTTCCAGGGTTGTGTCCTCAACATGGAGAAAAGAAGGCATGGTAACATACACTTTATATTAAGTGCTATTTTAAAAGAGAATTATAAAAGCTTTACCTGATTTTAAAGTATAGTTGAGCCTCCTCCAAGGGAGCCAGTGCTCAGAGTTGCTCAGATTGGCCCTCAGCTGTTCTTTGAAGTCAGTCTGTGTGCTCCAAAGCTCCTGAGTTTACAGAGGCAAGGCTGAAACTCCCAGGAGAATGGGCTTCCCTGCAGTGCCCCTAGTTTCTAGGTCAGCCTATATTGCACAGGAGTTACAGGTTTTTGTGACAAAGGTCAAAAATGCATTCATCAGGACTGTTGGGAGCAGGCACTGGTAGTATCTTACATAAACCATGTGTAGCCATGTGAGGTGGCAGAAAAATGAGGTTATGTCTTTCTCTCCACTATCCATGTAGTCTGTACATGGTTTTATTTGGATCTGAAAAGACAGCAGGTGTCTGGGAGAGAGAATTAATCTTTTCTAAACACTATCAAAAGCATAACCCACTGCCAGTCTTTTATGTGAAGAAAATTCTTGTCCCAGATGGGAAACTGTCCTAACTATCCTTAAGCATGCCATTTTTAATGAAGCCACCAAGATGGTATTCTGTGCCCATGAGAAAACAGAGATAACAAATTACTATCTGAGCCATTTTCAGCCAGCCACATTTGGGAAGAAGCATAAAACAGTGCTGCAGGGACTCGGCAATAGTGCTATGACCATTCTGTTGGGTAATCCGTAATATATGCACCTAATGAGGTACTGTTAGCATCTGGGTGGTGGACACTCAGGGGAGGTGGTGATAACCCTGCTAGACTCTGCTATATGGTCAGAAGTCTAGTAGCTCTTCTGCGTGATGCGAGGAGGCTCAGTAAATGCAAAAATAGACAAACTGCTCCTGTAGAAAAACAGAACAGAGAGACACCAGCAAGGGGCACACAAAACATCTGAAGAATTACTCCCCTGGGAGAAGAAAACTTGAGATGACGCACTAGTGAAGTCTCCAGTCTGGTCTGTGTTTTTTTTTTTTTTTTAAGGCTTTTGAATTCCTCCCTCCCTTCCTGACCTTTTATGAACAGATCAGGGCCTTCTTTGAAAGCGCCATGGGAGGATACATAAGTCCTCCTTTCCTTTCTGCTGGCAGCCTGTAGCAGGATGCTTCTCACACTTGTGCTAAGCGGGATTTAATGATATGACAACAACTGCACCAATTAAAGGAGAAGATAGCCCATTAAGTGGTGTTGTTTCAGAGCAGATAACCTGCAATTTGGAAGCAATCCGCTGTTTTAAGAACAGGGTACGCTTGCCCTACGCTTGCCTACAAGTCATGTCAGGTAAATAAAGCTCTTGTCTCCTAGACAACCAGGGCATCCACAACAAACCTTACCTGGCTTATCTAATTTCTTTGCTATTGTGTCTCTGCAATTAGTCAGAGAAACAGACATGCCAAGGGAAAGCATCCTGACTCACTCAACATCACATACATGCTTCCTCCTTTTTCCCTGACAGGCTGCAGGGCTTTGAAAGACACAATAGTGATTGAGTCATTGACATTTGCTCTCCGTGCCAAAGCCAGCTTGCATTCTCCATCAGAAACTCCTGTCAGATGTGATTGCACAGCCTATCTTAGGTTCTCAGAGGAAAAAGGCAAACAGATTTACACAGGTGTAGCTGGGTTTATGACTTGCTTCTTCATCTGTGTGAAAGACAGTTTATTTTTCCCTGTGCTGCATAAGGGACCGCCCGTGTGTTCTCAGAAGAGTCTTATGCTCCTGTTTGCACCCTCCCTGTACAAAGTTTAATCATCCCATATAATATCCCACCGGTTGACAAAGGTGTAATCCGAGAGGAATGATGTTAGCATCCCTCCAGATATGTGATAACCCAGGGTCAGGGGTGAGCTTAACCCATAGCTCAAGCCCCAACCTGCTGAAGTGTTGGGGAAAGCTTATTCACGGATCAGTACAGAAAGTGTAAGTGTAGCTTCTTCCTTAATGGTCCCGAGATCAGAATCAGCCAGCAGCGAAAAAAACTTCTTGTCTAGGTTATCGTATTACACCACTACAATAAGAGGACAAATCGGGTGCAGGGTGCTGACGGGGAGGGGCTGAACCAACCTTTCTTTCTCTGACACTTTCTTCCCTCCTTGTTCGATTGGGTGTGCACTCACGTAGACACAGGGCAGCGTGGGTGTGGGCACGGGAGGGAGAACAGGCACGCTGTTCATGGGACAGCATTCCCATGTAAAGGGAGTAAATGCTGCTGTGTGCCCTGAAATGCTTCGAATGACCCAGACGTTCCTCCTGCCATGTCCCTCGGGAGCTGTGCTTGTAGCCTACTAGGTATTATGGAGGGTATTCAGTTTATGCTTTGCTCTGTTTGGCTTAATCTAATCGCTGTTGGCCATAAAAGTCCTTTAACCACACTAAACAATCCCTCTTCCTCACTGAAGTTTACACCCATCAAATACTTGTAGATAGTTATCGTGTTTCTTTAGTCATTGTTTAGCCAAGAAATACATGTCTAATCCAACTTCTGCCGGTGTAACGCTGGACATGGGAGGAATAAAGCCTGCCTAATGGAGAACATAAGGCAGGCTAGCTCAGCATAAAGCTTTTTAAGAACTTCCCTCTGGCAGATAAGTCATAGCTGGCCTCAAAAGAGGCATTAGTAGCCAGCAGGAGGGCAAAGCAAGAGGAGCTAAAAGATGATCTGATTTAGTGCTTTGTCAGTCAGGTTTTAGTGGCTGGTTTGATACAGGATAGATTCAAGTATTCCCCAAGCTGATAACTCTCAAGCCCCAACCACTGCTGGGAGTGGGTTAACCATCTGCTAACCATGGTGAGGCATTGCCTGGAAGAGCACAAGCTGGACCAGGCCAAAACCATAGCAAGAACTGTGACCATAATTTGTAGGACAAATGAGCATGGGATGCTGTTCAAGCTCATACCCTGACCCCTTTCGGTTTTCCAATACACACACAGCCAGAGGAAACTCTGCTTGGTTTGGGGGAGCCTTGAACAAGAAGAAGGCTCACAGGAGACCTGTGATGGACACAGCCACCAGTCCCTGCCCTGTGGATCTTTTGGGCGTGGTCTCCCCCATTGGCTCACGGGACTGGAATTTGGAGGACTGGTTAAGGCATAAATGACCATGGTCTAGAGAACATAGTCTGTCTCCTGTCACTGAATTCATGTATCCATAGAGAATCATATCAGCTTAGTTTCTTGACATGTTCTCACTACAACTTTTTTCTTTTTTTCTTTCTTCTTTTTTTTTTCTTTTATTTTCTCTTTTCTCTTTTCTCTTTTTTTTTCTTTCTTGTTTTCCTTTCTTGATTTTTTTGTTTCTTTCTTGCTTGCTTGCTTTTTCTTTTTTCTTTTTTTCTTTGTTTGGCTTCTTTCATAAATCCATGGGGGTATCCTAAAGTATTTCAAATGAGCGGTCTCTGAATATTCAGGATTCATTTTTTCCAGTGTGCACAGCACTAAACTTCAGGAGTGGACAGGAGACACCAGTCTAACTGGTTCGAGGACTGTCTGGAACGTTGTAGCAGGACCCCTTTTCACCAGATTTCAGCAAAGTGTTTCACTATGTGCATCGGTGATCTGGCACTTCTTTCTAGGAAGGAGTAAACCTAACTGGAGTTGTCATATCTGAGCATCCCCACCCACTGAGGTACATGTTCACTGGAGCACTCAAAGTAAATGCATGCCCCTTTCCCACATACCACAGCTTTTTTTCCTTTGCCAAGATACAGCTGGGACCAGCTTATTGCACAACAATTTCTGAGTGGGTACAGCAGTTAGCCCTGCACCTTTCACTGGCCATCTGTTCTGTTGGCAGCAGCCTTCACCTATAGAGCTGCTGTGATTTCCAGTAGCAGCAGATTTCTCCTCTGGTCTTCTGGACACCACCATGAAAATTGATGCTTGCAGCAGCAAACCAGAAGAGTGTGAATAAGCCAAATAGCTTCCTTGCAGTCTCTTTGCTACAGTTGAGCATAGCTTGTGGACGTATTTCAAAATGCACTGAGTGCTAGTGTAATACTATAGGGTTTTGTATGGCAGTCAGGCTTAGTGTGTCACCCATAGTTTGTACTGAGAGCAGTGCCTGGGGTGAACTATTCTCTAGCTATACCTGAAGTTTGTTTCAGAGGAAACTAGCTTGTTCTTTCCAAAGAAGACCACAGGTGAGCTCTCAGTAATGAAGTTTGAATGATCAGAGGGATGCTGACCCAAGGCAGTGTTAAAGACATGTCTTTACCAAACCACTACATGTTGACAGAATCACAGCTTTCACAGAATGGTTTGAGGTTGGGGTCATCTGTTCTGACCCCCTTCCTCAGACCAGGACTCCCAGAACAGGGTGTCCAGGGCCCTGTCCAGGCACCCTGTGATAATCTCCCAGGAGGATTCCCCACAGCCTCTCTGGGCAGCCTGGGCCAGTGCTCAGCCGCCCGCCCAGCACAGCAGTGCTGCCTGGTGCTCAGAGGGAGCCTCCTGCCTGCCCCTTGGTGCCCACTGCCCCTGGCCTGGCACTGGGCACCCTGAAAAGAGCCTGGCTGCGGCCTCTTTGCCCCCTCCCTGCGGGGATTCACAGCCCTGGGTGAGATCCCCGAGCCTCCTCTTCTCCAGGCTGAGCAGCCCCAGCTCTCCTGACCTCACAGGAGAGGTGCTCCAGTATCTTCATCATCTGAGTGGTCTTCTGTTGGACTCCTTCCAGCATGTCCATGTCTTTCTCGTACTGGGATGGCCAGAACTGGACACAGCACTCAGGTGTTGCCTCACCAGTACTGAGCAGAGTGGAAGGATCACCTCCCTCAACCTGCAGTTGATGCTTTGCCTGATGCAGCCCACAACACCATCAGCCTTCCTAGCAGCAAGGGCTCATTGCTGGCTCATGCTGAGCCTGGTGTCTGCCATGACCCCCAGGTCCTTTGCTGCAGAGCTGCTTACCAGCTGGGTGCCCCCAGCCTGTCCTGGTGCTCTGCACTTCTCCGTGTTGGACTTCAGAAGGTTCTTGGAAGCCCACCTCTCCAGCTTATCAAAGTCCCTCTGGATGTCAGCACAGCCCTCTGGTGAGTCAGCTACTCCTCCCCATTTCATATTGTCTGTGTCCAGATTGCTAATGAAGATGTTGAACAGGACTTGACTCAGTACTGATCCCTGGGGTACTCCACTCATTACTGGCCTCCAACTACACATTGCACCACTGACCACTACCCTCTGGGCCCAGTCATTCAGCCAGCACTTGATCCACCTCACTGTCTGCTCATCCCACCCATGTTTCAACAGTTTCTCTATGAGGATCTTATGTGATTCAGTGTCAAAACCCTTACGGAAGTCCAGGAAGACAATTTTCCTTGTCCAAGACCTCTAGGACCTGGGATTGCAGAAGGTTTATCTTGCAGGTTGTGATGGTTTTATTCAGCTGAGCTCTACCACAACCACTCTCTCACTCCCCCTCCTCAAAGGGAAAGGGGGAGAAAATACAATGGAAAGGGCTCAAGGGCTGAGATAAGGACAGGGAGATCACTCAACAGTTATCGTCATGGGCAAAACAGATTTAGCATAGGGAGATTAATGTCATTTATTACCTATTACCAACAGACAAGAACAGTGAGAAACTAAAACCAAACTAAAAACACCTTATCCTTGCATCCACGCTCTTCCACCTCCTGCCCCCAAGCAGTGCAGAGGAACGGGGAATGGGGGCTGCGGTCAGTCCCTAATACTTTGTCTCCACCACTTCTTCACAGTCCCTCTCTGCCCCTGCTCCACGTGGGGTCCCTCCCACGGGATGCCGTCCTTCCCAAACTGAGCCTACGGGGGCTGCCCGCAGGCAGCAGCTCTTCAAGAACTACTCCCACATGGCTCCGTACCATCCCCCATCTCTGGTCCATCCCCCAGGAGCAAACTGCTCCAGCATGGGTCCCCCACGGGTGGCAGCTCCCCCCCAGACCCCTGCTCCTGCGTGGACTCCTCTCCATGGGCCGCAGCCTCCTCCAGGCCACATCCACCTGCTCCACCGGGGGCTCCTCCACAGGCTGCAGCGTGGAGATCTGCTCCATGTGGGACCCATGGGCTGCAGGGGGACAGCCTGCTCCACCAGGGGCCTCTCCACAGCCCGCAGGGGAACTGCTGCTGCCTGCCTGGAGCACCTCCTGCCCTCCTGCTGCACTGACCTGGGGGCTGCAGGGCTGGTTCCCACTCGTCTCTCCCAGTTGCTGCTGCACAGCAGGTTATTTATTTATTTATTTTTCCCTTTCTTCAATGTGTTCTCCCAGAGGCCCACCCAGTGTCGCTCCTTGGCTCGGCTCTGGCCAGCAGCAGGTCCCTTTGGAGCTGTCTGGAGGCTCTGATCTGACATGGGGCAGTTGCTGGGCTCTGCTCACAGAGGCCACCCCTGCAGATCCCCACCACCAAAACCTTGCTATATAAACCCAATACACAGCTGAAGACTGGGGCAAAGAAGGCGTTCAGTACCTTGTTTTTTTTCACCATTGCCTCTGAGAGGCACCCAAGAACAAGAAGGTATTCAAACTAATGCTGACTTCTGTGGCAGGTTACTGTGCTTCTCAGCCCCTTTTCAGATAGTACTTCAATATTCAAGCTAAGCATGATGACCTTCTCCAAGTAAAACTTCACTGTGCCAAGGGCAGCTGTTGATGTAGGGTCCAACTTGTATTTCTCCTGGAGAGTTCAGCCATCAGTTGTCCATACCTTGTGGTGAGCCTTCAGACATGCTGCTTAGGCTCTTGCACAAAGAGACCCTAAACTCAGCCAAGGTCAACAGGGAAGAATCTCTGGATCATGAAGAAGTCCTCCCTCATATCCCCTGTGCATAGTCAAGGACAAAGATGCTGGCCAGAGATGAAATGACATGACTGACACCCCACTCATTCCCAGCTACCACATTGGAGCAGTGGTATCAAATTAGGCTTGAGAAAAGCAGAGCTATGCCTCTAGAGTTGTGCTGAGTGGTCCTCATGTCTCCTTCAGGCCTGGCCCTTTATATCCACCACATTCCTCTCCTTGGCTGGTTTGGGCTGTTCTGTCTCTAAAAGCCATCATTTTTGCTTGGCTTGCTTTAGTCCTTATAAATCCAGGCTGTTTATTACACATGACTTCATATTTGTCTCAAATGGCTCCATATTTGTCTGGATACATAAATACTCTTTTCCCTCCATGCTCCTTAATAGTTTCCCCAAACGTTTTCCTGACTTGTATTTTTTGGGCACAACTGTGTGAGGAATAGGAAGAAAAAGGAATACTTTGCTCTGACTACAGATGTACTAGCTTATCCAGAACTAATTTTGGTAGGAGTCTGCCAACACGAGATGTCCAGGCCAGTGCTTTTCATGCTGTCTGCTGATTTTTCTCCAGGGTTTCATTTTTCTAGGCAGAGTGCTGGATGTGTTCACCCTGCCCTTAGAGCATACACAGGTTAATGGTAGGGAGGGGAGAGGGAAGGTGCCATCCCGCACTGCGCCGGTCTCCTTTTTGCAGAGCCAGCAAAAGTTTCTCTTCTTTTTTTTTTTTTTCTTTTTCTTTGTTTCCCTTTTAATTCAGATAAATGTTCCTGGAAACTTTTGAGGCACTCATCTTGTCCATAACTGAGTTGTACATACTGGAGAGCTCCTAATAATGTAAATCCATTAGGCTTAAATGATAAAAGCAGAAAATAACTTTGCGAGACATAAATGAAAAAGAAGCTGGCTATTACGAGTTAGATCTATATTTAGCACGTTGGATTCAAAAGCACCATAGATTGTGGAAATTAAAAACAGACCAGAGCATCCACTCCATACAAATCAAGAGGTAATGCAGATGGCAGAACAAACTGTTGTTGTTTTTTTGTCTTCCAGAACCCCAAACACCTTAAACACAGAGGGAACTGGAATTGGGGATGAAGGGGACAGTAAGCAGCAAGCCCAAACCAAAGTGAGGCCTCAGGAGGCAAGAAGAGATCAAAGGTGAAGTATTTAGTTATGTGTTCAGGGAGGGACACCTAGCATGAAGCAACATTGCTTACTGCTTTGGCTCCAAGGCATGTGGTGAGTAAATAATACGTTATTAATAGCTCACAATAACCAGTCTGTTATCATTGCTTGTATCAAACAATGCTAAGGAAGGAACCGTACAAATTAAAAGCACAATATTATTTAATTACAATAATAATGTGGGGACACTCTGCCTCTCTTACATAATATAACAGCCAAGGTAATATAAGAAACTCATAATGAGTGGTCTGATGTGTGTCACATTCTCCAGATGCTCCTACTTAAAATATGTCAACAAACTGTTTCTATGTGTGGTATGGTAACACCTACAGAGCCTCAGCCACACAGTGGGAACAGACCCTTCAGCCTCTGTCAAGCTCACCTCTGAAGCTGTGTCCCATAGAGGTGGGGTTTGGGGGCCACTTCATCACTCTTGCCTGCAGTAATGAGCTTTCTGTCTGCACCCATTTAGTAACTGGTAAGCTGGAGAAATCCACTGGCTTGAGGTTTCTGCACTGCATGAATCCTTGATCTATCTCCAGAGGGTTTGCCCTTCCACTCAAATTCCAGCTCAAAGGAGAATAACTGAAGTCTCTTGCCCAGGATGTTGTTCCCTTTCTAACTGCTGGTGTCTTAGCTCAGGTGTCTCCCCTGACAAGAACCACTGTGGGGATATCTACAAAGAGTAATGATGTCCAGGATACTCAGAGCAGCCTAAGTTATTTAAACTAGACATTTTATTAGAGTTTGAAATCACCAAAGTGCTGTGAATGAATAAATCACTCAGATAAAATGCAGGAAAGAGTCCAACTCAACAAGGCTAAGATAAAGCCCTGAGTGGTATTTTTGAGTTTCTCTAAGTAGAAGAAATTCCTCCTATTAACTGAGGGTCTTTTATTTCTCTCTCTGACTCTAATAATGCTCTCTTTGCTAAGAACAAGCACAGTTATCTCCCTCTCCTCCCTACTCCTCTTCTAGAAGTTTGTTCCAATAACTACCATACCAGTGTGCATTGTGCACCAGTTACACTCACACAGGGAGAAACTTCTGAGCTTGTACCTTACTCATTGAGACTCCTTAAAACCTGCGCAGATGGAGGAAAGGAAAAAAAAATCTTGTGAATGGTTGTTTTGGGTCTCTACACTCATGTGCTTAAACTCAAGGATGATCATTTGGTTTTAGCTGTGCATTGTACTTTGCAAAGCTCTTCAAGTATGTCCCACTGGTTAATTATACAATTTTAAACTTGAAACAGCTTGGGCTGCTCTATATTTGGGTCCAGAAGGGACAAGGAAGTAAACATGCTTCTGGGATGACCTATTACTATTTAAAGCAGAAAAGAGAGAGCAAATGAGTTGAGTTTGTATACCCTTGGGATGCAGGCAAACATCTGGGGGGCTAACAATGGCATCTGCTGATGGTTTGAGGTCATGGGCTGCAAATTTCTTGTCTGTACAGAGAAGATTCCTAGAGGCCAGGCTTCATGTAGACTTGGGGTGGATTTCTTAGCACAGAGCACATGAACAGGTTGGTTGTGGCCACATCTGGGCTGCTTCTTATTAATACATATGCATGTCCATAAAATTAAAGTCTGCTGAAGTGTAAAAAGAGAATAAAAATAAAATAAAAAAGCAACCCTTTACACCTGTAACACTGTGCCTGGCACTACAACGGAGTCTGCATTGATCACCCTTTCCTGGATGGCATACAGACAGGCACATGTAGTAAAAAGGCAACCATTTAGGCTGTTCACATCATTATTTTTTTTTTCTTCCATGGAAAGTATATACGCTTCCAACAACTCCCTCATTCTTTCACTGGCACTAACTCCATCCTCCCTGATATTGCCTGATGTCCATCCTGGAGCCATCGCCTGACAGGGATCCCAACTGAGCTCATTTCTGGCAGGGAGAAACTCAATGAGGCCATAAGGATTTGGGCGACTGTTCCCGGTGTGGTGCCCAGTGTTATGCAGCTCAGGCTGTGCCTTCTCACAAGACAGAGTCCATGGCAGCAGGGTGAAAGGAGGATTTTTCTTACACTTTTACATTTTAACCCTTCATCTCCAGGTCTTTTTGTTCCCTCACAGATTTAAGTAATCCAGCCTAAAAATAACTAAATAAATAAAGAGAGGAGGAATTTAACAGACAGTTTGTTAAGCCAGTTCTCATTCTCTTGCTCTGTGCTAGCCCTAACATTACTCTCTGGTTCAGGCTGGGGCTAATATGCACACCTCTGTCCCATACCACAAACTTCCTCTCAGCACAGATCTCTTGGCTTCCCTAACTTTCCACTGCACACCCAGCTCCAGCCCCACTCCAACCACACCTCTAGCAGATCTCTCTTGCTCAACCCTCACCTAGAGCCTTTTTGTTCTAATCCCAATCACTACTTTTCACATGTTATCTGAAACCAACGGCTAAAGCCTCAGTAAGTTTTCAAGACATCTGTTTGTTAATTCTTTGGGTTTTGACCTTACATGGAAAACGCTAAGCTGCCTTTCAGCCATTGTTGTTTCTGCCCAACGGTACTGTCCCTCTTTAAAACTTGCTAATTACATTAGCTGCCTCTCAGCTGTTACGTGGGCAGCAGCCAGGAAAGGGATAGTGACAGAAGTGATTACCAAGAAGCAAGACTCTCTAAACGCACTGTCATACATAATCCTGCCTTGCCAACAGGAACAGACTAAGCAACCTTTGGGGTCCTTTTCTTCCCTTTTGTAACCCTGAGCATACCCTGTCAGCCAGCTAACAAAGATTACAGCAGGAGCTGCTACAAATTCAGGACATAAGCTCAAACAAATGCCTCCTCACTGAGCTGCCTGCATGCCACAGGCAGGACCTACACGTGCTGGGCAGGAGAGGAGGTGCACAGCTCAGCACATGCATGGCATGGGGGGCTCGGAGCCGTGCACCTCCTCCTTCTCCTTTGCACCACTGCAGCCACAGCTCTCATAGAATCCTATGAATCACAGAATGGCTTGAGTTGGAAGGAACCTTAAAGATCATCTAATTCCAACCCCCCTACCGTGGGCAGGGACACCTCCCACCAGATCAAGTTGCCCAAAGCCCCATCCAGCCTGGCCTTGAACACCTCCAGCTTCTCTGGGCAGCCTGTGCCAGCGCCTCACCACCCTCTGAGTGAAGAATTTCCTCCTAACTGCTAATCTGAATCTTGCCTCTTACAGCTTTAAATCTTTCCCCCTTGTTCTATCACTGACTGTGTAAAAAGTTGCTTTCTGTCTTTTTTACAAGCCCCCTTTAAGGTTGCCATGAGGTCTCCCCTGGGCCTTCTCTTCCCCAGGCTGCACAGCCCCAGCTCTCTCAGCCTGTCTCCACAGGAGAGGTGCTCCAGCCCCCCGACCACCCTCACGGCCCTCCCCTGGCCCCGCTCTCCCAGCCCCACACCCTCCTTGTGCTGGGCCCAGCCCTGGACGCAGCACTCCAGGGGGGGCCTCCCGAGGGCAGAGCAGAGGGGACAATCCCCTCCCTCCCCTGCTGCCACCCCTCTGGCGGTGCAGCCCAGGACGCCGTTGGCCTGCTGGGCTGCGAGCACACACTGCTGGCTGCTGTCCAGCTTCTTGTCCACTCAAGTCCCTCTCTGCGGGGCTACTCTCAGTGAGCTCTTCTCCCAGTCTGTGCTCATGGCTGGGATTGCCCCGGCTCAGGTGCATCAACCTTGCACTTGGCCTTGTTGAACCTCATTAGGTTCACATGAGTCCACTTTTTCTAGCTCTCTTTCCACCTGAGCTGCCTGAAATTTTCTGGTGCCTTTGTTACCAGGAGCAGAATTGCAAAGAGATGCCAGTGTTGTTATTTCAAAGCCTGCCTGCTGCCACAGGGTGCAGTATGCACCCTTGGGGTCCAGCTGAGCAGTGCTTCTTCTGGACCGATAGGAAGCCCAGCCTTTCACAACACCCATGTGAGCCAGCTCAGTTTCCCTGGCATGCTTTGAACGCACAATTGCTGCTACCCACCTTATGCAGCCCTGAGGAGCCCTGGCTGAAGCCAGAAGGCTTTGCCTGCCCTGCCAGCACAAACTTACAGTAAGACTACATGGTAGAAATGCTACCAGTCAGATCCACAGCACAAGATCTGACCGGTTCTTGTTGCGATGTCCTTATCTTGTTGCAGGTGTCCTTATCTTTTCAGGTCAACCATACCTGAACCATGCATGTCCCACCCGCAGTTCAACATGGGCTCTTTCAGCAGCCCAGCCCCATGGTTCCTCCCCAGGCTCTGCACAGGGAGCTCACCGACAGACACATGCTCCTTCTGCCACTGCCCCAAGCACAAGCCACATCCAGTCCAGCAGTCTTATCACCTCATTAGTATGCTGGCACCATGCCCGGGTGAGTAACATCTGCTGGAGCTAACGAGGTCTGCACACCTCTCTGCTCAGCCACACCTGAGCTGGGTTCGGAGTGCCCTTAGGTGACACGGCAGGGTGGTGAGGAATGAGAATCTGGGTCAGAAAGCCTGGCTCCTGAAGTGTGCTGTGGATTTTGTCTTCCATATCCCAGACCTGTAAAAGGAGAGGACTCGCAGGCATAAATGAAGATGTCCTTGGCTCAATTCAGCTGTAGGCCCAGGTGCCCCTTGGCCCTGGTCACAATGACCAGCCCTCTTGGAAACTCAGAAGCATATCAGATGGCACTAAATGCTCATATTTGTGCGACTGAATGAAATCACAGATCCCCATCAGCTACAAGAGGATCACAGATAGCTTGCTGGCATGTGGACACCGTAACTGAATGTCCCCATGCTCTCTGCAAGCAGGCCCAGGTCAGTGCCAGTGCTCAGGCCAGCAGGACCAGGACACCAGTCTTGATGAGAAACCTCTCCCAGATGTGTTTTGTGTGAGTGAATATCAGATTCTACAGCACAATTGCTTTAGAAATGGAGAGCCCTCTTCTACCAGCTGCATGGCAGGGCTGAGGGCCCAGAAACCACGTGCTGTGCTTGCAGCACATTGGCAAAGGCTTGAGAAGTGTTGCTGGTCAGAGAGCTGCCCATAAACATAATGTATGGTCCAGTCTCCTTGAGCCAACAACACAGCAGCAAAGCCAGAAACACCTGCCCAAACTTGCAGCCCCATCGCACCTGGCCTTTACACATTTTTCTGTTTAAAATGAAAAGATAAAGGAAAGGAAATCGGGACAATACCTCCCTCACCCAGTGGCTGATTATTGCTTTCCAGAGAAGCCACACCTTATCAATCCAGCGAGTAAACCATCCTCTCAGGAACACAATAACTGGTTTGTGCTCTGAGTCATCACCAGGGCATGTTTATCCCAGGCAAGGCACAGACTTGAGGATCCTTGGCCACGGGGCTGTTTGGGTGAAGGCCAGAATGCTATTATTTCATGAGCAAAGGTTCTCCAAATTTCCTGCAGGTTCTTAGAGAGCTGAAGAAGGACAGAAACAATAGTAACAACCTCTGAACAACAAAACTGGGTTTATGGAAATGAAAAAAAGGGAATAAATATGATTAGAACTGTTAAAAATGTTCAAGCAAAGTGAACCCCATGTCCACAAAATGAGGGGGTTAGCAAATGTTTACTGATGCCTTGGAAAAGTTCCTATTTCGAGTAAGAAATTTTGAACTCTAAATAGATTTTCAGATATTCCTTCTTCAGAGCCAAGTGACATTCTTGAGAGCCAAGTGACAAAAGCAGGAAAAGAAAGGATGAAAAAATAACAGAGGTAAGAAATGGTTTGTGTTTTCAAACACCCAATTTAAACTACAATCAAAACCAACCAAATAGTTTTTACACCCAGAAGATTTTCATAGCAAAAGATACTTGTAAGAAATGTTCCATCTTACTGTAACCAGAAGAACTACACAGAATAAAAGAGGTTCTGTCGGGTGTCAGAGTTTATAGGCCCACAGGAAGAAGATAATATGGAAAACTTTATCAGAATATCAGCTGTGCAGTTATGCAGGTCTGTCTCACTCTTGGTCGTAAACTGGTAATATAGATCGGTTCTGATATAAGCAAGGGAAATTAGCCTCAATATATTCCTTTTACTTAAAATGTGCATTGACCTGCTGAAGGAATAATGGTCAAATCAACTTTCTATATTTTGCATCACAATGGGAATAAAACAGTGGGCAGCTGAAGTGGAAGACTGGGATTCTGTATAGGCTTGTATTGCACCAACAGGGCAACTGTGTCCTAAATGTGTGGGAAAAAAAGAATGTAGAACTGTCTACAGGCAAAAAAGGGGGGAAAATGCAAAAGCATACAAATCAGGGGAAGGCCAGTCTGGCAGAAGAGAAAGGAAAGTTTGCTAGTTAGCTCCTATCAGGTACTTACACAAATGGATAAGGTCTCCTCTGAGCCTCCTCAGCCCAGCAGACCCAGCTCTCAGCCTCTCCTCACACTAGATGCTTCAGTCCATCATCTTTGTGGCTGGGCTCACGCCAATATCTCCCCCAGAAGCTGTCAACCAACCAAGTGCAGGTAAGCCTGCGGCCCAGGCTTCTCCCTCTACCACCCTGAGCAGGTCTTGGGATTCTCTGGAGCAATGGGATAGGCCTTTGAATGAAATAGGAGAACATGAGGAGAGGCTTGTTTTGGGTGAGTATTTTTCTATATGCCTATCTGCTCGGAAGAGCCTGCAAAATCCCCCCAGAAAGCGCAGACTCCAGAGTTTCATCTCAGCGCTGTGGCATGGAGAAATGTAATGGTGCAAATTGCTGTACTAATTGAAAATGTCTCTTGGGGAATATAGGTCAACAGAACATAATCTGTCTCGCAGTTTGGCCAGTTCACAGAAGTTCATACCTCCAGCAAACACTGCCATATGAGGTGCAGGGATTGTGCATGGTTAAAACTGAGGATTATATTCCATCCAAAAAGGGCAGAAACAGTGCAAACAGTCAGAGTTAATAGTCGGAGCCAGCCTCTCGCCCACCTCCTGTGCTTTCTCCCCAGAAAACAGGATGCCTTTCTTCTCTGCCAGTTGCTGTTCCCGACACGAGCTGATGAGGCGTCTCTTTCTCCCCTAGCTGGTAAAAAATGGGCGGCTGTCTTCCAGGAAAGGCACAAATCTTCTTTGACAAGCAGTGATATTAACAGGAGTTAGGGAATGCAAGAGCCACTGCAATAATCGTCCGAAGGATGCAGCCTGAGCTGCCCAGCCCCGGAAGCATTTTAATCACAGTGAGAGGTTACACTGGGGAAGGGGCTGCATTTTCAACCCACCCCACTTTTAAAAGAGCATCAGGAAGATTTGCCAGCAATTTGTTTGCAGGCTGAGAGGTGATAGATTGTTAACTCTTTGTTGGCAGCTGCTGCTTGAGCATCACGATCGCATCACTTAATGTGAAAGTTTCAGTCTCTTGAAGTCATGTCTGTGTTGGCATAGTTACAAGATCTTGCTGAAAGAGTTGGAAAAAGAGAAGTGTTTAGCTTTTGTGAGCAGCACAGTGATTTCTCTGACTGCCACGTAATGTAGGTAAGCTCTTGAAAACTGGCAGCTTAGGTGCCATTTTAGCCCTGGCATCGCGGGTCTCAGCACAGGGTGAAAAAAACCTGCATGTGTGATGGTGATCCTCCAGGCCTTCCAAAGTGCCACCCATCGATGTGACATGCTGAGCTACGGAAACAGCAACACATGGAGCTACACACTAGCTCTTGGCGGTGTTTGAAGCTGGTTACACCCAGCCATGGATTTCAGGCAGTTTCAAATGAAGGATTTCTTCCTCATCCATCGTCAAACAGAAAGGAGGACAGGGAAAGGATGCCTGGACATGAAAAGGAATGATTCAAAGCGCCCATCAACCTCAGTTGGCTCTGATTACTAGGTGTCTGCTATCCTGTATCAACGGTGTGTGGACAGCCATTAAGTGCATGTGTAAATAATCACAGCCACTGAGCCCCTCATGGATTCTAGCAAGAAAAATTGCCTGTGTAAAACTGCCACAGGATGTGCCTTATTCTCTGGTCTGTATTCATTATTCCCTTGTTTAAAATTTTCATTTACGTAGTCAGAAACAATGCTGTGAGATCTCGGCCAGCAACCGCACACCCTAACTAACCAGGAAGAAAAGCCAAAGCAAATATTCCTGGGTTCTGCAGCACACAGTACACACTGGGTAATTACCCACCCAAAATATTCAGAGAATAACAAGTACAGTATTAAAAAAAAAATAAAAAAAAAAAAAGAGAGAGAGAGAGAGAGAATCGGGTTAGGTCCAGGAGCAACCCAACAGACAAATCTGGAAATAACAAATTATGATTTTGAATGAACCACGCACATGGAGGGGTGATGGGTGCCAGAGCAGAACACCCTTTCTGCCAGGGTTTGGTGAGTGCCATGCCCCATTCAGCACAGCCTACATTTCAGGGAACTTCAAAAACCCAGTGCTTGGGATGGCAGCTGCCCTTAAAACCCCAAGCCGTCACCCTGAGAACAGCTTCTGGGCCTGTGCCAGCCAAGCCGTGCTGGACCCACTCCCGTATGTGTGCGGACTCACTTCCTTTGCTGCAGTACATCTGGTCCCTCCTTGGCATGCTAATATAAATAAGGTCACTTGCACAAGCACGCCCTGTTTATCTTCCTCGCTGCAACCAGCTCTCACCCTCCCCAAATATGATCGCTATGTCCTCACTCGCATGCCCTGCTCTGATGTCCCCGCTCCGGTTGTCACCCTCCTCCTGGCCGGAGCAACGTCGAGGCTGCCTTGCAATCAACACGAGTCCCCAGAAGTGGTCCTGCAGTCGGTGACAAATGAGATGTCATGATGGCTTGAAGGCTTAAGAGAGAGCAAGGGTCAAATGGATTATTCTCCTCATATAGCTCGCAGGTTTTCTGTTAAGAAAATCCCCTTCCAGTTATCAGCAAAGCAGGTCACAGAGATCACAGAGGCGGTTTCTTCTCCAGCCAGCACTTCCCAGCTCCTCCCTCTGCCTCTGCCCCCCACCAGCCCCACCAGGAAAAAATCCTGTGAGCTTGTGTAGCTTACTCCAAAGCAGGTTACCATTTACAATGCTGGTATAATTTAAATGAGGAAGGTTAGATGTGTTCCTCCATGGACTCAGGGCACAAGTTCTAAATAAGGTGGCCTGAACAACTCTATCATACAAGCAGATGTACCTGTCTCTGATTTACGCCTGAGAAAACAGAGGTGCAGAGAGATCACCTGCTTTCCAGGGTCCTGTGCTTTGACTAACATATTAGCCTACTAATGGAAAAGCTGATCTTAAAAATAGATAAATAGATAGATAGATAGATTGATAGATTAGATAGATAAATAGATAGATAGAATCACCTAGATCCTATTATTTCAAGGCATCTCAGCATTGAGATCTCAGCTTTCAAATACAAAATGTTCCTTGCTTATTCTTCCATTTTCAGTCTTGCCTGCACTGTAATTACTTTACTGTTACTCCAAAATAAAAGGTTTTACCTGCAGTAAAAAAGTGGAAAATACTTTTAAAACTGAAATGACTTTTTTAGCATTTTCTTTATTTAATTGAATTTAATTTATTAAATCCCAGATAGCTGTGCCAGAGCCAGTGCTGTTGACACAAGTGGAAGTTCCCAGCAGACAGACATGAGTCTGCTTGGTCTATGAAGCACTTGGTCTGCCCAGTGTTGAGAGGCATATCTAACAGAGAGCACTGTGTTAATTTGCATTTAACCCTCCAGACTATCTGATCAGGCGTCCTGTAGCAAAGAGAAAGGAGAATAAAAAATAACATGACAGGAGAAGATCATTTTTCCTGAGGCAGGCATGAATCTAATATCGCACATCAATCAGGGGCTACTAACTGACCAGATCTGCACTCATAATATTTACATTGATATAATTGAAGAAATCTTTCAGCTTGGCTTAAGTCTTTTAACCGTCCTGTGAGGTGCAGATTTTGTTTTTCCTACAAAGCATCTGGTGAGGAAAATGTCAGAAAGAGGTTTTGCTCTTCTGATTTGCCTTTACAATGCTCCATTGGTCCCTGCTTCACTCTAAGATACAGAGAAAAACACATTGCTCTTTGGCATGACTATTTCCCAATTTTTCTCTTCCATTAACAGCTTTGAACTCAAGACATACATGGTTATTCCTGATTTTATCATCTTGCACAGGGCCACAACTTGACCCTAGTCTCTGCTTTGAAATAGGAAATGGTCCAGCCACGTTTAACAGCTTCATTAGCAATCTGGATCATGGGGTAGAATGCACCCTCAGAAAATTCACAGACAATGTGAAATGGGGAGAAGTGGCTGACTCACCAGAGGGCTGTGCTGACATCCAGAGGGACTTCGATATGCTGGAAAGGTGGACTGTAAAGAACCTTCTGAAGTCCAACATGGAGAAGTGCAGAGCCCTGTGCCTGGGAAGGAGTGACCCCAGGCAGCAGGACAAGCTGGGGGCACACAGCTGGTAAGTAGCTCTGCAGCAAGAGACCTGGGGGTCCTGGTGGACACCAAGCTCAACGTGAGCCAGCAACGGGGCCTTGCTGCTAAGAAGGCTGATGGTATTCTGGCCCAGATGACTTCTAGAGGTCCCTGCCAACATGGACCCTTCTTTTATCCTGTGAAACTTCTGAAATGGGTTGGATTGCACATGTTGAACAGGAAATGAAGATCAAAGTTCTGCAACTTGCAGTTAAAGAAGAAAACAACAGATCAAAGGTGTCCTCCTTAATCTGGTTTGATATGTGCACCCCTATCTCAGTCCAGAAGGCGTGTTTCATGTGCATGTGCATGGCTGGAGGGGAATGCAGAGCATTTGTGTTTTTATTGTCTAGGAGACTTAGTCTCCAGACTGAGTTTAGTCCAACACACATTTAACCATCCACCCTATGTGCCTATGAGATCATTTTTCTACACATAAAATTTTAAAGTGAGGATTGTCTTATGCTTACACAGCTTATTTCTATTATTATTTGCTAAACATTGAGAACTTCATTGGCACAAAACAGGACCCAGAATGAAGACATATCAAGCCCTGAAGCCATTCTTCATGTGAAATACACCCCAAATGGCTATTCTGGCTGAAAACACAGAGTTAGGAGTTTCAAAACCACTTCCCTTCGCTGGAGTTCTAAGCATATTCATGACATTTCTGGCAAAAGAGCTTAAACAACCATTAGCAGAAATTTGTGCTGCAGTCATCTCAAAAGCTTTCCTTTTTGGCCATGTAAAACCAGTTTTTCAGTGCTAAATACACATTTCAGCAAGATTAAGATTGTTGATACGAGATTTTTGAATGCACATTCAGGAGAAATAGTAACGAAAAAACATCACTTTTTTAAGTTGATAGTTATAATGTTGATTCTTCATGAAACAACCCACTTCTTCCCACACAACATCCTTGTCTCTAAATTGGAGAGACATGGATTTGATGGATGGACCACCTGGTGGGTAAGGAATTGTCTGGATGGTTGCACTCAAACTGTTATTGTCAATGGCTCAATGTCCAGGTGGAGATCAATGACAAGTTGTGTTCCTCAGGGGCCAGTATTGGGACCAGCGCTGTTTACCATCTCTGTTGGTGACATGGACAGTGGGATTGAGTGCACCCTCAACGAGTTTGCTGATGGCACCAAGCTGAGTGGTGCAGTTGACACACTGGAGGAAAGGGATGCCAACCAGAGGGACCTGGGCAGGCTTGAGAGGTGGGCCTGTGTGATCCTCATGAGTTCAACGAGGCCAAGTGCAAGGTGCTGCATCTGGGCTTGGGACAATCACAAGCACAAACACAGGCTGGGCAGAGAATGAATTGAGTGCAGTCCTGAGAAGGACCTGAGGGTGTTGATTGATGAGAAGCTCACCATGAGCCATCAATGTAAGCTTGCAGCCTAGAAACCAGATGTATCCTGGGCTGCATCAAAGGAAGTGTGGCCAGCAGGACAAGGGAGGTGATTCTCCCCCTCTGCGCTGCTCTCATGAGACCCCACCTGGAGTGCTGCATTCAGCTGTGGGGTCTCCAGCACAAGAAGGACACGGACCTATTAGAGCAAGTCCAGAGGAGGGCCGTGAGGATTATCAGAGGGCTGGAGCCTCTCTGAACCTCTCCAATGAAGATGGGCTGAGGGAGTTGGGAGTTGTTCAGCCTGGAGAAGAGAAGGAGTGGTGGTTTTACTTGGATGGACAGTCGAGTTCCACCACGGCTGCTCTCTCATTCCCCCTCCCTCTTTGAGGAGGGAGAGAAAATATGACACAAAGGGCTCAAGGGTTGAAATAAGGATGGGGAGATCACTCAATAATTATCATGATGGGCAAAACAGACTCAGAGTAGGGAGATAGTAAGAATTTTAGCCTATTACTAACAAGCTAGAGAAGTGAGAAACAAAGGAAAGAAACCAAAAACGCTTTCCCCCCATCCACCCTCTTCCACCTCCTCCCCCCAAGCAGCACAGGGGAACAGGGAATGGGGGTTGCAGTCAGTCCCTAATGCTTCATCTCCACCGCTCCCTCTCAGTCACTCTCATTCCCTGCTCCCTGTGGGGTCCCTCCCATGGGATGCCGTCCTTCCCAAACTGAGCCTACGGGGGCTGCCCACAAGCAGCAGCTCTTCGGGAACTGCTCCCATATGGCTGCGTACCACAGGATCCATTCCCCAGGAGCAAACTGCTCCAGCGCGGGTCCCCCATGGGCAGCAGCTCCCCCCAAACCCCTGCTCCTGCGTGGGCTCCTCTCCACGGGCTGCAGCGTGGAGATCTGCTCCATGTGGGACCCATGGGCTGCAGGGGGACAGCCTGCTCCACCAGGGGCCTCTTCCCCAGCCGCAGGGGACTTCTGCTCCAGCGCCTGGAGCACCTCTCCCCCTCCTTCTTCACTGACCTTGGTGCCTGCAAGGCTGTTCCTCACTCCTCTCACTCTCCCAGCTGCTGTGTAGCAGCAGGTTTTTTTCCCCTTTCTTAAATCTGCTCTCACAGAGGTGCAACCAACATCATTTATTGGCTCAGCTCTGGTCAGCAGCAGTGCACTTATCTAACATGGGGCAGATTCTAGATTCTTCTCACAGAAGCAGCCCCTATGGCCCCTGCTACCAAAACTTGCCACATAAACCCACTACAGAAGGCTCCAGGGAGACTTTATAGAAGCCTTCCAGTGCCTAAATGGGGCCTACAGGAGAACTGGGGAGGGACGTTTTGTCAGGGAGTGTACTCCTGGACAAGGGTTAATGACTAAAGAGGGGAGATTTAGATTAGATATAATTAATAAATTCTTCACTCAGAGGGTGGTAAGGCCCTGGCACAGGCTGCCCAGAGAAGCTGTGGATGCCCCATCCCTGGAGGTGTTCAAGGCCAGGCTGGATGGGGCTTTGGGCAGCCGGGTCTGGTGGGAGGTGTCCCTGCCCATGGAAAGGGGGTGGAACTGGGTGATCTTTAAAGTCCCTTCCAACCCAAACCATTCTGTGATCCTATAATAACTAATGAAACTTTACAACTAATGTTTTCATTTCTATTTTCTTGTGTTATTCTTTTCAGCCTACATCTCCCATATTACCTAGAATCTCTTGGTGAGAATTGAAACACAACATATCTGAACCTAAGCTCGTTGGCCTTTGATGCCTGTCTTCTTTTCTTGGTTTCCATCAATACTTTCCTCCTGCTGTTTTTCAGAACCTAACCCCAAAAACATATTTTCTTCCACACGCTAGCTCATCTTTCATATGTTGGCCACAGACAAATGTTTCCATATAATCTGCCTCTGTGATGTTTCAGACCTTTTCGATGCCTTTACAAAATGTTCTGTCTTGACTTGTTCCCATGTCCTCCCATTCAGACACTCTACAAACTTCACTACTATCATCCTAATACATCGTTTTGATGTTACCTGGCCCTATGTGGTTTCTCCATGGGTCCTTATTGGCGCTTCCTCAGCTTCTTCTCCAGCAAAGGAGCCACCCCCTGTCACTCTGCTTCGTTGTGTCTCCCATACACAAGGGTGCAGGAGACTGGATGCTGTCCCAGGTTCAGAGGATGCCATGCTTTCCTTCTCTCAAAGTCCCACTCCCGCACAAAGGAGGATTTGTATCACTTTCCTTCATGCATCTAAAATACAGATGTCTGTATTTGTGTTGTATGTCAGCTCCCCTCAGAATCAGAAGGAGGAAACTGGCACGTGTTAAAAGTAATTCATCTGATCCTAGGTAGGTTTGTGCACAAAATAGGTCAGATGAATCATGCCTTCAAAGTGCCATGCGCTTCTGACCACAAAGAGAGCCTGGATGACTAAATGTTTAATGTTAGCTGAGATGGATCCTGTCCTCAGCATCTTTCTGTTATACCATTGCCCTGCCTATTCCCCTGTTGCTCACAGCACATTATCCTCCTGAATGATGTTTCATCTCACTTCCCTTCTCATACGAGTGGCAAGGTCCAGAGAAATGGTACCTTTCTCCCAGCAGCTCATCAGAAGCAATTTCCCAGCCTGCACCTTCTTCTGAGATATCTCACCGATGTGGTATTCCATGAAACACCTTCCAGAAATCATTTGTGAAAGCTCTGGCATATATTTCACATCTCTCCTCAAAACTCACCTCTACCAGGATGCATGCACTGTAGCTTTCCTACTGCTAATAGCTAAGTGGGTGGTCTGTTGGGAATCATTAAAATTCTTGCTCTTCTGCGTTAACTACCCCCCCCTCCCTTAAAAAATAAAAATAAAAATTCTAGGAGTGAGACCTGCTATTATCCTACCACCAGTACACCAGTGCTGACAGAACCGTGGACTGGAGCCCCTCAAGACTGCAGCGTGGGTTAACAGAATGGTTTACAATAGCTTTCTGACACTTCGTGAATGGCAGCATAAATTACAGTGCAGAAATAGATCAACAAGCTAAAGTGGCTGTACTTCTTTGAACAGCTCTTACAGGCACCAATGCTCCCCTACGGATTTAAAAGAGTCTTTTCTTCTTACTCCTCCACCTTCCTCATTTTAAGCAGGCAGCAGTGAATGGAAAAGCACATTGTGAAACACCATTGCCTCTTTATCAGGTTACAGCACTAGAGAAAAGAAAAGATGAAAATCCAAGTGAAAATCACTCCTGTTTCCAGTCTCACCCTGCCCTGGAGTCCCCCTAATAGCTGAAAGGGATTAGGGTCTTAAATGACTTGCTGACAAAACCACTGTACAATAGGACCAGTTGGCAACATTGGAAAGAGATGTTCAGCTTTGTTTTCCTTCAGCTTCATAGAGGGTCTGACTAAAATACAACTATTCTGTTAGCCCATAAATAAATGCAAAGCCTGATCAAGTTGCAGAAGTCCCCAGCACAAAGTTGAGGCTTTTAAGGGGATGATTTTTGGAAGCAGCTCTTCCCATGTGGGCACAGTGTGGGGACGCAAATACCTGCTTTGGCAGGAGGACGTGAGACAATTAGGGCTTGTTAATCTGGAGTGCTGAGTGCCCACAGATCTCTTGGAAATCCATGGGAGCTGGGAAAGATCTTTGCCTCTCGGAGAAAGAAACATGCTCCTGCAAGAGGCTGAGAACTTACAGAGAATTGACCATATTAAAAAAAAAAAAAAAAAAGAGCTCCAGTATTATGAATATCATCATAATCATATTGCTGCAGCACCTAGACATCCTGGCTGGCTTCAGGGCATGGCTGTAGCAGCTGGTAGGACTCCCACATAAAAATGAGCTTCCAGGGACAAGTGTGAATCTGAAATACTGCCGAAAGCATTAGGAAGAAAGTCAAGACAACCAGAGCATGAAGAGCTGCACCACTATCCTCGTATTCTGGCACTGACTTTGCTCAGGATGAGGAGAGAATATGTTCAAAGAGAAGGAAGCCAACTCCATTTAGTATGTCAGAGGAGGAATCAAGTAAGTACAGGAGAGGGCTGAAACTGTCTGTCTATCAGTCTTCAGGAGTAAAAAATGTCTGAGGAAGTTCCCCAGAATATCCATGAAAGTCAGCAGTTTTTGCTCAGCACAGCCTGGATCAAAGCACTAAAAAGAAGGCTTTGCTCTTGCTGCCAGTTGCACTTCTGCTGTAAATTGGAAAGCTAAGGCCAGCTCCATGGGAGGAATAATCTGTACAAGCCAAGGATCAACATCCATTTGTAGATCTCCTTGCCGCATGGATGGTAAAAACCATCTGGACTCACATTTGCTACATCCATAGGACATGCATCCAGGTCAAAGCAAGTTGTTTCCAGGATATTTTTCTAAATGAGAAAGGGAGGGAGATGCCTCCAGGGGGAAAGCCATCACACCCTAAGATATATCTGTAAGCTCAGCCAAATGAACCTTTCTCTCCATGGATGAAAAGGGGAATCTCAGACTTTGCCACCTGAAGAGTGGTGTGATGAATCTCATTTATAGTTCTGAAGCCTTCAACACCTTCTTGCCACCACTGCTGAACCTATTAATTGTAGTTGTTGTTATTGCTGTGTTTTGGAAACCACAGCCCAAACAGATGAGATTCCCAACATCAGCAGCTTCCCTGCAGAACCCGGCATCTGCAGCTATGCTCAGATCCATCCCAGGGCCAAAACCTTAAATTTCTGCTTCAGCTCTGGCAGCCTGGCATATCTTTTCATGGTTAACCTGGTACATGTACTGCCCTAGATGAGCAGGCCCAATCCTGGCATTAAAGAAGAAAGGTGTCCACATGAGATGCTGCCCTCAGCTTGCCCCTTCCTCTCCTCAAGACAGTGGCAATAAGGATTGTTTTCAGGTTCCGCTGGCAGTGCCTACAACTCTTATCCACAGCTCAGAAGGGGGCCTTAAATATGTATTGCAAACACACACACATCACCCGAGACTTCAAGCTGCTCTGGTTTGTGTCTCATTAAGCTACGAGGTGATAACAACTGTGAAATCCACAGCGACCTAACACAGCTGGAGTCGGTGGGTACTTGAGAGATGCTGTTGCCTGTGGCCTTATGTTACCTGTGTAGAAACATTAGGTTAAAATAAACAGAAGAGGAAGAAAGCATCGTTACCAGGCAGGCGCTGAGCAGAGAGTGCCTTTTCCCTGTGATAATTTGCTCTGCAGTCTTCAGGTTTGTTACTCGGTTTAGGGTCATGTTATTTCAGTGTCTTTTCCCTCTGAATAAATATGGTATGAAAATTCTCCTAATGGACCCCTGTAGACAGAAATTCACTCCAGGATGTGGAAGCAGCTGGTAAACACTCACGAGCTATAATATCCACATGGCAAGCCTCGGTACACGCTCACGCCCTATTAGCAACACTGCCGGCCTCGCTCCAAGCTTCTGACAGCAGGGGAGAAGGATCCTGGGGAGCCAACACCATGAGAAGAAGACCCTGCCGTGTGCCTGGGTCTTCCCAGTGGTGTGGACCAGGGATGGGGGAGACCTCCTGGGTCTTCCCAGCACTGTTCAGAAGTTAATCCAGCACTGGGCATTCAGAGAGAGCAAAGGAGAAGAGACAAGCAGTGCCTGGGACTGATGCTGGTGTGGTAAACTGCAAGAATAGGTCAAGCTGTCAGCTGTTATTAACTCTAGCAAAAAACATATCTTCCAGTTCAACCTCAATTAATTCATATAGCATTTGTTTGAGGGCCTTCATGTTACACTGTGGAATTACTAGCCCTCGCTTCAGCCTCACTAACCCGTCTGCCTCTCCTCCTGCACAGTTTAAATGTCAGTTATATTTTTGTGGTTGACTGGTTGCTGAAAGGATGAAAGAGTAAGTGTTTGTGCTAACTGATCTACATGAAGATGCCTCATTAAGCAGAAATGGACATGGGACGATACAATTTTGATGCTGTCTTGGCTTACTTTAGGAAACATATTTTCTGTTAGAGAAGTGGTGAGAAACATGAAACACTAAGTTTGTTCCATTTGTCCCCATTTTGCCACCTTTGCTTTAGATCTCCTTTTGCTTGGAATCCTACAGCACCAATGTGAGGAGGCCCAAGCTCAATTGTGCTGTCAGGGAAGAGGCTTGATGTGGCTTTGGGGTATCCAGCAGTTATTGCACATCTTTGTGCTGTTGTTGGGGAAAATTGCTTCACACCTCTCTCGTTGGAGCCGTTTGACTTCATGTATATGATTAAACATTAATTGGAAGACTGATGGGCTAATCTTATATTTAGGAAAACTGGGATGAGAACCTGGGGGCTGGTCTGGGATGAGAAACTGGGGGGAACATGGATCCAGCTGTACACTTGGCCATAATTTATTTCTATAAAGGGCAAATTTCTAGCAATAACCCACACCTTTCCCTCCCAACCAGGGAAGGAAAACCCAGGTCTGCAGGTCCTCATCACAGAGTTCAGCCAGAATCCTGCTGATAACAAGGGGGTAGCCAGATTTTGCATGAACAGTTGTCTAGATCCACGGGTCAGAATAGTCTGAGGTCTGTAATTCCTATTTTAAATCACACAGGAAGGAGACCTCAACATGGGTCAGCCAATACCAACAGAACTGCTGAGGTATCCAGCTGGTCTAAACATACAGATGGATATAATAACACATTGTCAGGCATGGATGGTGAGGACCTGAACCCATTGTTCCTAATATACAATCAGCAACACAAATGAGGTTCAAGAGTGAATATTTCAGAAACAACAGTTTCAGTAGGCACTGACAGGATCCCTTCCTATTCTCATTTTCATGGGATATGTGCCTCCAATCTCCTCTGAAAATGGGCACATACATGTCTTTCGTAGCCCACACAAATGACCACATTTCAGTTCTTCCAGACCAAGAAATGGAGAAAGTTCAAGGGGTCTAAACCTCCTCACAAAAGGAAGATAAGATATCTTCAGCACTTCTGTAAATATATATATATACATATATATATACACGCTCCCTCATCCAGGCAAAGCACACATTGACTTGCAAGAGAAGGAAAGGGAAAAGCCTCCAGGAAATAACGAACAGCTTCCAAGTCTTTGCCTTGTTCATTTTTACAGACTCTGCCTTTCTTCTGGGGAAAAGAATGTCCTTTTTAAATGTGCCTGACCTAGGGCTCCCTTCCTACAAACATGTATTCAGGGAGGTACTTTGTTGTTATTTATTCTCAACTAACAACTGAAGAAGGAGTATCCAAGAAGCCTGGTGGCCACAGGCATTGCTGCTTCCTGCCCATATTTCTCCTGTCCCAGGCTAACAGCAAATTGCCATGAAACCTCCATTTTGGGTTAGCTGGAGTAAAAGCAGAAAAAAAAAAAAAAATGTGCAACTCACACGTCTCTTCTTTTTGTCCACTCTGAAGGCATTACCTAGCTGTATGTCTCTGGCCTCATCTCTTCCTCATAGAATGAACAAGACCATTTGTGTTGCCTGACACCAAAGTCGTCCTGCACAGAAGAGCCCATGGCATCCTCTAAATTTTTCATGCTGCCCTGTCTAGGCTTTTTTTTGGGAAGCCTGCATAATTCATGGACCAGTCCAACAGCATAGACAGTCACGCTCCAGTGTCCAGCCCATGGCTTTGTTTAATTTCCCATCCTGTCCCAGCTTGCAAGATCCAAAGCACAACCTGCTCCTAACTGAAGTGAATCCAAAGCTCCATACAGCTGAAGGAGCCAGGAAGACTTTCCTCAAGGGACTGTGGCCATGCTCTTCAGCTGGAAATGAGGGTCCTTGGCACTTGGGTTGCTCGGGCTCAGAGCAGAGCCTTACAGCTGATGCACTTTTCACACTTAGAGCTCAACATGTGGCTGCACATGTTTGTGGCTGAAAATGTGCTTTCTCTGAAATGAAACTGGAATCAATAACCAATCAAGCCAGTGTGTGCTTCTGTGGAACAGCTTAAAATAGCATATTTTTTTTTCTTTCTTAGCAACTGCTCGCAATAAGCTCAACATTTCATTTCTTCCACAGCCCTGAAAAGAGCTCTGAGATCACGTCACCGCAGTCACAAATATTCCACATCATATAAAGCCAGAGAAGTACAGGGAGCTGAAAGGCAGCAGACCACGCCATGCGATAGGAAAAATAAAATAAAATAATAATAATAATAATAATTAAAAAAAAGCACACTTGTACCCATAGTGCAGCAGCAGCCCAGCACTTCAAAACTAAGGAATGTGTAAATCAAGGTTGTTTGTGGAATATCACTTCACCCTCCTCTTTACTCATGCATCCTGAAAGAGCTTTTAATTATAAGAATTGCACGCTATTTTTTACCACCATATCTCTCTCTCTGCTCCCAGTGCTTGAGTAATGAATAGCTATTCAATATCTTGCTTTTTTTTCCCCAGCACATGGTCTCATGCTTCATTTTTACTGCTTGCTGCTCAAGCCCTGACCTGGAGTCAGAAGTCTCCATGGATCATGTAGGGATGGATTTTTTTTATAGATGTTAGTTGCTTGGCCAAATTTGGGTAGGTTTTCCAAAGGAGGCAAAGAGGTCAGGTGCGTGACACAAGCTCACTGACCCTAGTTCCCCGCTCCAGAGTGCAAAGGAGTCCTCAAGGAAAGGCAGCAGACGCTTTCCCTGAGGACAACGAAACTCATTTTTCTTCTGAGACAAGTGCAAGATAATCCCAACAGAGGGTCCTGGGAAGGTCCAACCCCGATGGGTCAGGTAGATCCGGATCTGATAGTGTACCTGGTGGCTTCTTACCCACCATGGCCAACTGTGCAGTCAGCTGGTAAGACCATGTAAAATTCTGTTTTGATGAAGTGGTACTGGTGTGCTTGTGGCTGTTCTTGGAAAATTGCCTCTCAGTACTGCCTGCACATGCAGGCTCTAACACTCACATTGGGGTAGGCAACAAGGTTCGAAAGAGCAGGAAAAATGTGCACTGAAACACAAATATATTTAACAGCACTGTCTGTTTTTAAAACTGCATGAAAATAAATTGCTTTCATTTTGCTCAGGAGCAAGAGCCTGGTTTTAAGAAGTTGCCCTCATTAACCCTGTGCTTTATAACGTATGACTGCATCAACATTCAATAACTTTCCTTTGGGAAGGGGGAAAAAAAAAAGAAGAAAAGAAACCCAGTCACACTGGATGGATGGACCATCAAATAGACATTTGATGGATGAAGCGGAGAAATGGAAATGCCATCTGCATTTCCAGCATTCCCCGACTGATCAGCCCACTGGGAAATTGCAAGGGAGGAGAATTTGATATTCTCTGTGTGTCTGCTATTCACCATTACACACCAAATTTTGCAGGAGATCAATACTGTTTTAACAATTCTGCCACAGATGCCAGAGCTCATTAGTAGGAGGTGAATAACCATGGAGGTCGGAAATCCTATTTTACTTGTCTGTCTGAAGGATTTTGGTCTCTTATCACCTTAGCTGAGGATTTCATGACCAGATTTTGCAGTCCACGTTGAGCTCTTAGGTAAAATTTCCTTATCTAAATGAGAGTCTTGCCCGATTTCACTCAGTAGGAGCCTCAGAGTCCTTTCATCATGAGTTATTGCAATTCTGTGTTGAATAAAATGTACAGTAGAGCAAACCAACCAGATCATAGCTACAGATGTCACTATTTTGATGAGACCTGCTTATCCTGATCATCCAGAATTCCCCTTATCCTTAAACGTCCTCTCCCCCTTGAAACAACAACAAGAACAACAAAACATACAGTCAAATTAGAAAAATAAAAATTGAGTGAAACCAAATTCTACGCATGCATTCTTGCCTTGGTATTTGAACTATTTTTCTGTGGTTATACAGATTTCTCCCCTCTGCCCCTTGCAAATGCAGATTTCACAAAACTCATGTCATTCTGACTTGCATCTCTGGTCCAGCTCTCAAGAGAAAATATGTTTCAGAAGCCAGTGTGGTCCCAGAAGGGCTATGAATAGGATTTTTCTCAAAAGCTGGTAGCAAAATACGATACGCCCCCCTTCACTTCAGTGCTCACATGCCCTTTAGCTCTTGGGTTTTAGACGAGCTTTGAGAGGAGTTCATAGGACGTCAAAGCCAATAGCCGTTACACTAATTAGTCAACGCCAATCTGTTTGCTTGAGACAGCCGGGCTGCTTGGGTGCAATCCTGCCAGATGCTGAGTTCACTGCGATGTAACCAAAGCCAATGAGGTGACTGGGCTTTGACAAAATGCTCTGGGTCCAAAATTCTTCATTTCAAGCGGAAATACCCAACGCTGAACCCCAAGCACCTGGGAAGAAAAGCTCATGAGAGCTCTCCCGCAGCAGGTCCCACAACTTTTCCCACGCAGAGGTGGGTAAAGCAAAACACTGCTTTCACCAACTCAGCCAAGGCAACCAGGCCTATGTCTATTCCTTGGTTAATCTGTTTGAAACTGTTGTTTAATCCCACCATGGTGTTCCCGAACCCAACAGCTTGCAACAGAGGTGGCGGGAGGATATTACTGCAACATGTCGACGTTTTGCAATGGCTGGGAGCATTCCCTCCTCCTGGTCCTGGAGGAATGGCTTTTTCCCATAGATGCTTTTTTTGTATTTATTTTTGGATGTATTAAATATAATGCATTTATTTATTATTTGCTGTTATGAGAGTTTTGCACAATAGAGTGGGCTTCATTTTCCAAATTTACAATGCTCTTCTGTCCCTGTTAGCAATTGGGCTTCCCAGAGTTCCCTAAAAAACAGACAACTGAAGATTTTGAGGAACCTGGCTGCAAAATTACCCATCATTATTTTCTCCAGAAGCTCACTCTGGCCATATGCACACGTTTTGGGTCTGTAAACACAACATGTAAATGCTGGGATTGCGTGACAAAATCCCTTCAAGAGAAAATCAGACTGATCTAGTTTCATAATTATTAGTAAGATGCTTAAATAAAATAAAATAGTGTTGTGAGTTCATGGAGAATCCTCTGAGAAAGCCATCTGTACATGTAAACAGAATGATCCAAAACATTCATTTTAGACAGTAAGCCATGCAAAACCTTCCCTCTAACACACACATTTGCTTTATGTGAGTGGCATGTTTTAGTCACAGAGGCCAGCAGACAATCAGAAAACACAACTGCTTGGTGTTTTTGCTGCTTTTAATTAAAGGGAATGAGAAAGGGTAGAAAGTAAGGGACAGATTTTCAAAGGCTCGTGTGGCAAAATGGCTCTGTGGCATTATTTATGATTTTGGGCATTTCCATCCAGATGCATTTTAAAATACTTCTGAATCCTGGGATAGAGTTTGCAAGTCCTATGAGTTAAAATTCTCTGCAGAAACCAAATTTTGCTTTCCGAGTTTCATAAATTTAATACTTCTTTTTAATTTAGATAGGGAGTTTTCAAATGTTTCTGGAGGATTTAAGAGCACAGGTTCCAGGGAAAATTGGGAGGCTCTGTTAACCTAAAAATTGTACGTTTTGAAAAGCTCCCTCCCAGCTAAACAATTCTACATACTAAGGGTTTTTTTTCCACACCGCTACAAATCTTCTCTTCTTGGGCTTCAAAACCCTCAAGAGGATTTTATTTGATAATAGACTTTTCAAATATGTTCATGAGCTTCTCTAAAGTCTTGAAGACGTGTTTTCACAAGACCTGCATATGAAAGAGTGTTTTGGTAGAGTGTTTTTGCTGAGCCTGGGATTCATTTAATTTAATTTTAGCCATCTAGAAGTCGGATCACCTGGTGTGCTAATCACCAGGGCTCCCTTGTCTGGCTTCACTGGAGAGAGAAATAAGCACCTATGGTATTGCCTCATCTCCTGCAGATGTGTAGCTCAGGATGGGATGTATTCCTTTCAGATATCCTTACCTACCTTTTCTCACTCCTCTATAGGAGGAACCCAACTGATCTGATGGGCTGCTTGGCTCTCAGATGGCTGCTGTTGGCACGGATGGAGTTCATCCTGAGACAATTCATTTGGAAAACAAAACATTAAATCTGTGCCCACAGCCTGATTTTGTTGTCTTCTGCACAGAGGTGGTTTCACGACCTTCTCTTCAAGAGCACTGTGCCCATAGTTATCAACTCATAAGGACCATTTGTCCACCATATAAGCTGGTGTAGGAAGAAACTTGCGTGAGTCAAAATCTGAGGCTCCACATAGCATCCACAGCAAGGCAAAGCTCCGATAATGAGCTTCTGGAACAAATTGCTCCATCCACAACTGTGCTCGCTCAAAGGCACGCATATGAAAGTCTGAGAAACAGGCAGGTTCTGCATTGGCAGGTGGGTACTTAAGTGTCTGACACATTTAGTCTGATTCATCCAGGAGTAAATTTGTCATTGTTGGGGCAGGACCAAATCGACTGTAGGAGTTTTATCATATGTTCACAACATCTTTTATTTTCATCAGTTGCAGCTTGGCATGCCACAAATTAATGTGCTCATGCGTTAGGTCAGGGTTTTTTCTGTGCAGGCTATTTTAGCATCACCCAAAAATGGTGCATTTTAGGAATCAGTATAAAAACTCCTTTTATATTTGCGTCAGTGCAGCACATTCAAATCTTTTGGAAAAGTCTTCGGTTGCCAAAACTTTGAGGAAAGAACTGTGACCTTCTGCTGTGTTTCCCATGCTTGTTGTCTTAATTAAACTTGTTGTGAGTCATGTTCACAACACCCTACTTGCTTACCTCGGACCTATAACAGACAAAGGCTTTCAGCCCCTGATGTGCGTGTCCAAATTCACCAGAGATCACTGCCACTGTTTTCGTCACATCCTGTACATGGAAATTGCAAAGGCCAAATTTAGAAACGGATCACAAGTCTCCGGTCAGTTTGTTTCCAAGAAGGCTGATGAAATCTGCTTTGTTATTTGGCTTAAACCTGTCTTCCCAAGCATTATCTTCCTGGAGACTTTCAGACCTGTTTCCATCCTCTAAGCTGTTAACTCCTGTGGCATTAAGACAAAAAAAAAAAAAAAAAGGCAAACTACTTTTCCTGGGGGCCAAGAGGCAGATGCAAGGTTGTAAATGTCATTTGATAGCACAAACCCTACGTATGTGAAACCAAACAGGGCTCTTTTGTGTATTTAAATCTAGAAGAAAAAAAAATGCAAAGCAAGATATGCTTATTAGCATGATAAGATAAAGAGTCTGAAAGAGTCACTGCCCTGCACATTGTGCATTAATTTATGCATCCTCCTTGCTTACTATTACAACCTTAAAATTACTGACACCATTATTAGATGAAAGAGATTTCATTTCTTTAATATTTGGTCAAAAGCCCACTCAGCTGCTTTTGAGTTGGCAAATATGAAATCAACACATGCTTCAGATTACAAGGGCAACCACTTGTTTAAAACAGGTTTAACACCAGTGTGCATGTAGAAAACAAATGGGGCAAAAGGGAAAAGGAACACTGATAATGTCAGATTTTTGGAGAAGTAGGAGCTGTGGACCTTGGTATTGCTGTGGTTAGCAAGCCCTGGAGATGCACGAAATACAAGGTACAAAGAGCCGCTGTCCTGGAGGGCATCAGTCTGTGCATCAAGAAAAGATAAAATAAAAAGTTTGGGGAGGCACAAGGAAGGCTTGGTAATTCTTATTATTTAACTCATATTTTTAAGCCTTGTTTTTAACTTTTATTCTAATTGAGATTTAATTAATATTATTATTCATTGCTACATTTTTTAAATTATTGTTTCTAAAACTTATTTTCAGCTCCATGCTCCGCCTTGCTCTGGAGGAAGGTCTGGCATCCCGTATGGCCGGGCACACACACTGACCCGTTCCCAACCAAGCCCAGGTGCTTGGCTGTGCTAAAACGAGGGCAAGGAGGACAGGCAGGGAGCAGCCAGCCACTGCGGAGGATCCTGCTCAGCGCCAGGAAGACCTGTCCTGAAGGAAGGCGGCCCCTGGGCACCTCCAGCCCTCCAGCACAGCATCCTCCTGGTGCTTAGCACCAGTCACTGTCGGATAACCTCACTTCCCCAGCCCTTTATGTCAGGCTGTGGCTCCTATTTTTGAATTGACGTTACCCGGGCTTAATCCACTTAGCCTGTGAGCACCTTCATCTGCTTCCCGCAAGCAGTGCGCGAGGCTGCAAGATCCTCCCGGCTGCACTCCCCCTCTGCCCCGCTCGGAGCCTGTATTTATAAAGAGGTGGATTAGGAACATTACAAGGCAGGTCACTGGGTGTCAAGCTGCTCTTTCAGGGCTTAAAATCCGAGGCTCGCTCAAGCTGGAGAGCTCTCCATCCTTGTGATAACAGTTCAGATGACTCTCACATTGTACTTGCAGTTTGTAAATGGTGCAGCATTAGAGAGAGCATTAGAGATACTGCTGCTGTAAACAAAGCAATGGGAATCTGTAGAAATGCTTTACCTCAATTTCACACAGGGAAAAAAATAAAAAAGGAGCATTTTTAAGTGCAACTCATAGCTGTTGCAAACCCACTTTGCTCCGCTGCTGTCATTGAACATCAGATGATCTACACCCACCACAGTCCCCAGCCTGTAATCCCCTCTGAGCCGGCCAGCCCCCCAAAAAATTATTTTGGTTGTAGTCTAATTGGTGGAGAGAAATGATATGCTCACAGTGTGGTCACTTCACGGGATGCATGGCCAAATGCCCACCACCCCTGTAGTGCCTCTGGGTCCCACACCTTGATGTCTCAGTGCTCGAGACCATGCATGATACATGGGGAATGGTCGGACCAAGTCAGACCAAGTGCTGGCTGCAGACTGTGAGATGTGTTTGGGTTGGGGCCATGTCTTCTAGGAGGTGCTCCACCTCAAAGCGGGGCTCCTAAGGCTTGTAAATCCGGAGCATCCATTCCCCACTGGTGTGCTGCAGGGATCAGTGAGAGGGCAAATCCTGAGTGCTTCGTCATCATGCTGAGATCTAATCCCATCAGCATCTCCGGCCACTCCATCAATCCGATTAAAATATGGCTGAAAGTCGTAACACAGCTGGCTGGCCCACAGGGAGCGAGCCCTGGTCGTGCAGGCCCAGCACCACACTGCTTGTAAGCAGCCCCCAGGCTTTTTTTGGGGGGGGGGTCAGAGTTGCAGACAGGGCAGCCCATGTTCAGCATCACTTAGGTGATTTAGGAGAGGTAGGGGCTATGCTTTTATTCCCCTCCCATCCTTTCACAGCCCCTGTGCTTTTAATGGAAGAGGTAATTGTAGCAGTGCCATCAGAGCACTTCACTTTCATACCAAAACAGGCCCAGGGCCACACACAGGCTTCACCAACATATCTCAGATGAGGACTTGTGAGCTGGGTTTGGCCCTTAGGATGACTCCAAGTGGCCCACTGCCATTTGGTGGCTAAGTAGGTGTTGACCTCCACAGTGTTCACAGGGGATGGCCCTTCCTTTTGCACAAAAGCAAGTAAAGACAAAGCCAGGCGAGCCAAACCACCTCTGCATAACTCCATGAGGTTACCCTCACACTCTCTCTATATAAAAACACAGTGTTTTGGCAATAGGAAAGGTGTAGCTGGCTTATTTTTTTGTATTTTCTAGGTCTGTCCAAAGCCTTACTGTCCTTTCCACCGCACCTGTCTCCAGAAATCAGTCTACACTTCCTGGTCATTTAGATTTCTTCTTATATTTACTTCCCAAGAAGTAACTGTTCCTAAAAAGCATAGGAAATAAAGCTGGGAGTCTTCTTAATATGTCATCTATACCACAGCCTCCTCCAAAAATGGCCAGACTCTACAGTTATCCACGTGCACTCATCACCCCCTTATGAAGATAGCAGCAGTCTAGAGCTTTGAGGGCAGGGCTGCCTCTGCAGTATGTATGGTGACACCCACACCAGTTTGGGAAAATTATTCACGTCCCTCTTTTCCTATTTTATTTATGGAGAAATATAGCATTAAAGAGTGTAACAGAAAGGAGAGTTTTCCACATGCCTGTGAACAAGCCTGGAGAACTCAGCTGCAGGGAGAAAACCTCTCTGTGAATATATTCCTCTATGTGAATATATGGGTGGATTCAAAAGTTGTATTAAAGAGATGATCAAAGTGTGGTAGAGAAGATGAATCATTCCATCCAGATTCCAGGTGTAATATTCGCTATTATTGCTCATTTATCTGAACTTTCCCTGCGCCTTCCTTTTTCTTGCCTTCTCCTGCAGTTTAAGAGACTTTTAACTGTGTAAAATACCCTTTTACAGCTCTGCCCCGTGCGTGGAGCAGGTGACCCAAACGCTCAGCAGCGGGTGTGCAGCTGACGCTAACCCCTGTGCAGACCCGCACCCGTGTCTTGTGTATCAGGAGGAACAGCACAAATGTGTTTGATTTGTAACTTTACAAGGGCTTTCTTGTTGAGGTTCAAGTTTCTTTTATTAGTAGACTTTAGAGGAAGGCAGCATTAACACATAACAAAGGAGGCAGCATTAAACTATTACCATAACAGCAGTGTTTTAACAAACCCACTACTTAGAGGTTTATAAGGTTCCTCTGACAGATTATTGCAGAAGCCACAAAATGGAAACAGAGGAGGGAACTTCTCAGTGGCATTGTGCCTTTCCACATGCTTTCAGCCCTACACAGAGGGACATTCCTGGTCTAAACACAATGTAACCTCACTTAAACAACTTCCTTGGCTTGAGGCCACACAGGGGTTTCCCTGCAGTAGGAGAATCCCCTGGCCAGATTTAAGACCCCATAGTCTATCGGAGCAACTCAGGAGAGCCTTAGCAGTAAAACCAAAGGAATAATTCAACAGCTGAAGCAACCACTTTTCCTCTCCCAGGTAGTCTTGTATCAGACAAGACTCTCTGTTCAGCCTGGTTTCTGTGGTTTTCTTTCAGTTTTTCCGTGTTGCACTTCTTTTTCTAGGTGTTTTGAATGAAGGGCACCCTGGCCCTGAACATCCTCCAAGAAAAGCATCACAGTGTTTAAACACAAGATATGTAAATAAAATGCAGTATCTTTTCTAACACTTTCATATTTGCTCTTTTTTGTCAAAACTATATAAAAAAATGAATTTCAAATTCTTCCCCCAGAGCTACCTTTAAATGAATTCTCCGTCAGAAAAAGTTTTCCTAGATCTGCTTATCCGATTCAATCTATACACGCTCCTAGACTGCCATATGATAATGACATTAGTAAAAGCTTTAAGTATGTATTATTTCAAGACATTTGCTTATAAAGTGGCGACAGTCTGTATTAGCAGCCTTTCTTCTCTGTGAACTCTGTCTGAGCCGCAGAGGAAGGGAAGAGACGGCTAGTCCCAGAGAAGGGACCCACCTCATCATCCTTTGGAGGTTCCCCTCCTCTGGTTCCTGCCACGCACCAACATGGGTCCCCAACCCTGCACACCTGGCAAGAGACCTGTCCTCGCTGGGCTTTCCTTACCCTTGTCCACCAGCTGGAAAACCCAGCACTCTCCTTGAGCAATGACCAAGGGTCCCCTCCCTGCTTGGCCAATGCTGGAAACTGGGGGAAGCCATGGAGTGGAGAAGATGGGCAAGCATCCATCAGGCAAAAGTCATTGCTCTGAGCCAGAGTCCTTGAGGGCAAGCCAGCTTTCAGGTCTATTAAACTGATTTCTTCCTTCACCACCTGTAATTTCCCATTTTTTAGGAGCTGCCGTAGCCTTCATGCAGCATGACTTAATCCAGTGCTTTTGATGCTCTCATAGATTCCACTCCTCGGACCTTGCTCCATGATCTCACCTCTCCTCTGTCTCCTCTTCGCCTAATCTCTGTCTGACACAGAAAGCATCTCTTTCCCAGACCTCAGCCATACTTGCCTTTCCATACATACCCTGACTGGCCTCTTCATACTTTCCAAATCCACCCTCAGATCCCCACCAAGACCACCACCCAACTGGGTGTAACAAGACATTTTGGGTGGCCATGTGTCATCTCATGCTACTTTAGGAGGTGCTCCACAGCACAGCCCCGTGCTGGTGCTGCATGGTCCCACCACCCCATGCCCCCAAAGAACACCCAAGCAGAACACCCAATCTACCCAACTGGTCGAAATCCCAAGGCGCACGTGTATTACCGGCCCCGGCCCCGTGCACAGGAAAGGACTGCAACGCACCACTTCCCACTGGAGGGAAGGCTGCCTGGAACATGAGCTCATGTTTTCCTAAAATAACCAGGACCCATGTGCTTAAACCTAACACCTGAGGCAAGGCAAGAGTCACCGTTAACACTGTGCAGCCTTCAGAACAGCCCTCGCGCGCGGCACGGCGTGAGCCAGAAGCACCGAGCGGCCAGCAGCTGTCTGAGGGTGACTAATGTCCCGCTGCTAAAAACAACTTCAAGGGGTTTTCCATGAGCAAATCTCGTTACAGGTAGAGTATTGACTTTTCACCTGCTAAAAACAAGAACTCCACTGTAATGTCCACACTGCCGGAATTTTTCTACCGACGCATGCCACAGCTGGTAAAGGAACCCTAGCTCTTTCATAAACAATGGCAGCATCTGATCCTTGTTAACACCATTCCCAAATGCCAAAAAAATCACCCCTCCAGTAGATTATGTGCGAGTGTGGAAATGAGGGTTAAGGATGTGTTGTAGACATGGCAGAGAAGATTGGAACATGAAGTAAAATGCGTGCGTGGACATAAATGTCTAAAGGCCAAAGAAAAGTTGTAGAAAATAGTGTGTTGATATGGCTGCTCAGAGAAGCACGGTATTACATCAGAATATGTGGTCCTGTCAAAAACACATAGCGCTCTCCAGCTTCACAGAAATCCAACAAAATTCCCAGAGCCTCATTTCAGCAAGATACCAGTAAGAACGGCCACTGGTTCTCTTGGACTTAGCAGAGTCTCTGTCCCTTTGGATTCACAGGATCTTGCTGCTCCTCTTCTCAGGCCACCAGGCCTCCATTTCTTTGTTTCTTCTTCAGTGACTAAAAGCCACATCTCCAGGAAACTGAACGAACATGCAGCTCAGGTCATAGAGGGGAGAAACGTACACAGCGTAAATTTCTGAACTTGTTCAATTAATGTCTTGCATAATCAGACTCCAGAACTCTGTTTTCTTACATATTTGAGGTTTGCAGTTAAGCAGTTGAACTCTGTAATCCACTATCTGAGACATGACATATGGTTTGCCAGCCCTGACTGTCCCTGACAGGTTGATTCATTTTATAAATCATTTGGACTTCCAAACGAAATATACACTGATTTCATTTTACTTTATTTTAGAAGCAAGCAACCCACAGATGGGTGTGCCATAGTGCCTTCCCAACAGTGCTCCTAGGAACAATACTTCCCTTGCACAAGTGTTAATGAAAAGTAAAGAGAGAGATTTGCAATTGAAATGAGGCTACCTGGAGGGGTTGCCTAAATATCTGTGAATAAATTTCCCCATTAGCAATGTTATACTGGCAGCTGAATTGTGTGGGAAACATATACATATCTCCTTCTGCTTTAGGAGATCCACTTTTCCACATTAGTATTTTTTATTGTAACTTTTGTTACTATATCCAAACGCTGTCCTATGCAGCTACTATCACAAGGACTTTACCATGGATCTCCTCCAAGGAGGATTTGCTTAAGTCATGCTGCTGTGCAGGCTATGAGCAATGGTAGAAGATGTGGGACTGGCAGTGCAAGAGGAATGGATTGGTGCGGGGTGGCTCATGGTGACTCTTGTCTTTGAGAAGACAGCCAAGCTTTGAAGACACTCAGCATCTCTGTCCTGTGGACTCTGCAGCAGTTCAATGTGAAATGGATGGGCTGTCCTGGCCTGAAAAGAGGAACGACATAAGTCTTCTAAAATGTTTTTTACTCCACTGAAGGGTCAAAAAGTCCAGCATGGAAAAGATGCAGGATATCAACACCTTGAAACAATTAATTCTAGTGTTCCCAAGAGATGAGAGACTGCCTTCAACTTATTTCTAATTAATTTACAAATTAGCCCACTGGCCCATAAAGAGCATAATGCACTAATTGAGCCCAGCTGCTTTATGGGAAAAGTCACAATGAAATCTGTAGATTACAGGTACCGAAAGGAAACATCCTACCAGGATCTTATTCAACTCCTGCCTTAGTGTTCATTGGACCTGGATGTTGTTAAAGCTAAGAACACGCTCAGTCACAAAGAATTAAGCATTTACATCAGATCCTGGGGATATCCAAAGTTATAATCAATAGGAAAAAGAGGCAGTGCCATTAGTGCCAGTGGTTACCTGGGATTTGCATCTCATGTTGATGGAGAGCCACAGTTGAGGCTTTTCCCACAGCTGGAGCACTCGTAAGATCCTCTCCCCTGTGGTTTCTAAGGAGGTGTTAGCTCCCCCTGAGCTGGCACGATTACCTGTCTTTCCCCACTGAGAACAGCTTATATTCATGAAACCTGTAGGCTATTTGTGAGACCTCCTCTCCTCTGCTTCAGGTGGCAGAGATCAGAGGCGTTCAGGAGGTGCTGGAGGCAGGAGAGTGGACAGAGAGGGAGGGAGGCAGAGATTTGCACAGCCGGGCAGCGCACTGGTTGCATAAGCCTTGTGTCCATGGGAAATCGCACTGAAACCTTCTTGGAAGAAATATAAACACGTAGCCTTTTAGGACTAAAGTCATTTATGCAGAAATTTCCCCCATGGTCAGACCATTTCATAATTATCCACGCTGGGATGTCTTGCATTTTCCTTTGAAGCATCTGGTTCTGGGCATGTCACCATTAGTCTGATCTAGCAGTTCCTATCCTTATATAATAACAAGCCGTTTCATGACTATTTCACACAAAATGTCTCTCTTTCTTTTTGCCCACTAAATGACCTGGAACTAGAACACAAACATTCTGTTTGCACAGTTTTACATAACATTTGCCATAGTTTTCACACAACACTATTAAAGACTAATTTGTTTCTGTTCCCAGGCTGATGGAAAGCAGTTCTTTTGGTAGCTCTATTGCGTCAGTGTTCTTTGAAAATGTAAATAAAGATACTGAGATAAGACCCGTCCAACTACACAGCCCTTTTTCTCTTTATGTTTACCAGATACTTCAAGCTAAATAAAATTATTCTTTGCACTTGATCTGCCCAAGAACATGCTCGACTAATTGATAATCAAATTTCCTTTGATATCACGATCCCTCGCCAACATATTATTGCCACAAGCAGCGGCTAAGAGGATCCACAGCAACATTTTTCAAGAAGGCGTTCTGAAAAATGACTTATTCTCCCAAGTACCACTTTGAAAAGCAACTTAGCTCCTTAGGGATGGGATTTTCAGGGGGATTTAGATTCTTGATCATTCAAAGGCCAGCTTGGGAAAAAAAAAAAAAAAAAAAAAAAAAAAAAGTTTCTGCTTAGCAGACCTTTCAACAACATTGCATTGGCAGCTCCTATTGATCTTGATGGGAATCTGACAAGCACACACCTTTGCCTTTAGGGGTATAAAACACCTTTGCAATCTGATTTAAGGATGCTTTTCTCAACTGGCTTCACACCTTTCTTGCTCGGTAAAATAAAGGAATGTTTTCTCCACTTGGTTCTTTTTGGGTTGGTGGGTTGGAGGTCATTTTGCACAGCAAGGATTCCTGAATTTCCTGAACTTTCAGTAAAGACAGTTTTTCTAAAAACAATTATTTTGCAAAACTGCCCTTAGTCTCTTTGGAAAAGATGGAGATATACCCCACTTAACATGCATACTAACCTCTGCATGTGCCCAATTTTGAAAGAGTTGGGAAATTAGTCAACCACGCATTTACCCCTGATGCTGCAGGTATAGGATGGATCCAACCCTGTATTGGGCTGGGCACCTGGGCTACACTGGCATGTATCCCCAAAGTATTTAAATAACCCTAACAGTACAGATTCCTGAACTCAGCTCATCAAATGACAGAGCCATGAAGCAGGCGTGGTGGTAGAATTTGTCTACAGATAAATGGAAAAAGGCATTGGCAATTTCTGTCTTCGCCTTTGTCTCTGCCTGCTTTGCTAGCTTCTTCCCTCCCGGGCTTTATTTCACCAGATGCTACATAAGGATCTTCCAGTCTCTGAAGATGGGAAATCCCTCCCTATTAGACATAAACGATGATGTTTTGGGGTTGCTGTTCAAACAACTGCTACAGTCCTTGAAGATTTTTACGCAAAATCCCAAGTAAACGGTGCCAAGAATCGCTAAGTGTAAAAATATGTGAGAATAAATGCAAGAAATGCAGGGGAAACAGTTAAGAATCACGTCAGATTTTTATAGAGGCAGATCACAAGGCACACAACACAAAGTTACGTGAGTAAAGTAGCCTTCAGAAGGCCACATGAGCTATCTGCTGTTTATAGTTCAATATGAAACTGCAAAGCCACATTTCAAAGGGAACATTACATAGAGCAAATTGACTACTTGCCCAATCAATCTTTCTTCTGACATTTCTTGTTTCCCTCTGCCCTCTTCCCCTCACCCCATGAATTTTGATAAGCCTGAAGAAATGTCCATTTGGAATACCTGCCTCATGCTGGATCCCAGAATTAATACCAAAAAACAAAAAGACCAGCCAGATAAGAACAAGAGAGTATCAGCCGCTGGTACAAGAACAAGGACTCCTTCAAAGTGAGAATATTTCAGGAGCTACAGAAATGCCCCATAAACAGCTTGGCATCACACCCACCATGGCAAGAGGTTTCTGGAGGCAGAGCAGCCCGGAGGGGTGCCATGCTCTCAAGGTGCTGCTTGGAGCAACAGCCAGCCATCATTGCCATTCCCCAGCATGTGCTGCTGATGGAAATGTGTTCAGAGGAGCCTTCACATTAAAATAAATAAGTAAATAGATAAATAAAAAGGAGAAGAAGGAAAAAAAAAAATGAAAGTGCTTAAAAACATTTTGATGCAAACCTCCCCTTGAAATTGTGGACTATATGGACCTCAGGAGGAGCTCAGCAGTGCCAGGGCTATCAGAGAGCTGCTCTGTCCAGCTCCAGCACAGGTATGCCAAGTGGGAAAGGGAAAGTCCCCATGCCCCATAGAGCCATGGATTTGTCAAGGGGATTGACAGTTCTCTTCCCATCACTTCCCCCCCAAGGAGTGGGTACAAACCCTGCCGAGGGTCTGGCAGCAGAACTTGCTCCTTGCCTTGGGAAGCTGAGGCAGGGAATCCCCCCACTGCTCCGTTCCTCTGTTATTTGGAGGTTCAGGAGGGTAGGAGGGTCTCAGCCACCTCTTCCCAAGCATCACCAGGCTCCCCAGGGAGGAAAGCATCTCCCACCAGCATGGTGCCCCGGCCAGCAGTTGTCCTCACCCGGCTTCATCCTGGTGTTTAATAAACATCCCAACAGCTGCTTGATGGTATCAGCTGGGACGAAAGTACTGAACATTTTGAGTGCGATTTAACAACATCTGTGGCCTCCAACAATTCGTTATTTCTTTAGCACATGCGGAGCCTGACCCCGCGCGCATTCTTCAAATCCCTTTGCTCTCTTCCCCTTCTTTTCCTGCTCCCAGAAAGGCCACAGGATGGAAAAAAAAATATATCCAAGGGGAACTAGTATTAAATTATAAGTAGCAACAACCAGGCACTTCATCAGCATGAACACAGTATTCATAAATCTTTATCACCAGCAATTTTTTTACATATCTGGAATCCACTATACTGCAAATTAGTCCCATTTGTCCACTCAGTGCTAATGTCATTAAATTCAACCTCATTTGCCAAGCACGTGAGGCCAGAAATCTCTGGACTTGTTAATTTTTCAGATTTAAAAAAAAAAAAAAAATCTTGATTCCTAAGCTAAATTTTTACGGAAAAGAAATTGTATTGTAGCTAGAAACTACACCCTTGTAACTCTAAGGAAAATTAAGACCAGACCACCCTTTGTTTGGGTTGGCGCTGGTGGGCACTTTAACACCTGTGTTATTTTCTTATGCTCCGAGAACAGCCGCTCATTCCTTTCCACTCCAACCCAATATTTTTCACCTCTGCCTCTGCCTGGGGTTGCCACAGAAATTTCAGCGTGGCCGGGGTGACTGAACGTACAATCTCTCAGTTTCCCAGAGACTGTTCTGAAGAGAGGGGGTCCTTCTCTTTTCCCCAGAAAGGTAACTTTGAGCATGAGCAAAATGTTCTGAAAGCTTGGGAATGCTGGGAAAAATAAAAAATAAAAATAAAAAAAACCTGAAGCTCATTATTTTCTTTCCCTATTTCTACCAGTCCTGCCACCATTTAATGGTTTGCAATTAATGGTTCCCCAATGAAATGTGACTTCTAAATTTAACTTTCCATTTTTGAAATGACTTCAGAAAAAAAATGTATCTTAGTTGGCTGTGGCTGATAAAAAGTTCAGGTCTTCACCAAAGGGTCACTACAGGAAAAGATGAATATGACAATGTCACAGAGCGGGTTAGAGCATAAGCACTGGTGTACATATCTGAGATGGGAAACACAAGAATATGCTTGCTGAAGCTACATAGAAGACAAGAAAAAGATAAAAAAAAAGAGTGCACCCTTTCCCATCTATTCTGCATCCTGTTTGGTGAGGAAAGCTCTGTACGGCCATGCAGGATGCCTTAAAATGGATATTGGTCACAGATGCTCTGCAGCTAGATGGCTGAGCTCTGGCAACGAAGCATTTCACAGCCTCCTGCTGTGTTTAAGAGGGAAGACAGCCATTGCAGGTGACCCAGGATGCCATCAGGTAGGTGAGATGTGTATGGCTGCTGAGAACAACCACGGGTAGCACAGGCAAGAGAACTCTTGAAAAGCAAACCCTCTTCCCTAGGGGTATGGCCAACTCCAGCAACCAGAGTTAAGACACCCTGCTGCCCACTGCCAGCCCTGCCTTGGTCCCAGCTCTTGGGCACCTCTAAAACACAACACAGGTTTACGCCGTGCCCAGCACTGCCCTGACGCATTTCCAAGCCAGACACCCTCTGTGCATTTATGCATCTCGCATCCCACCGACATGTAGTTTGCCATGGTCATAAAAAGATTTTAGCCCGCAATGTCCCTCCCTGTGCAACAGGTGAGGCCAAGCAGTGCCCATCCTTCTCCAGGATCATCTTTTTACCAGGTAATTCATGCAAAATACAAGCCATGGGGAGGATCATCCTGAGATTTGGGGCATTTAGTGGAAAACCTCAGCGCATACACCACGTAGCCCATAACTTTCTCCCGCAACAACCCAAACCCATCCATCCACCAGCTCCCTGTGCCCCAGGGATGCTGGACACCAGCACCAGCACCATCAGGGCTCAGTGACCCTGGTACAGCATGGACAGCACGACCTGGCTGCCGCTCACACCACGCCGGAGCCGTCTGCTTTGTGGCACATTTCCCTGCTGACACCAGGACTGTGCTCCAAGGGCCGTGTCTTTGGTAAGTATTTTTGCAGCAATAAAGCAGCATTTTCACTGGGCAAAGCTGCACTTTAATAGTAAGTGGAGAGGACTGTTAAAAGCTGCAGCAGGCCCTGTTTGGCGCCAGACATTTCTTTTTTCTTTTTTCTTTTTTCTTTTTTTCCTCCTCCATGTGTACCACATATGCAAGTACAGCTGAGAAGCTGACATAGAAATTTAAGGGGGGGAAAAATGGAGAGAGAGAGAAACCTCCAAAGCTGCCCTGAGAAGGATGTTCTGGGCTTTTTAACTCTGCTTTTGCAAGAGCTGCAGAGACCCCAGAGATCTCTTATGTCTGCACTTGTGAATTCCCTCCCTGCAGGTAATTAATAACACAGGCAACTGCAATGGGGGAGTAGGGGTGAGAGCTTCCTCTCCTTGTGGCCTCCCTCTCTGCAGCCCAGATGCTATTTGGTGTTTTGGTCCTGTGCCTCCATGGCAGACTGCACGTGGGCAGGTGAATCCCAAAACTACCAGCCACTCTTTGCATGGGTTTGCATCACCACGGTGGGTTTGGGACAGCAGAGCTGGTCTCTAATGGGTGTCTTATCCCAGCACCTCCTACAGGTCCTCCACTTCCATACGCCTAGGAACACCACCTGCTCTTACCCTCAAGAGTTCCTCCTAGCAGAGAGCAGGGCAGGAGGTGGCCCAGGGCCCAAACCCACCTCCAGGCTGGATTCTATGACCCATGTACAGCCACCGAAGTGACGGGGAAGTTACTCTCATGAGCTCCTTCTTGAGTCTCGGCTGAAGAATTTATCATCCTTGGGTTCATGGGTGGCATTTGGATGGGCTTGCCTGTGTCCTTTGCTCCCTGCTGTTTATGGGCAATGCTAAGTAGTTTTTCTTCATATGGCCATGTGAAAGCTGCCATGAAATAATCTCTGCACAACTGCAAACATTCCTCAGACTCCTTCCTTTTAGGACCTGAAGCACCCTATATCCTCACCACCTTGGTTTGTAACCAAAAATAAGTTCTTTAACCAGAAAGCGTGAGGAATACATAAATCTGGGAGGAATAAAAGTGCATTTATACACCCATTTCTTTGTTTTAGCTCCCTTGGCATCCTGGAGAATTCTTTGGGATTAAGTGAGATCCTTGCAGGTATCCAAAATCCTCCTTTTGAAACCTCTGGCTTCTCATCAAGCCTCCATGTGTCTGCCCTGACTCACTTTGCACTAATGGTCATGCAGCTAATGATTTCCACCTCTGTTTGCTGAGCCCTCCAGCTTTACAACCCCTCTAGCATGGCCTTGCAAGTATTTGGTTCCAATGGTGTTCAGCACTATCGCTGTGCCAGACACTAGCTAGGAAAATCAGACAAAGCAAGGGCATCTGTGATATTTCCACCCCCGTTTTACAACTAAGCCCGGAGAAATTATGGGGACTCCTTAGCATGCCACTTAAAAGGACACAAAAAAGCCACTGAGGATGCCTCCTTCCCCTGTGGAAACCCTGATCTCCCATTTCCAAACGAGGAGCAGGTGAGAAAAGGAGATTCACAGTAAGGAGCAGAGCTGAGGAGTGATGGATTTAGGTAGTGAGCTGTGACAGGGGAAGGTATTTTTCACAGGTTAACCTATTACCTACTGAAAAACATCATTTTTCATCCTTTTTGACCTTTGCTTACATTTCAGCAGAACAATGATGTAGTAGATGATTCTCTTGCAGAGAATGAGTTTTCTTCATAAAAATGCCGCGCCATAATGAACTCTCCGCTTTATGGCATTTAAGTTATTTTTCTATGGGGAAAGTTAGGCAAAATATTCAAAAACCTACAACAGTGAATCTCATTTTTGTAGCTTCTAGGAGTCTTCCATGAGCAGAATTCGCTATAGCATTCTATAGGGTGCATAAAGGTAAAAAATGTTGGTTTTCTACTGAATCCTTTAGGACATCTGCCAAACCTCTTGAACACGATTAGTCTTTGGGCGACCCGAATGTAGTCGAGTTTCATCGTGCTGCCCAAAATGGTGCTCTAGGATCACTCCAGGGCTGTTACCGTGTGTCTGCCAGACAATGGAGCTGATATGAATTCGCCGTTAATTGGAGCGCGGGGCTTGGCGTGCACCAGACTAAGTGATTTACTCCCAGAGTGCTGTTATTATGGCTGTAGTCTGCATCTGGTTGCCAGGAGACCATCCTTATCGATGATTCAAGTTTTCTCCTGATAGCAGGGTAAGTGGAGAGCACCTTTATTTTTCTCTCAGCAGTTGTCAGGAGAAACTATTTTATAAAAATCGCTGCAAAGGGAAGAAGCGTCGCTCCATGGCCAGGCAAAGGTTGAGCTGGCGTGTTGGGTTAGGCAGGAGGGGTACATTATCCCAAAAGGAACAAAAATTATTTTAGAAAACAGTATTTAGCAGGGCAGCCTTCGCAGCCCTATTGTTCTGCCAGGGGAAGAGGAGGAAAAAAACTTTCCCATCGAGTGGGAAGACGTATCTGACAAAGAGCATATCTAACAAGCAACAAATGCTAAGAAGAAGGTCTCTGTAATGTTTCATTAAAACCACAGACACATTACCGATGTGGACTTCGGGCTGCAACTCATTAGTAAATGAATTCTATCTGTGACAGCCTTGTCAAACCCGAGCTTTACTGATTACATTTGGCTTTTAGGCAGTAATCCCCAGGGAAAGTGATTTATTTCAGCACTTGATGAGTTACTCCATAGACGGTAGCGATAATGACATTATCTTGACATAGGTTAGCATTTATAGGCCTCTAGGAAGGAGCGAGTGTTCAAGGGGGATTTAAACGAGGACGGGAGGGAAGCCAGGCACGTTGATGTGAGGACATTTAGAAATGCTTGGGGAGCACGGCCCACCTGTAGTAGCGAAGCGTTTTACAAAGCTGGGCTCTGCTCTACACCTTTATGGGCCAAGGCAGAGGCGGACAGATTGGAGCAGCCAGCACCAGAACAACCCAGAAGTCCAGGCAGAAGAAGCCAGAATAACTCCTTGAAGTCCAGATATTAATCCTGCTGAAGGAATTCATGGTTCAGCTTCACACACCTGCTGGGATCATTCACGCCGTTCAGACCTGGCGGCCCAGACACTGAATGCCCTTCTCACCCAGCACGACAAGAAGACCCCAGGTTCTTCCAGCTTGAGCTATGAAGTTGTTCTCTGTGGTGCATGGGACAAAGTCTGAGCATGGGCTGCTTGGAAACCCCTCCATTTGGAAAGTCTTTAACCAACTTAAGAAAAATTAAACCGGGATCCACAGATGCCAGACAACCCCTTAACAGATCCCAAGTGTGCCTATGAAGGTTTCTGCTGTCATCCACCTGGACTAGCGAGGCTCCCTCTGCTCAGGGAAGGGCAGAGTGAGCCACCTTGGGTCTGCCACGGCCATAAAACTGAAGCATTAGTCATGAGGGGACTGATGCACTCACAGTCTCTAAGACAACATCACGCTCTCGATTCATCTTTGCAGAAAACAGAGCAAAAACTTACTCTGCGGCAGCAGCATCTGCAGGCCCTTGTGCAAATTCAGGTGATGGTTTTATGTCTGCTGAAATTGTTCTGTCAATTTTCACTTGAGAATATGTCTTTCTAAGGGCAGTGAACATGCACCGTGTCATACTGATCCAGCATTGCCCGAGCTGGAGCAGTGAAAGCAAGAACAGCTTATCTTTTTCAGTAATTAACTCTAATCTGAGAAGACGTAGGTGAGTAATTGCAAGAATAAAGGCTATTACACTCCCAAGTAGTAAAATGTAATTTGCTTTCTTTCAGCTCCAGTGTTCGGTTGGACCACTAAGTTGCTTCTGTTGCAACTCAGAAGTGTAATATGATTAAACACCAAATATGCTGTTACTGTTTTTAAGGTAATCACACCTTTCCCAAGCAACATCACACCAAGTGGGTTTGAGATAGAACATGCAAAATTTAATTACAATTTTTAGGGAGGCACCTAAACCCCAGGCAGCAAATGACTGGCTTTTAGAAAATCACATTTTCTTGTTTAGCGAAAGAGGAGTAGGCTAGTACATGACCCCGAGGGACAGCACACGAGCAAGCCCCTGCTGGGCACCAGCTCCTGCGCTCCCAGGAAGACTGCCTAGAGAGCAGCTCAGCTTGCGAAGTAGTCGAAAGTGCCCTGTGTGAATTAAAATAAATACTATAAGGCTAAATGAAGTGAATTGTTTAGCTATAAGGCTAAATTAATGAACAGTGCTGAGAATAATACTTTTCACCATGTAGCCGTATTAATATTAATTTCCGCACACACTGGTGAGACTCGAAAACAACGCGGGCTGGAGCCACTGGCAATACGTGGCTGCGGTGCCATTCCCAGCCTGCCTGTGCTGAGGACAATGCAAAATATGATTTTATTAAGCTTGCCTTCTAATTTCATGGCACTCGGCGGTGTTTGTGACTGCGCACAATGGGAGGCACCAGGCCAGAGCCTGCGCTGGCACAAGCGGGGTTTGTTCCATTGACCCCAGCAGAGCTGTGCTGATTTACACCAGCTGCAATCCGACCCCTAACTTCTGCCTCGGAAGGATTAAGCCATAATTACTTCTTTATGTTTGACCCACGGCGCGGGGATATCCCAGCATCACCAACCCCAGGGTACCCATCTCTCGGCTGCAGTAAACGTCCCCATCCACGCCAACCCCACCGCAGCGGCTTGGCGAAAAGCACAAGTTGTGCACCAGACTGATGGACAGGCTGGTTTGGCCAAAAAAAAAAAGTTTATATGCCAGGGATTTTGGAGCTACAGAGCACTCCTGGGGCTTCCCAATGCCCACCCTAGTGGGGGCAGCTTTCATGACCAGCCCCACCAGACGGTGGCCCCCAAAAACCCAGCTGGGAACGTGCCCCATAGGGAAGAGGGGTTTGACCCCTCCGAGGGGTTGTGATCCTCCTGCTCGAGGGGTCGTCCCTTGTGCTGGCTGTGCTGAAGGACGGCCCTTGCCTGCCTAGCAGCTCTACATGCAAGTTTTGTGCAGCATTCCCTGAAAGCTTCCAAAGCTATGAGCAAAAGGGGAGCAGGGAGCACTTTCCAGGGGATGCTTTAACCCCCAGATCCTGCTCCCTATGGTCAGAGAGACTTGATGCAGGCCCTCTGAGGATGTCAGAAGGCAAATCATTTGGGGCTTTAGAGGTTAAAGCACAGACACCTCGGATTGCTTCTGTCTGCCAGCGTCGAGCAGTGGCCTGCCCAGTTCCCAGCATGATCCATTGCCCATGGGAAGCGCTGCTGAATGAGGACACGTCGCCACGCTGTCCTGCACTCACTGCAGCTTGACAAATGCTTATACGCAGCATCTTACATAGAGCCCATTGTAGGGATCGTGCCTCAAGGCTGTGTCCTTTCTTTCCAAGCAGAAGAGGCTGAAAGCATGCATGGAAACTATTTCTCACTGGGCACATTGGTCCAGAGAAATCTTACAGCCTTTTCCCTGTGCTTTTCAGCCTGGACACCTTCACTTACACTTCTCTCAGCCTTCTGGCTTTTGAGACTCTTAAGACGACTTAGGGCACCTGCTGGTGAGCAATTTGCAGTAGAGGGATTTTTTTCTGGCCCCAAGTTAAACAGACCTCTGGCGATGTTGCTGCAGAGCAGGACAGAAGGACACACAACACAAAATGCACAGCATTTCCCCCTGCACAACCCACGACAAGGCAGTGTGCTTGGGAAATCCTACTTCTAGCAAAGTGAATGGCCAACTTGCTTCAACAGCATTAAGATTTTGTCTCGATATCTATTTTTCTATAAATAAATAGCATTCGGGGATGTGAAGAACAGCAGTGGCCGGGCTTGTTTTGCAGAGCATAGCTGGGTATGCCACAATGCCTGCCCTCCACATAGGCACAAAGCAATGGCTTGGGTGTCATTATTTTAAAGTCTGCTGTTGCTAAGCTGTACCTACATGGAGCTGTCTTCACTGTGGCCCTTCACTCGAAGACTTGCTGAAATGCAGCTGTTACCCCCAAGGTATATATCCTTACATCTCTGAAGAGAATACACCGGTTCATTAATTTTGTCATTTCATCTGGGAAGGATCAAATCTGGAAACTTTTTTTTTTTTTTCCCCGTGTTCTCCTTAACTCGGTAATTACACTGCCTGTGAGAAAACAGAGCAGAAAGGAAATTGCTTCTAAAGGACACGGTAATAAACGTGTCCTGTATATCACTTTCAGTGGGTTGTGTTTATTATTAACCTGGAGAAGCCTCGAGCCCAGACGTGGGAGCATGGCAGGCGGGTTTCCCTGGGAGCACAGCCCCAGACCACACTTTATTGCCCCATGTCTGTGCCACAGGAGCCAGCCCCTGTGGCAGACCTCATTAGCCCAGCCAGGGAGCTGGGAAGCCTACTGCTGCCCACATTTCTCTGCAAGGAGCTCCCTGACGTTTTCCCCTTTGCTAATTTCCACTAATGGATGATCCAGCTAATTTTAATTAAACCACTATATACTGGGAATAACTCCTTTGGCTTCACGTTAATGCCAGCTAATAGAGAAAATCTGCTTTGCAGAGCCTCATCCTTGGAAGTTGTCAGCTTCAGTCATTCAGCTGAACTCCAGCACCTGGGGAGATCAGCCTTAGGACTGTGGCTTGACGTTGAGTCTCATGCCAGGACTGGTGCCAGTGGGTCTGTTGCCAGTGGGTGAGAAATTCTTAGGAAAAGTCTCATCAATTTCTGTGTAATCAAGATTTCGCATTTACCTCTAACGCCTGTATGCATTCAGGCCAGGTTTGCTATCCTGCTTTTTGATCACTCCCAAGGTGTGAATAAAATTAAATCTGTTAAACAAGTAGCTGCTTAACCCGGGTTTACTTCTACTTTGCATAAGTGGAGTGGCTAAAAGCAGCTAGCAGGTAGGATAAATATGGAAGAAGCTTGCCCAGACATTTCTAAAGAAGTGGCTTGGGCACTGAGCTGTGTGTTGGGCTTCCTTTGTTTTTAACAAAACCTGCACTAGCACTGCTGAGAGGTGTGAAAGTGGGGCAGATGCACCTGAGACCCCCTGGATTTGGAACTGGGGGGAGGTAGAAACAACCTCTACGCGATGTGTGCTGGGACACCCACATCATTCCCTGGGGCCATCCCAGGACACAGGAACATCGCTGGTGTAGGTGGGACACTCAGATCACCTGGTTTGGGGTCCACTGGGTGAAGAAAATGATGTTCTGGTGGTGGCCAGTTTAGTTTTCCATGGCCAGTCCCTGGGATGAACCAAAGAAAGCACACACATAATTCACAGCTCTTTCCTTTTCTCCAACGAGGTTCACTTCTCAGGGCACATATTTTAAAAGAAGCACTTTGACCCTTGTATTTTCAGGAAATTAAAAAGGTAAAATCCGCCCCCCAGAACTGTTTTTTTCTTAATTTAAGATAACAAGCCCCATCAAGATAGCAGTTGTTCTCGTGTTTGACTACGGCCTCTGCTCATTATGTGTGTGTGTATCATCGTTATCAGTAATCTCCTCGGAGCTTTACACTGGCACAAAATTATGACATTCCCTGCTCCCGGGGCTTGCTATATCAAACACAAACAAGTGATCAGGAAGAACTGTAACTACTGAGCCGCTGATCCGAGCCAACCTTTGATCTGTGGCTGGAGATGGGATGAAACAAAAGGTGGCTTGTCAGGTTGTCAGGACCCTGAGTTTAATATGATCCATCAGACAAACTGGGTATTTCGGCTGGGGCACAATCCATGCACATTCTTTCGAGGATGCTAGGACTTTTTCCTTGGTTTGGGATTTTTTTTTCCCCACACATGGCATTGGTTTGAAAGCATTTAAGTGGTGATTATCCCTTATTTTCCTACTTTATTGGCAACGGTGAAATGTGGGGATAAACAGAATATATGCAATGGTGCAAAAGAATAAAAACACATTTCTGAGTTAAGAAAATGAGCTGTGGAGCAAAGACCACAGTGTGATTACACAAGCTTATTCACTGATGGAAATAAGTGCTGTGGCAGGCAATTATTTCCAGATCTTACCATGCAAGAAAGGCAAACTGTTTGCTGGATAGCATTCATGAGGGTCAGATGATGGAGGGAAAGGCCAGGAAGACAAGAAGGAAAGCTTTCACATCCCTTTTTGCAAGCTGTCACATGAAAGAAATGCCTGCAGTAACACTCACTGAATGTGAACAGGGGGGTGTTTGCAAACTGCCAAAATGTCCCTCACAGGGGCAGCGAGAGGAGGGAGAAGAAAATGATCATTAAGTGAAACAATAAGAGAATTGTTGCCATTTCATGTTATTTTCGTCGTCCGGAGCTGAGCGAAGAGAAACAAGCCGTGTTTGTCCGGTATGTGCTACGTGAAGAGAAGTCGGATGCCATTAGAGGTGCTGCACAGGCTTCTCGTGCCGAGTCCATAAAGGCCTGAGCCCCATCCCAACCACAACATCACCTGGGCTTCTTCAGAAGCCACGCTGGTCCCAGCAGCACATGTGCATATGTGTGCCTGTAGACTCCTGACAAGCTGTGTTTTCAGCCATTTGCTATTCAGCCCTGTCAGCCTTAGGACCCCCGGTTAGATGAAGGGCAAAGATCGGCCCCTTGGAAGGCCCAGAGGTGCCCCTCTCTCCCTTTGGCTCCAGAGGGGACTTAGAGCTCATGTTCTCCCGCTGAAGGCACCTGAGGGAGGTGTTCAAAGCCAGGCGGGGTGGCTCTGGACCTGCAGGCACATCTACAGCTGTCTCAAGGCTTGGCCCATGGTCCCAGCAGCTCCTGAGCTGCTCAGGATGAGGTCACACTGCAGAGATCTCCTCAGGATCACAGCCATCCAGGCATAAATAAGAAAGTGGGTCCTGCTACGTACAGATAATGGGCTGAAAAACGGGAAATGGAGGTCAGGAGTAAACAGCTGGTTCTCACCAGGGAGGTGTGATGGCAGGGATCTTCCACGGGGTCTGCACAGCACCCTCGGCTGCTGGGCATCTTCCTAAGTGGCCTGGGGAAAGGGTGAGGGGTGAGGATGCAGAACCTGCTGCTGATAAGAAGTTATCTGAGGGCAAGGACACACTGTGGGAACTGCAAGTGGTCAGCGAAAGGGCAGGTGAAATGCAACAGATAACTGTAAAATTGGGGTCTGGGTGGGTGGGGAGTCCTAGTTCATGTGGGCTCTGCACAGGCCGATGACGGTCAAGAAGCAGGTCCTGTGTTTGGTGTCCACCAAACATGAGGCTCAGGGCTCAGCAGCAGCCACAAAAGCGAAGTCAGATGCTAGGAGCCTGCAGGAAAGGAGCCCGGAGGCTGGCAGATTGATTTTTAAAGCCCTTCGCAATAGGCTTATTGCCTACTCATGGGGCCCTGGAATAAGCAGTGCCCATCAGAGGGTGGTGATGTGCCACGAGACGGACGAGATGAAATATAAAATAAAAATTAAAATTAAATAAAATACCATAACATAAAATAATGTAAAATAACATAAAATAACATGACATAAATAGCCAGGGTTATTATAATAAAAATAAATACCGCAGTCCCTGGGGGACACCTGCAGGCATGCTCTCCTGCAGCCGGAGCAGGGAAGGTGTCTCAGCTCGATACCTTCTCCCTGGCACCTGCTTTGAAAGGGAGGGAAAAAGCTGTTTGTTCTCTGCAAAGTGTACATCTGCCCCAGCGAAACCTGCAGAGGAAGTGTCAGACCCCACCCTGGAAAAAAAAAAAATAATAAAATAAAATTAAAAAAAAGGCACATAAGTGTGTATGTCTTTCTATGTATTTACATATACACACACCCCGTGTCTGTTTTTCTCCTGCTGCTCATTGAAGCCATGGGCAAGGCAGAGGAGCTCACAAGGACAAGCATGTGGGTGCTGTCCCCTGGGGGCTACTCGAGCAAAGCCCCCCAGCAGCAGGGTTTCTCCCCAGCGACCTTTGGCCACCATCTAGCTTCCCTGTTGTATCGCCCTCACGGCTCCGGGGATGACCTGAAATGCTCCTCTAAAGGGAAATACACTGCAGCTCTTGATGTTTTCCAGCCCGTGGCGTTTGTTTTCCTTCCACAAAATGCAAGTCAAAAATCCAAATGCTGTAAACCCATTGGAAATGCAGTGTTCCTGCATCCCACCACCCTTCTGATAACAAAACCTGAGGGTGCTTTTTTTTTTTTTTTTTTTTTTTCCTTTTCATGTTGGCTTTAAATGGAATGAATCTTGTTTTTCTCCTTTGCTCCTGCCTCTTGCTGATGTGCAAAGCAGCGTTTCTGCTCTGAGCATCTGGGACTAATAGCAGGAGTCATCCCCAGCGGCACAAAGGTTTCCTTTTTTTGTCACCTTTGTGCCTCCTCTGCCTGCTGTCCCGTCGGGTCAAAGGGGGCTGCTGAATGTCACCCCGTGCCGTGGTCCAGGGGTGTGGCAGGGACCTGCCCCGGGAGCCCCGTCCCTGGGGGGAGATGGAGGGGAGAAAAAGTAGGGGCTAGCATCACCCAAAGGAAAAATGGAAAGAAAGGGGAAAAAAAGGGAAGCCAGACTAGGAATTCTGTTACTCTTTAGACACAGGGGGAAAGGAGGCAGCCTCTTACGTAGCCTTTAAGTCCAACGGGTATCAGTTTATGAAAGCTGCTAGCTCAGTCCTGGCAGCATCTGCATTTACAGAACATTTGTGCTTTGTTTTTATTTCTGTGGAGTTGTAACTGTTATACTAATTATGTTAATTCATGCCAAATACATTAATTCTTGATTAATATTAATTCTTAACTAATATTTAATAAAGTATTGGAAACTTTAAATATATACTGAACAATACCAAAAAGTATTGGTAGTTAATGCTTCCTTATTGTTTTCAATCTTCAACCTGCTCTGTGAGTACCGTGCTGGTGGTACACGTGAAAATGAAAGTCCGAAATGGCCATAAATTTCTGAACTTCTCCTTTCTGTGTTCCTCCCCAGCTTCAGCACCCTGCCTTGCCCTGCTTCCTTGTATGAATTGAAATAAACTGAATAGAGGTTGCAACATCTTAGCGAAGTCCACATAAATATATTCCTGGCGCGGGCTGAAGAAAGAACGAAATTAATGGCATGTGAGGGAGGGAGGAGGGTTTAACAATTTCGCTGTTTGCTGGGAGTAGGAGTCGGCAGGAGGTGCCTGTATCGATAGTGAGTGAGGCAGCTCAGCGAGAGGAAAAAAAATATAGAAACCTCCTGGGAGAGAAACTCCACTGAACCATTGAAGCTTTCAGATCTCGGAGCATCCCCTATTGTATTTACAGCTCCTCTGTGACTAAACACTATTTTCCAATTACCATATTGTTGGTTGCTTGCTTTTTCTTCAGTTGGGCTCCTTATCCTTTCTCTGAAGCAACGTGACCGCATAGTAAACTGTTTTTGAGGAGTGTTTGCTGCTTGAGGTTAGAAGTTGAAACCACAGAGTTCCTTATCTTGTCTTTCTGCCTCTGTTTTTAAATGAGCTAGAAGGGCAGAAGAGCACTAACAACTGAAATCTCCTTTTTGCCCTCTCCCCACCCATATTTTCAAGGCCACAGGAGAAGTCCCCGGCAGGACCTAGCTGCTGGTTTAGCTGCCCGCAGACCAGGTACGAGCTTCTGAGGGGTGGGCAGGGAGGGGAGAGCAACCACCAGCCTAACATAGCTCCAAAACCTGCGCTGGTTGCTTAGCAAAAAGCTCCAGAAAACAAACAAACAAGAAAAACACTCATTTTGGTACCTTTCCATCCCAAGCTTCAACCATGTGGAAGCTTTAACTGCAGTGGGCCTCTGCTCCTGGGCAGCTGCGGGAGGGTCTCTGTCTCTGCCTCCATCTGAGACAGCTCTCGGAGCTCCACGGAGGTCCAAGGCATTTGGATGGGTGCGACAAAAATTTGCTCCTGTGGTTTGATTTTAGTTTGCACGCGTACTGCCACGTTTGGGAGAAGATGCTTCTAACTGGGATGAACTTGGCCAGCTTTCCAGGCTGCACCATATTGGCACCTACATAACCTTCCCAACATGCTCCACCTTTCAAAATCGCATTTTGAAGCACATTTTGAAGACATTTGTTTTCCGTGCAGTCCAGTAGTGGTGCTGGATACATCATGGTTTTATAGCAGAACAACTGTGCTGGCATAAATCCTTTAGCAAGTCTGTCCCTTCACTACCTCCTAGAGTTGCATGGGCTCAACAAAGCTGGGTTCTGTGCTTAGTCCTCATTTTTAACAGCTGTACTTGGTCTTCTGCGAGCTTTTTGTCTTTTTTTTTTTTGACTGTGATCCTCAACAAAGAAGAAACAGGCATACCTGATACATCATGATGACCTCCAAAGGTCCTCCCCGAGACAATCCATGCAGTCGTTCCGAGCATCCTCAGGCAGGGAGAGCAAAAGCAACCTCCCACACCACCTCCCCACACATTCATCACACCACTGGTGGAGGTGGCAGTGCCAGGGCCACCACCGTGGTCCTGCATGGACAAGTGGTACAAAATCCAGCCCAGAGCACCTGGAGCATGAAAGACGGAAAGGATGCAGGTGGAAGCGGAGCATGTTGCACCTTAAAGAAGTCAAAGGCACACAGCCACATTTCCTAAAACTCACAGCTAGGTTTTTGGGCGGGAGCTGACTCAGTTTTTCCAGCCATGAGTGATGCCTCCATCAGTGCATTGATTTCTGCACAAAAACATTTGTGGTATTGAACCCCCCGAGTGGTGTTTGCCATTTGCACTCAGCTGTCGGCGAGTTACATGGGAATTTCACATGGGAAACAGAATTACTTTCATTATCTTGAGGCCCATCTCGAAAACACAGCACTGATAATTACCTCTGTTTAGTTCTGCCTCTCAGAAAGTCAGACTTCACTCTTGAGCAAAACAGCCGGGGGGGGCTGTGTTTAGACAAAACACTTCCTACCTGTGGAAAACCTTTCTGAAGCGCAGGTCGAGCTCCATGCAGTCCCAGCCAGCTTCACCTGGGGCCCTTGCCCTTACAAATGGCCATGCTGTGGTGTCTGCAGCCAGCCCAGGACCCCAGCCACCCTCACGGGCATGTCCTGGGGCTGCGTGTGGGGATGAGGGGCACGAAGCTTATGGTACAGATGGTGAAGCCTACTGAGATGACACTGGCCGACCCCTGTGTTTTGCAGGACAAGTCACCACCTAGTTCTCATAAACTTCTTGACTTCTGTGGGTGACTTGAGAACCACCCGGCCTGCCAAAAGCTTGAAGTCTGAGTCTAACCTGATTGATTGACTTTTCCCCTGCAGTTTCAGGCCACTGCTCCTCATCTGCCCCTGGAGCAATTCCCTCCCTTTGTTTCGTTCAGCACCTGTCACTACATCTCCCATCCTCCCCCCCCTCACCTATGCCCATGGAGAGCCCTTTGTGACCCCAAAAGTTACACGTGTCAGCCTTCTGTGGGTTTGAGCCAGTTTTTGTATGTCTTTCCTCAATACCAAAGGTCACAAACACAACCTGTGTTGCTCTACAGCCTCATTAACCTCGCAGATTTACTAGTAAACTGTCTTTGCACGTTTCCAAGCAATCATCTTGTTTCCCTCAGATTTTCTCTGCAGGGCATCCTGACTCACAGCATCCCTGCTTAAGCTCCTGGGCACTCTTTTTGGGTCCAAGTAATCCAGATCTGGGGAGAGATGTCTCCTCTCTGCTGGCCATCAAGGGGATTTTGGGGGGGTGACGGGCTCAGCTGTAGCTCATTGTTAAACATCTGCAGCTAAAGCCCATACATCCCACTCAGGGTTACACTAAGGCTTGCATCGTGTCTGGGAAGGAAAGCCAGCCTGTGGAAGCACAATGCCACCACTCCGAAGGTGTCCTCATCTTCCTGGGCTGTGGTGGGCCACTGAAGCCCATCTCAACGAGCTGGGGCAGGTTGGGGAATCCAGTGGCTTCCCTCCTTCCTTTATTATTATTATTATTATTTAATTTGCTAATCCAGCTATCACAGGAAGGGAGGGATTGACAGCTCTTACAGCATGTTCTGAGTCACGGGCCGGGGAACATCTTTCTCCCAGATGCTCACAGAGAGCACGGCACACGCAGGGACCGCAGGAGCCAGGCATGTTAGCCAGACACGCTCCTATCTCAGCTTGCCTCAGGTTTGTCTGGCGCCTGGCTGGAGGCTGGGAGCACCCCTGGATGTGTCCTCCTCCCCGTGGCCCTTCTTGTCTCCTTCACAGCCCCTTTCTCTGTTTCCTGTGACGAATTCTCCTTGCTCTGCCTGCGGAAAGAAGCTGGAACGGTTTAGTTCCTGTGGTGCTTTTCTCCCTCTTCATCCCTCTCAGCAGGCTCAGATCTATTCAAATCCCCTCTATTTTCTTCCTTTCCAGCGCAGCTTCCTTCAGTCTCAGCTTTTTGGCTGATGCTGGGCTTGAAATCTGCCTTTCCTCCTCCCAGCACTTCCTCCTGTGGTAACCCTCTGCGAGCCATGGGCTCGCTTTCTGCAAAACCCTCCTTGCTCCCTGGCAAAGCCACATGTAAGGAGTCCCACGACAAAGAGGTTTCAGGCACCCTGCAGGCTGTGGGGGCAGGCTCCCAGCATCCTGGCACGCAGCAGGATGGCAGGATCAGGCCCTTGTGCAGCTCAACATCCCCCTGTGGCATCTACCTCTCCCGATGGAGAGACTGTAGGCTTTGGCACCCTTGGTTTTGAGGGCATAAATATCATCTCCTCCTCTTGGGGACTGCCCCAGCCTGACCTGGGAATGGCAGCAGCTCAACCCCTTCTGTGAGCGTTTGTTTCTGGACACTGTACACTGAGTGTGTACTCCAACACCCTTCTGTTTGACGCCAGAGCTTTCAGAAATATTATTGTTGTTACAAACGAATGCTCGTGCACAACCCTGTGACGTCTGCACCCTCTTCCCCCGGAGCTGGTGCCTGATGGTTTGAGTCAGTCCGCTGGTTCAGGACTTACTGGCACGGATCCCAGGGTACCACGGTTAATGACCTCAAGTTCATGCTCATAAACGCCACACTGGGCAGCTCTTTTGGTTTTCCTTTTTGCTCAAGAAATGTATTCACCAAATATACATTCTTGCTCATGTAGATTACATTTTTTTTAATGTTAAATGAGCCAGCTGCAAGAGTCACCCTTGTTGGACCTCATCTCTCTTTCTAAAGAAACCCCAAAGCAAGTGGACCTCATCTCCCTTCTTAAACAAACCCCAAAGCAAGTGGCTCCCAGCCCTGCTCCAGGAGCAGCCCCATGGAGACCCCGTCCGCTGCAGGCCTTCAGAAAAACACCCCGTCCCGTTTCAAAGGTGAGGAGCAACATTTCCCAACGCCTGTGGTTAAGTTCTCCCAGATCCTCTTCCAGATGCCCTGTGCGAGGACCTGCTCACTGGGCTTCAACCTAGTCACATCCGGGAAAGGCGCCCTCCAGAAATGCTCTTTCCTACCTTCACTTCGCCTTGTACCTGCCTTATATTCATGTTGTGGCATTTCATTAGTACTGTGCATTAGATAAGAATATTGTGCCGTTTTGTTTCTTTATCCTGTTTCATTTTAAAACTATTAAAACCATCTGCCACTTAGTAAACACTAACATATTTTCTTTTCTAGATCAAAGTGTCTCCTGTCTGTGTTGTAGTGGAAGTTTGACATTATTTTTTTTTACAAGACGGGCAGGAGACACTTTGATCGGGTGCCAAACTGTTTCCCTACAACAAACAGGCAACACTCTGAGCTAGAAACGATAAGATGTTATTATGCACTGTGATGATTTCATGACATGTCAGCAGTAATGTTTTTCTTTAAAAAAAAAAATCCCTAAAAAATACATAACATTCAGAATATCATTGTGAAATCCCAGATTTTTTTAAAATGAACAATTTATGAATTGAAAATGCCTTTTATATCTTCCTGCTATGTGACCGTGACTTTTTGTTAGCATTTTGACCATTTTTTTGTAATCCTTTTCAACAAATCGGTATCTTCTGTCAAAAACGCTGCATTGAAAAAATTCTGATGGAGTCGACTTAAAAAGCTTTTCCTGAAAGCCTTTTTACGCACAAAAGATTGTTGTCCCTGTCAGAGAACAAAAGGATCACCTGCTGGCTTTTTTGTCATTGCTAAATAAATTAATTGCTCCAGGATTACTTCATCAGAGTTTCCCAAACACGGCGCTTCCCACCGGGCCTCGTACACACATTCTCCTTTGATGCCACCACGCTTTCTCTCCGCAGAGAGCCCACGGCTTCGCAACAACACAAACACTGAAGCTGCACGCTGAGAAAATAAACATGCACGTTGTCGTTTCTGTCTCAATTTGCATGCTGACAAGGAAAGGGGCTCTTCCGTAGCCTTGTACATCTCGTCTGCCCCTCTGTACAGCACCAAGCACCTGGGCACAGGATTGCGCGTGAGCGTGGACATGTGGCCCCAGACATGGGAGATGCATGGGGAGCTGGTGAAGGTGACCAGCTCCTCTTCCTCCCCCAGAAAGCAGGTCTTCTCTGTGCCTGCCATTCCAGCTTTCTCTGGGGGCAGGCACAGCTGAAGAGGCTGGCTGTCCTCTGCGGGCACAGACTGGTAGCAGGAAACGTGGGCAAGGAGAGCCCGTCTTCAAACCTGCAAGCTATCTCACCCTGAAAGAGGTGGCGAGGTACAGATGCCCAAAGTTCAGTTCTCAGCTATACAACGATTGTGAGGAAACACGGGTGACTCGGTCAGAGAAGTCAGACAAAGGTTGCATCCCACTGCAGCAGTGAGGTTTTCTGTGGCAGTGGCCGTGCAAACCACCGCATCCCACACCCCAGATGCGTCATTCGAGGAACAGCACTCAACCCTTCCGAGAGAAAGTCCTTGGTTCCCCGGATAACAACATCTCCAAACATGCCTCGGAGCCAGGCTCGGGTTGAAGGCCCTGCATCCCACAGCCCAGGGTCACAAAGAGACCACAGGGAGTACTGGGCTTTGGGTGTTTCGTCACGGGAAGCCTTTGTAGCACTAAAGCCATGCTGGTGCAGCGTCAACACACGGAGCACAGCCAGCATGCAGCCCCGGCCACCACACCGGGGTTTTGTGTCAGTATGTGCAGCACAAACAGTGGCCAAATGCAGGACGCTTCACATTCGGGCCTACTTTCCTCCCCTGACGGGAGGTCGCTGTCCCCAGAATGGCTCTCCAGCATCTGCACGGCACAGGCTGCTCGAGAAACACTGGGCCCGAGCTCGTTTTCTCCCTTTTTAAGCAGGCTGTTTGGAAACAAAAGCCACAGTATTGTACACTTTGCCATTTCAATGGTAGTATTTTAATACACAATAAATCATTATTGAGAGGAAAAGGACAGAAATCCAGACCGGGAGGCTAGACGTGTGGGTTGGGTGTTGCAAACCAGCAGAAATGAGTTCACATCGGATGTCTCATTCCCTGGGGCTGCCTCAGAATTCACCACTTCCATGCTTTTCTTCCCAGAAGACTGTGTTCAGAAGTGCAGCAGCACTAGGCAAAGTTCACTTATTTTGGAAAGCTGAGAATTCAGCATTTTCTCCACTCCAAAAAGAGGACCTGCTTTCCACAGGTTGTTTGTTGTTACTGCTTGTCTTTTAGCACCTTTTCCCCTTCCTCTCCAGGCAAAAATCAGAGCACTTCCTACTGCCTGTGATGCTTCAGTACTCCATGGGGTTATTAATTAGCTCCTGCCTTTCCCCCACAGCCCTGCGTGCAGGATGACCCAGGAGACCACACAGCCCGATGTGCCCAAGGGCTTCCCTCTTCACCAAGAGAGGGAAATGACTGGGAAGAGACAGCCACAAGTCCCAGAGAGCCTGTCTCTTCCCCGGCGAAAATATTTTGAAGCTGTGGCCTAAAGAGAACAGATGCTTGACAGCAAGTCAGAAATGCCTACCAACAGACCTTGCTCTGGTACACTGAGAGTGGATGAGATCAGAATAAGACATGGAGCTGTTAGAGCATGTCCAGAAGAGCGCCACAAAGATGATTGAGGGGATGGAGATCCTTTCCTGTGCAGAGAGGCTTGGGGAGTTGGGGTTGTTCAGCCTGGAGAAGAGAAGGTTCCAGGGAGACCTTATGGCGGCCTTCCAATATATGAAAGGGGCTTATGAGAAAGACAAAGACCTGTTACCACTACCTTTAATGACAGGGTGAGGGGCAATGGTTTTAAATTGAAAGAAGGTAGATTTAGATTGTATATAAGGAAGAAATTCTTCACTCAGAGGGTGGTGAAGCCCTGGCACAGGCTGCCCAGAGAAGCTGTGGATGCCCCATCCCTGGAGGTGTTCAAGGCCAGGCTGGATGGGGCTTTGGGCAACCTGGTCTGGTGGGAGGTGTCCCTGCCCATGGCAGGGGGGTGGAATTATATGATCTGTAAGGTCCCTTCCAACCCAAACCATTCTGTGATTCTATAAACAGAGTCCATGCACCATTTGGAGAAGTACAGTTCAGCACCCAGGCCACCCCATGTACCTCAGCTCCCATCTAGGAGCTCCTAATCCTACCTGGTTTCCAAAACTAGGGAGGATCAGGCATGGCCAAGGTGTAATAGCCATCACAGAAATAATACAGACAAAATACAGCACCGGGAGGCCAGCAGGTCTCTGCCCTGCACTCGCCCAATCTGGCCAGTAGCGTCTGCTCTGAAACACAGCAGAGATCACCTGAATCCAACCCATCCCAGCATCTCACAAGCTTCATAAACCCCCCTGTTGGCTAGATAGCTGTGATCCCTAACAGCAGCATTTAACAGCATTCCTGTTACCATGCCGAAGTACACCGCGCAGTAACCAGGTCCCGAATGTGTCATTTGCCATATCTATTCTTAGAACAGCTTTTCATACAACGTTTGTGCCTTTCCAAGAACCAAAGGCATCTCCGCGAGGACTGGGCTATTATTCCACTGCTCCTCTTTGAAGTGCCTTGCCCCCACTAAGCAAACAGTGGAGGAAGAGCTTCGTATTTAGCTGCTCCAGCAGCGCCCTTTGTTTTAGCCTGGCCGGGCTGCATCTGTCGGAGCAGCAAGGTGCAGTATATTCTGCCTCTCTATTTGCGTGGTTTGAAGAAACAGGCTGCCTACACAGCCATTTTCCAGATGGAGCAGTCCCATGTGAATACAGACCTTTATTAGCAGTTGCCAGACTTACCACGGTACATGAGAAATGCCTACGTGTAATTACAGGGTTGGGTTGTTTTGCTTAATCATCCTGCTGATGGTAGAATGCAGCTGTCCGAGGGATTGTCCTCTTGGAAACCTCCCTGAACACACATTTTGGGACACTCAGGATGAACCAAGTCTCCTGGCAGGCTAGAGACAGGTAGCAGCTTTATGGGGGAGGAAAAGGTCTATTTCTTCAAATAATAGCTCGTCTCATTCGATACACTCCTGCTGTAGTTCTGCAAAGGCCACAGCACATGGAGGGGACTCGGGATGGGATTGTTCCTGCGGCTGGTAATTGCTGTTGGAAATGGCTGCTGCTATTTTTCCATCTCCTTGATTTAGCTGGTGGGTTTCCAGAGAACAAAAGAAGTCAGTGCTTTCTCTCGACCCTTCGCTGCAAAACTCAGCCTGAGATATAGGAAAACCTGCGGTCAGCAGGGTCACACTCAGATCTGCCCTCGCCACTGGTGGCACAGTGGGAAGCCACCAAGGTGCAATGCCCACACTGCAGACACTAGAATAAAAGCACTCCAGAGAGCCTCTGGGGGTGAATGAACGAATGCCATCGCTTCGGAGGCAAAAGCAGAGCCTAGCCTTGTGAGGTTGGGTACAGCTGCACTACTGTGACACACCAGGTTGAAGCTGTTCCTCCCCACCTGTCCGCACAGCTAAAAGCAAGCAGATATTTTCCTCTTCCAATTTTCTGGGGAAAAAAAAAATAAAATAAAATACAACCTTTATTCCTTCCTTAAGATTGAATTTCTTTTTACGATCCTGAGCAATGTGATCATTTACTCATTTACTGAGTCTACAAAAGCGATTCGTGTTTCAGCTCGAATATTTGCATATAGTGAGTCACAGGACAAAACACCGTGGGTACAAAAATGTTCCTTAATAGAGAAATTGATAAAACATACTGAAGATTAAGGACCTGGCATAACCTTCAATATCGCAAAGCTGTCGCCCATCAAGAAAAAAAACCTTCAGCCCCATTCTGGGAAGAGGGAAGGCCAATCCTGTATTTCTGTTTAATCTTAATTAATTCACTGCAGGACCAGAGGACACAACAGCAATGGCAGCTTGTGCTACTGTCAGAGCACGGGGGCAGAAACTTCATTCCAACACAGTTTCAGTGCTCTAAAAGCATCCAGAATCTGCGTAAATCAAGGCCCTGATGTGTCATTTAATCTTAAGAAATAATTTGTGTAGTTGTGGTGTTTTGGTTTTTTTTTGGGGGGGGGGGGAGGGGGTTCTGGCTCTGTGCGTTGCAGCTCATTGGTATTTTCAACTCTTTTCCCCGGAAACCAAAGGCTGGAAGCTGACTCATTGTTAATAGAAGGTAAAAGCCTCTTGGAGGCAACACAATTTCAGGAGCTCAGACCTTAATGGGAACATCAAATGCATCTGGCATTATGATAAGGTCATCAAAAATTAGCAACACCGAAGGTGCGTCCTGGGTGTCCTAACGTAGATCAAAGCTGATATATATACGTGTGTTGCCACGTTGCCTGTAGCCTCACTGGCAAGCTAAGGAATTAATCATAGCTATAAACTGCATTTTGTGAAGGTTCAGACCAAAAGTAAGGGTTATTTTCCTATTCACTCCTTTTAGGAAGAAAACAGAAATCGATGTCTGTGAGGGTCACACGCAACATCTCCGAAGGGTGGGCAGCTTTCGGCTGAGCCTTGCCTTGGCTGGCTTTGCCTCCCAGCCCTGCCAGGATTGCACTCTCATCAGAGAGAGAGAAAGTAAAACTGTGCACAGAAATGAAAGTGACCCATTTAGTGATGTCTCCTCTAATGACTTGCCCACAAAAGCAAATAAAATCAATGCTAATAAGGGATGCCAATGCCCAAAGCCCTCTCCAGATCAGGGAGAGGGAGATTACTCCTTTTATGTAATGGAATGAGCTGGAGACAGCGGCGAAGCAGGGGAGAGGAGACCTGTGGAGGACACCACGTTAGCCACGAGAGTCTACCCAGAATGTCAAGGGTGGGGAGCAAGGGACAGACAACGCACACCAGAGAGGAAAAGCAACATCTGATCAACACAAGTGGGCTGTCAGCATTGATCACCACCACTGCTGGGCTCCAGGGGTACCACTACGCTGGAGAGTAAGTGTGAACGCTGGGGAGCCCAGAGAGATTCCAGAATGAGGTACCATGAATTCATTAATGAACTGGGCTCTCTCTTCCCCCCAAGCTGGGCTGGGGCAAGATTTTCATGACCAGAGCCACCAAAACTCACCATCTACAGAACTGCCCTCTCCTTCTGCAGGGTGTTTGTTGTTTATTTGGTTTGGTGGTTTGGGTTTTGTGTGTGTGTTTGTTTGTTTTGCATTGCTCATTCTCCCCAATTAATTCAAATGCTTACCTTAAATTTGAGAAAAAGAGAAGGATGCAACTGTCCTGCAGACAACTTCATTTAGCACCCTGCTACTTTTCACCTCCATTGTGGAAGCACCAGTGCTGTTGCCACCACCTCCGAGGCTGGGCATAGCACCTCAAGCAAGAGGATGGACGAGAGCAGCACCAAGGCCAACCAAAAATGTGGGCAAAGCCACTTTCCCTGGGCTACCCAAAACTCTCAGACTACCAAGGGCACCAATGGCCAGTAGAAGTCCAGAGCTGGAGAAAACACACCGCTCACCTATGGCTTTTCCAACGTGGGTATTGGCATCCAACAGGTCACATCAGAATACGATCACTTCCACAGTCTTCCTGAATCTTTGATCTACCTGAGCAGCCCCAGCCCTGACTTAGGTGTAACCCGTCACAGGGTGGAGCTGCCTCAGTTCCCTGCGTGCCCTGGCAATACAGCTATTGCTCTTCCTCAGAAATCCGGAGTGCCTTCATTTATGGCACTTAGGAAGTAAATAGGAGTAATTGCCTCCTGAGAAAACGGGCTGTCCTGGCTCGGATCCTTTACAAAAGCCCATTAAAAGGGGAGCTGGTGTTCATTAAGAACATGACTAAACCTGATTCACCACTGTTCCTAACTGGATTTGAAGCCTATGGAGATGGGGAGAAGGGCTAGGGGACGTTTTCCTACACCACCTATGAATATCTACATTTCTCTCCTCATCTCAGCACTTTTGTTGTCCCAGTGAGGGTGGATCCCTTGTAAAGGGCGGATAGAGAAGGGTTTTGGCCATGACTGCGGAGCACTTACCAAGGCATTGCTGAGTATTTTCACCCCCACATGATCCCCCAGTCCTGTTCCCGAGCATGACCATGCACTTCGTGGGAAATCCTGGGTGGAGCAGTGCCTACTGTAGTTAGGAGGATTAATGCCATGACGCTGTTTGAAGGAAATGGCAAATGCATCCCCAAATTCAAAGCAGATACATCTGATCTCCAGGTATACCACTGTGGTGGGGGACAGCAGCCCCCACACTGCCCCAGATCTGCTGGTACAGCAACCCCAATCCATCAGCACGGTGGGCAGATGCATTGCCCTGATCCCCGTTTCCTTTCTCTCCCAGGTAAGTGTTCAACCTCCTTCCCCACCGACCAAAGACAGCCGCTCCCTGAGGCAGCACAGCTTGCAGCGAGCTGCAAGCCACACGCGCTCTTGCTGCCCACCTTTGCTTTTCGCTTCTCTTCTGGTTTGGGGTTTTTGTCAACAGCACCTTTTCTCAAAAGGAGCCCACACAAACCTCCCTCCTGACTGCTTTCACTTGTGACGTTGCGAGCCTTAGAAACAGCCCTTAGAAACACTTTGAAGGAGACCATTAAAGCACTCCACAGCCTCCTTGAGAGCATTTTTCAAGGCTGTGATACGTGCCTGGGGACCAGCCTGACACCACTTGGAGGGCACCTTCATCTCTAGGCACGAGCTCACATGGAAGATGAAGGAAATCTTTCAGAGGAGCTGTTCCTCACCAACGCTTGGTGGTCAGGCCTGCCCAGGAGGTGTTTGGGCCTCCCCTCGGTCACCTCATGGGGTCACTGCAGGCAATGGTGGCCCTGGAGGCAGACCATGTGGCATGGGGGACACGCATTTACAGCCTGAAGACTGAGGTATTTAAGAAGGAAGGAGTCAGACTTGTATTGGTACGGATGTTCCCATCGATTTATTGTGTATTTGTGCCCATGCAAAGGGTGCAGCAACCACTCTCCGTACGCTAATAAAGCAGATTTTGTGGCTCCTGATGGTGGTGATCTTCTAGGTCCTCCCCTGCTTTCTGAGGAAGAAAAACTCCTAACAGCCCCCCATGAGACACAGGACCTGGCTGCAAGCCTCTGTAGGCCATCACCATGGGGTCAGTGCCCCAGGAGCAGGGACGAGGCCAGGAACAAGGGGGACAAGAGGACAAGGCTGCGGACGAGGCAGGGAGCAGAGCCCCTGCAGGCCGTGGCGGCGTTCTGGCCGCGGCCAGTTTCAGGGAGATCACGAGTTTAAGCACATATCTAATTGAATTGCAGATGTCTTTTCTGATGGCTATCTGGGAGCAAAGCTTTGATTAAAGCAGCAGCAAAGAGGCAGAACAGGCTTGTTGTTCTCAGTAATAAAACTAATGGAAGGAGGAATGACCATTTACTGCAGGCTCCACGGGGAGCATAAAGCAGGCAGATACTTTAAACAAGGTCTTATTTTTATTATGACTCTTTTTTTTTTTTTTATTTTTGAGATTCGACAGCTCAGCACAAACACCCAGCTTCCAGCTCCTAGAGATACAGAATACACGTAGGGCTGGAAAGCAGCTGACCGTCATTTAAATGCTCCACACATAAACTCATCCCCTTCCCTTCCCATACTCCTTGATGAACAACAGATCCGCTTTCTGTTGGGAAGGCCAGATATGTTTGTTGTTCTTTACTTTGTTCTTGGAGTCTGGCAATTTCTCTGCTCTGTCCTTTTGTCGCTTCCAAGAATCAGGTGGATTCGCCCTGAGGTTGCACACGCTCGATCTCAGCCTCCTGAGATCTTATGGTGCCTTCAGAGCTCCCAAGAGGGAGAACTTCAGAACAGCTCCCAGCCCACCCAAACTAGAAAACTAAATCGGAGCATTATGGGTTGTTGTTTTTTTTTCCCCTCATGATGACTTGAACCACATCCAATGCATATTACCACATACGCGTCACTGAAATACCACCCCCACCCAACGCAGCTGAAGAATCAAAGCTAAACTTCAAGATGACCTAAAAACCTGGCTCAGCTCAGGAACACGGTTTCAGAGGACTGCACTCCCCTTCCACAGCTGGCTGTACACAAACCGAAGTCATACTACGTTCTGGGGGCCTCTCGGCCACGTCCTACTTGAACTTTCTCTCGCCTCTTGGCCTTGCACAACTCTCCCGGGGGCATCTCGATGAACAACAACAACAACCTGGGACTGAGCTTCAAGGAAAGTCCTTGGAGGTTTGCTCATTTTCCCTTTTGAACTGCTGCCCTTTTCCGATGTATTTACAATGTAAGGAAGTTAGTTTATTCATGGTTTGGCTTTTAACTTCATTGTTGAGCTTGGCCTTGCTCCTGTTGGAAATTGGACCCTGATTCAGGAGGGCAGTTGCCAGTGTCTGCTGGAAACTCCTTGCCATGGGATTTTCAAACATGTTGTTTGTTGGCCTAGCTCAGCACAAAGTAAATGCAGTAGGAAGAGCCCTGCTTACTCATCGCAGGAAAAGCGGCAAGCGTTTCTCCGAGTATCCTCAAACATGCATTTAAAACTCCTGAGCTTGTTCCAGACTTCCCAGGACCTCCCTCCAGCAGCCGGCCTCGGCTCAGTTTCGCACATCTGAAGTTACACTGACCAGAGGGACTGAGTTGGGTGAACTTCCAGCTTCCAGCCTCAGACTTGCAATTTGTTTCAGGTCCACCCCAGCAGAAAACTCTCCAGAAAGTTAAAATGTGTCATCCCAAAGAGAAAAGCAAGAAGTATTTCAACATCTCAGATGCCAACTGCTACTACTCAAGACGCTACATTAAGCTAAGCGAGCATGCCTTCGGTCAGTGAGCTCAAGTACTGCTATTCTACCCCACAAAGAATAGATATATTTTTTGTATTAAACTCCATACACGCACCATGGAGCTACAGAATTCAAGGGTGGTCATTCCCAAATAGCCTCGCTGGGCTCCTTCTCTAGTTGAAAGAGGGGAAGCTGCCTTCCAGGCACGGATTTGTTCCGTAAGAATGAGGGAGAGGCATCTCTAAGACCCTGCGCTTACTGCGCTGCTGCTGGGAGGTTTCGTCTGGATGCTCTCCGGACAGTTTTCAGACACATAATGGAAGCCTATTTCTCTTCCCCAGCTATTTACAAAGCCCTCATTTTGGACAAGCTGGACTTGCCTGAGAATTATTTGCCTTTTTTTTTTTTTTTTAAAAGCAATTAGAGAAAAACAGCAAGTTGTGCTCCGCGATAATTCACTTACATCAGTTCATCATGGTGCTGTTAAAAATAAAGCAAGTGTGCGGCTAAATGTCAAGAAGGTAAATGACAAACACTTTGAATATAGCCTGAAGAGTCACTGAGCGGCAGATAGGCAGAGATTAGGAAGCCTGACAGATTACATTTAATTTGATTCTCACTGTGGACGAAAGCCTGAGCGTTTCAGAATTCTTAACAACAACAAAAAAAAATCTAGTGGGGAAAAAAAAATGGTACTCTTGGCTATTGAAGCCATTTGATTTAAAGTGCTCTGAAAAATGATTTGTTATAGAACAAAAGCAAAAATCAAAACAATTCATTCCAGAAGTATTACAGCACACCAAGCTGAAATGCCTACCCTTTGTTTTGGTCCCAAGTGAAATTTTGGTCAATTTCAGTCTGTTTCACAGAGGGAGCCTTCAGTTTTGACAGCGGGATTGCTAAAATAACCTCAGCAACAAAGTTTCTCTGCCTAACTTTAGCAATTTAATAAACAGCTCCAAAAGCTGGCTCCCTGGTTTAAAAGCGATTAAAACAGTACTTCACCAAGGAGTAAATGACAGGATTTGCCAACACTGAAGCACAGCATGCTAAAATTATCGATGTATTACCTAACCTAAAGCCTTCAAACTCCCAGACGCTGTCTTAAAGAACAGTTTGAAAAACAGTCCTGGATTTAGGACATGCTCAGGCTGTTCTCTAAACAAAGAAGAAATCAATCCAGAGGTCAATCTCGTTTTTAAACATAAAACAATTATTTGCAAATTTGGGTGAGCGAAGTGGGTGAAAAAGCTTATCTGCACGTTAACATTGGCTTTTTATACACTCAACATTGCGGCCTGGAAGTGCTAAAGAGACATTCAGAATATAAAGGCAACTGGAGACAATTAAGCCACTTACAAAGCACCAAAATTAGCATTCCTTTTGTCAGGCCCAGATAATTCAAGTGCTGTTCTGCCACAAAGGCTATCATCAATTTCTAATTTTAGCTTAATCCATTAAAAAAAAATAATAATAAAAAAAATCTAGCTTCTCTCTCTGTTGTTTCCTCATTAAGGATACTTTTAAATTATATACTGAAACCTTGAGAATGCAAACTACAAATTAAAGTTCACATTCCCACAGGGACATAGGCACTTGCTTTGATATACTAATCCCAGCAAGGGTAAGGAACGCAGCTACGTGTGCCGTAACACAGCCCAGCAGTGCCTGAACTGCTGCATGATCTGAACCCAAAAGCAAGATTTAGTTCTTTAATTCTAAATCACAGAAAGACAAGTCTCTCCCGCCTCTGAGCCCACAGCCCTCTTGTTTTCTCTGCTACACACATTTATCCACAGTAACCCTGTTCCCCAGGAACTGTACCTCTGATGTTCACCAATACTCACTACATGCTATCCTGCAAAAGACTCCGTAACAACTTTATAATTAACCTTCACATTTTAAGTCAAATTCCTGCACTTGTTTTTTAGGGTGGTGCTTTCAATGGCAAAGTACTGTCCTACCAGTCTGTAAAGGACTCATATTTCATTTCATCAGTTGGGAATACTGTAGTACCCAGGATCCACTGTAAAACTGCAAAGCCCTTTGCTACCCCAGTTGCAGGCTGTTGTCTTGCTGTTACCTACAAGCCTTTCACCGGTAGCTTTGTAGGTTTTGGCTCAGCTATATTTTAATTATGATTACTGAAGAGGATATAAACGTTTTTTCCAAACTGAAAGTGCTTTCATCTCCACGAAGAACTTGGAAACTCTACTCCACTATCCCACAAGGCACAATTAATACCAAGTTTGCACAAATTCAACTTGCAGAAAAACAATCAAGCTGAGAGCTGTGGGTGTGAAAGCGAGGTATTCTCGGCCATCCAACGTTTCAGCCCGGTCTAAGCACCAAAAGCTTCAGAAAGCATGTTGCTGCAGCTCGCTGCTGGGTCCGTGCTCCTGCTCTTCTACTCACAAGCTACAAAAAGCACCCGGTGGTGCTCCTGGCACTTCCACACCACTTCCTCATCTCTCAGCTCACAGAGCCCAATTGCAACATGTTGAAGTGACCGCAGCTGACATCATTACAATATGCAAACAGTGATTTATCAACATTGTATGCTTTATTGAAAGTTGACAAGTGCAACAGTTAAATACATTGACGTGTTACAACTGTTTAGAGAACATGCACAAAAACATATGCATACTACTATACAGATCATATGCAAAAATCCATACTGGGAAATCCAATTTTTTTTTTTTTTTAATTCTTTGCTAGCAGGGTTTGATAATAATTTTTGGAGTGGTTTTTCCTGTCTTAAACCAAACTACAATGAACAAAGATTTACTTCAAGATAATCAGCAGCCAGGGAACTTCAGAAGTTACACAAACAGCATAAATCTGCCAAATTCTGAACAGTTGCGTAGGTGCATTCTTATTTATGTAGCATAAAAAAAAAAAAAAGACTTTCCAAACTTTTTCAGATCAGCCAATGAAACAACTAAACTTCAATCTGTACAAACTAAATAGTTACAGTTTTTCTATTTTACAAAGTAATTACACTAAATACACAAATGTACAGTAGGCAAATAACCTTCATTGTAATTATCCTATGACCCAACTGTGTGTCACCTACCTGCCTTCTATATATAATACAGCTTTATGCACCTGTCCACTGCTGCAGAAAACGGTGCAAGTATTTGCACTTAAGGTTTCAGGTGACAATTAAGTGTTAAACACTGAGTTTACCTTTCTCCCTCTTCCTCTCAGATCCTATGCACCAGTCCTCACTTTGGAACCCCGGTGCTCTATGGGGATTGAGCCATTGCCTTTCTTTTTTAAACTCCAGTCTATTTCTTCACGCGTTCCAAGCTTGAAAAGCACTTGTATCAGTAGCATCACTGGATGAGTGGAAGATTTAAAAACAAACCAAAAAAAAATATTCAGGCATGCAGCTTCGTTCCTCAGCCATTTGCAGAAGCTGCTCCAGTCCCCAGTGTACTTGTGCTAATTCTCTGGAAGAAGTTTATTTTATTAAACCAACCTAAGAACAAAGACTCCTTCAAGCCAAAGGGGGAAGGGAGGGAAGAAAGGGAGAGATGAGCGCGTAACATGGCGGTGGGCGGGCGGGAAGCCTCTCGTAGTGATGCGTGCAGGGCACGGAGTCCTCAGTCCAGGCTGTGACGCGTGCTGAAATGGATGTCAGGCAGATTCCCGCTATAGTCCTTCTTGCTCCAGGCAGTCCAGGGGCCGGCAGTCATGATAGCGACGCCACGGGCAGCTACGCTGAAGGCCCTGATCCCTGTGATGCCGGCTGGGCGGGCTGCTGCTGCGTCGTCCCTTGGGACTGCGAGGAGGACGGCGGGGACCCCGTCTGCAGCTGCGCCTGGAACTGGGCGAGCTGCTCGGGGCTGGCGAGCGTCTTCAGCAGCGTGTTCTCCTGCTCCAGCTGCGAGTTCTTCTCGATCAGCTCCTTGATCTGCTCCTTCAGCACCTCCACCTCCTCCCGCACGGCGTACATCAGGTGGCTCTTCACCAGGTCCTGCGGGGTGAGACCCGGGGGGCATCAGGGCACGGCCGCACACGTGCGCCGGGTGGCGCGCCGCGGGCCACGCCCCCTCCCTCAAGCCACGCCCCCTGAACCGGCCACGCCCCCTCCCCATAGACCACGCCCCCCGCCGCGCCGGCTGCAGCCAGTTCTGGGCGCAGGTTGCCGCATTTCCCTCCCCTGCCGCCGGCCGGCCGCGGCCGTGGGTGACGTCAGGGCGCGGCGCGGCCAATGAGCGGCCGAGTTATTTATAGCCGGTTGTTAAAGGCTCGCACTTTGCCTAGCAACAGCCGGCTGGCGGAGCCCTCCCGGGAGAGCGGCGGCTCCCGGCACCGCTCCAGCAACAAAGGGAGAGGGCGGCCGGCACCGGCACGGCGCGGGGCGGGATGGGCCGGGCTGTGCCGGGACAGGACGGGACCCCCCCGTGGGGAACCGCCGGTTCCGAGCCCCCTCTGATGGCCCGGGCAGGGCACGGGGGGCTGCGCCCGTTTGTAGGGCGCGGGATGCCCCGGGAGAGGTGGGGGGAGAAAAAATAAATTAAAAAATAATTTAAAAAGCAGGGGAAAAAAAGTGGAAATACGGCAAAACGCCGCGTTCTGCCCCAACCCCCCGGCACGGAGCATTCATGCTCTGCCCGGCCGCGGTGAGAAACAGCCCCGAGGTGAGCCCCGGTGGGCAAAGCCCCAGCCCCAGCCCACCCCAAACACAAAATCCTAAAACGCGCAGCCCAAACGCCGGCCCCGCCGCCTCCCGGTGTTGTTCCGGCTCCCGGCGCGGTACGTACCATCGCTTGTTCGATCTTGTTGTCGATCGCTACCACGCTCGCACCGGAGGAGCTGCGAGAAAAAGGAAAAAAAAAAAAAAAAAAAAAAGAGGAAAAAATAAAAATCCAAGCGGAGACCAGAGGGCGTCAGGGGCGGCTGGATCCCTCCCGAGCCCCGGCGGGATGCTGGGGCTGCAGCGCTGCGAGCGGGGCGGCCGCCCCCGGGCTTCCCCCCCCGGGCACGGCGGGGGGACGGCGCTGGGCTGGGGGGCGGCGGCCCCGCTCCCTGCTCCCTGTCCCGGTCCTGATCCCGATCCTAATCCCGGTCCTGATCCCGGTGCCAGTGGGGGCAGGCGGGCAGCGGTGCGGCTGAGCGCGGACAAAGGATGCGGCCCCGGGGGTCGTGCCGCCCCCCTACCCCCCCTATCCCCCCAAGCAGAGCCCCCCTCTCTCTCTCTCTCTTTACCTACTGTCGAGCCTCAGGGAGGAGCTGTCGGTACCCAGCAGGGACGAGAGGAAGGAGATGGAGAAATGCCGCAGCTGATAGACCCCGAGATCCATCGCCACCGCTCTACAACATCGGGCGCTCATGCGAGCGCGGCCGGGAGCGCTCCCCGCGACAACGGCCACGGGGGGACGGGGACACGGGGAGGGGACACACGGGCAGGGGGCTACCGGGGGGGGTCCGGGGCTGGCCGGCGCCGGGCGAGCCGCGGGGCGAGCTGCGGGGCCGCGCCGCACAAAACCCGGCCATCCCGGCCCCCCCCAGCATTTATGCGCCGCCGCCGCCGCCCATTGGCTGCGCTGCGGGGAGGCCCCGCCCCCTTCCTGCATCTCATTAAGCCCCCCCCTCCTCCTCCCATCACCCCCCCCCCCCACTCTGAGCACCCCCTCGGGCCCCCCCGGCCCCCCTCCGACCACCCCCCCCCGGAGAGGGGGGCACGGGGGTGTGTGGGGATGGGGAGGGGGTGCAC
>NC_048893.1:174448885-174508298 GCF_011077185.1 Oxyura jamaicensis
AAATTCGGTAGGAAATGGTGCAATTCACCAAAACCAACTTAAAAACGCGGGGAAGCGGCGGCGGGCAGGAGCCCGGCCCCGTTGCCTCGCCGACACCGCCACCTGCCGGCCCCCATGCGGTGTGTGTATGGGGGGCACCCCAAATCCACCCCAAAACGCGGCCCCAAGGAGCCAGCACCATGCCCTACAGGGCCCTGCAGCAGGCAGCCCGGAGCACGAAGCCTGCCCGGCCCCACACGTGTCCCGGGGGGAGCAGGAAGGCACGGGGTAATCACCTTAGGGCTAAACATAGCGCCTGCGTCGCTGCAGCATCCTTCTTAGCTCGCTTCTCCCGTCCCCGGCCGCCAGCCCTCCCTCCATTCATGAGGCCGGCAGCCTAATCCTGTTCACGAGAGGTCACAGCTGACACCACCCCTGGGGTGGCGCAGGGTGCTCATCCCAAAGGGCACCACTGCTCTCCTCCTGCCCTTCAGGTACCCATTTCCCCCCCAAAAAAAAAACACCACCACAACCAAAGCAAGCCACCTGCAAATTTGCTAGCAGGGAAGCTAGCAGGAAGCACCACATTACAACACGCACAGCAGGCTCCAGCTTCCCACCCAATCCCCCACACACCTCGCAAGCAGTCCCAGCAGCTCATCACCTGCATGGGAATCCCTACCGGCTCCTGGCCCAGGCTTAGACCTAAATTAATGTTTTATGAAGGGCTGGGCTTGAAAAATCAGGAACATCTCGAATGCCTCCTCAGCGGGGCAGCTCCGTGGGCTGTCAGGATGAATAAAAGTGCAGTGGGACACGAGCTCAGGGGATGACGGTGGTCCCCTAAAGCCCTGACTCCAACAGATAGGTTGGGTATAAGAAGGGGAGCAGCCCCATCTCCTGTATTTAGACCCATATAGAGCCATACACAGTAACTCACGTGAAGATGGCAAACCTGTGGGCTTGATACCCTCAAAATGCCAGCTCTGCTGGTGCAGGACATGCACCTGTATTTTTATGTGTGCAAATGAAATTCAAGTCACAGACACATTCTAGGACTGATGTTGCTGCCCTAATGACTGATAATTATGAAATCAGCAGAATGGCAACATTTAACAGTGACAGAAGAACACTATCACCCTCTAAATCAACAAATAACACTGCCCTCTTCCAATCTATATTCATAAATGTCCGTGAGTAAGAGACACCGATAGGATCCCAAGTCCCATCCCCACTCAAGTCCTTAACCATGTTCCATCAACTTCAGTGTGGGCTTTCAACAAATTCCTCCGCTTATTTTTAGCTGCTTACAAGCCTGGGTTGTGATTCAACAGAAAGCTGTCAGCTGCGTCAGTAGGACTGCGCGTTAATATGCATGCTCTGCTCTGCCCACCCTATAAAAAAGGGAAAGCTCGAAGTGTCCCTCTGTGGCTGGGAGAGCAGTGAGCCCGCGGATCATCTAGGAAACCACCAAGTATGACATGAAAAAAACCTGGTGGGGGAAAAGGAATGGGGCGCTACTCATCACTACCAAGGTTCTTGCCTCAATTCCCCTCCACCTGCCTGCCAAGGGCAGACATAACACCATATTTAAAGGCTGCTTCCCCCCCACTGCTGTAATGTATACATAAAATAAAGCTATCTGCAGAAGAGCTAAGGAAAACACTCCTCCAAACACCCCTTCCTTCTCACTTGCTCATCGATTTGTCTCCTCCACTGAACTAGGCGGTGGCTGTTTGGGCTCGCTCAGCTCCCCTCCAGCTCTAGGAGGGGGCCAGGAGGATGACGCTGTTGCTCAGAAGGGTTACTGAGAGGGGCAACATAGGGCTAAGCAAGCAGCTCCCAAGCACTATTCAGAACTAAATCAGATGCTTACATCTGAACACATATCAGAGCCGGCAACTTTTGAGCAAGCTTCAGCTTTTGTGGTGTTTGAGATCTGAAATGCCGTTTCTCCCCATTAAATAATTTCCTCTTGTCTCAATTTAATCACACTAAGCACTCCTCTTTGAAGTGCTTTTCATCTTAAGCACATAATGAGGTAAGCTGCAGCACAGAATCGTTTTGTCTCTACGCGAGTCTGCTTCGGCGTATTTCTGTGTGCTTGTTAAAAAAATAAATCGCTTTATCTACCAAGTACCTCGTCAAGGTAGGCTTCCTTCAGGTGCCAGCACTGGAAGCCCTAGACAAGCATCTCCAGATGTTGAAATGCATCTTATCTTTGGACTGGGTTGCAGCAAGAGACCACACCAGAACTCACACTGGGAGACGGTGATTTCCATCCCAGCACGCTTTCATCTCACCCAGTACAGACCCTGCTCCCGTGGCTTACAGTGTTCAGCTGTAACAATGGCACAATTCATAAGGTTTTTTAAAAAATAACTAACTGGTCAAGAAAAGGACTACAGAAACCAGCTACACTAAGACAGCCAACTCTGTGCTTCACTTGGAACCTGAAAATGGTCAGCGAATGACCAATTCTGCCTTAACAGTCAGAGCTGGAGGTATCCGATAGGTATCAACTGCTATTTTCCCAGTATCAAACTCCTGCAAAACTGCTCAGACTTAACAACCTGAAGAAGAAACTCTGGCTGCAGCTGAAGTCAAGGGCCGAAGGGTTATTTATTTCAATAGGCTGACATTTCTTCATTTCAATGAAGGCAAAAGGTAGAGGAGAAAAACTGTATGATAATTTTTTTCCCCTCAGTAAGTCAGATTTTTTTATACATTAAGAACCAACAAAAAAAAAAGGCAAAAATATAAGTTAGAAACACAGAACCTCAGCCACCTGCCTTCTCCAGCCTCAGACCTGCAGCTCCGATCTTTGTTTAAAGACACCAAGCCAACGAGAACCCATTGCTCAGCTCCAACCAGGTAAGATAACTGGGCAAGATCAGAAGACAACCAAGGAGTGGTTCTCACTGGCTCCTCTGAGGATATACTTTTTTAAAAAAAAACAACAGTGAACTAATTGCTAAGTCAACTCCAGTTGTTTTAATAAGAGAACTGTAACAAATCTACTCATTTTAATGCTGGTAAAATAAAAGATAAGGTCTGCATGGAGTACCTGGTATCAGCAAGCACAGAGAGGATCCCCTCTTACCAGTCAGAGAGCACTCTGCAGGGAAATCCGAGCCATCTTTAATCAATTTTGATGTTTGGGACATTTCTGTTCCTTAGATCATCCTTAGATGACTATCTAGCGATGCGGTCGGGATGAAGGACCCTGCTCCGCGCACATCCGTGGGGTTAAGTTTCAAAGTCCCCTCTCAGAGTCAAGCAAGGTTTATCATAGCTCGATCCCAAAATTGCATCCAGATGCTACAGCACCTAAATTGGAGGACTTGCACATTTGCAGTAACATCCAGTCCGGGAATCACAGGCTTCCCAGATTTCATAATCCAAGCTTAGAATGACAAAGCGTAAAATATTTGCCCTAATGAAGAAAATCCTCCTCTGTATCCCGTAAACTGCTTTTAACCAAAGGCTGCAAGCAGGATGAGATCCACCAAATGTATCGGTACCCTCAAGAGACCCAGGAATTGATCTGTATTTCACACACACACCAAAAAGCTGCACACAACCTCACTGCGTGCTGTTGCTGTCCCCAGGATGGCAGGGGAGAAAAACGTTTAGTGCCATAAAACAGCATATGTGGAAAAGTGACAATGTCACAATTTTAGGTCTCACTACCCCCAAGGATGAAGCCGAAATTCATCTTTCCTTTCTGTGAAATCACTTAAATCATTCTAGATTTAACTCCTAAAAAGAGCACTCAATTCCCTGGTCTTATGTGCAGCTTTCATGTGCCGTGCTCTTCTCAAAGCCGAGGAGAACACCTCGGAGTAAAAGCCACTCACGTTAAAATTTAATCCCACTTGTTCTCCTGACTGCGCAAGAGGGGATTTTTTTTTTCAACCATCTACTCCAAAATTAAATGAAGAAGGGAAGAAAGGGAGTCAGTGGAGCATTTCGAGTTACACCTAACATAACAAAAGAAACACAGCGAGTACAGGAAGTGGTTTGGCACGGTGACACAACAAGCATTTGGAAGCCCGAGTTCTGCACTAAACAGCATCTCTGCCCCACAGGGCTGACGCCAGGATGGTGGCACACACACACACCCCACATAGCACACAGTGAGATTTCATCAAACTAAAAAAAAAAAAAAAAAGATGATTTAACCTAGGACTGAGAGTCACCTTACTATTTTTTTTCCAACTCTCTGTATCTTGTGTGCCCCTAAGGCTACCAAAAAGTCACCCGGCTACCACCGAGTCACACGAGGAGGGAGCACTGGGTCTTACGCACCGGCGCTGAGCACGTGTGGGGCATGGCAGACCTTACATCTTCCCCATCTGCCCCATCCTCAGCCCCCTGTAAAGCCTGTGCCCCTCATGCACTTTTTTTTTTTTACTACTAATCTTTTCCTTCCCCCTGCCCTTTTATTTGTGCCCCCAAAACTATATTGGAAAACTGGATGAGTTAACAATTTGACCACAAGGAATTATTCAGCATAACAGCAGGCATACACTTCTCACCAAAGAAGCTTTTCCTTCGATGGTGACTTTTCAATTCAATGCCTGAAAGCAAGCCAGTATTTCAGACAGAAGCATATCACACCAGAAGCCAAAATAAAACTACTATGAGTAATAATAAGCCCAGGACACTGCCACCCAGTTGCATGTGTGCTAGAACCCAGGAGGCCCAACTTGCAGGTGTGTATCTTAGGCCTTCTCGAGGCCGGAGTTGGTTTTAGGGGCACTTAGAGCTTTTCCTGCAACCTTTTTGCAGCCTTCTCTTCTGGATGCATCCCCTGCAGACGGTGAGTTCAATGTCACTTTCCTCCCTCAGCAGGTAACTGGATGCGCGTCTTATCAGCGTGCCTGTTCCACACCCAGAACTTCAGTCTCTGCAGTCACAGGCAATGGGCTTCAAAGGCGTCAGCAATATCACTGGACAACTGAGGGAATGTGTTTCAGATTAACTCCTCTGTAACTCCTGGCTCTAATGCATGTACGTTAACCAAATCCCTTCATTTCTAAGCATTCAGGGCACTACTTCAGCTGGGCATGGACTTGCAGCCTAACATCTTCAGGTAACTTCCTAAAAAAAAAAATCAAAGAAAATTCAAGAGCTGCTTTTCCAAGCAGAAGCACAGGCTGTGTTCACTCTGGTGTATGTAAAGCTATGCTTACACATGAGTGAAAGGCTTCAGTTACAGGAACCAAAATCCACCTACCTCCAATTATTCAGGAAGCAAGGGGGGGAATTCCAGAACCATGCAAGAACATGACCTGATTTAGCAGGGTTATTGCACACTGCGGGGCATCCCAAAGCCTCCCTTCCTTACCAACCACCATGTCAGGCGTTCGCTGGACGATGCCTTTGTCCTGCCCAGCCTGTGTTTTTGCTTTCCCTTCCCGTGAAAGGAGGAGAGGAATCTGATCCATGCCCATGCCTCAAGCCAAGTGGGCCTGAGAAGTGGGTGGCACAGCTGAAGCCTGGAGCAGGGAAGTTCTCCCAGGCTCCTCGCTCTGGGCAGAGCTTCAGTGACAGAAATACACGTCCCCACTGAGCACTTCCATGTGGAATACGTTGAAATTTGTCTTGCTCAAGGAAGAGATTGTAAAGCCATACACATGTGATGCTTCATGTAAAGACTATGACCGGAGGTGTTCTTGAAAACTACTTAAAATTACCTGAAGATAGCTGAAGAGGTATTTCAATCCGATCTGACTTTGCCTCAAGGCTCTGAAGGATGTACTACCTACTTTAACACAGTTTTTCTTTCCTGTAGCCCTGCCACACTGCAAACCAGAGAGCAGCCAGCGCGCAGATGTGCAAGCTCAGCACATTTTGAACATGTCCCTAGAGCACCTTCCAGGCCAGAGACTGCAAAGGGCTGGCAGAGCTCCATGTCACTTGCAGGGAAAAAAAAAAAAGCCAAAGACCTTGTTCTCCTTCAGGAGGGGTCCAGCCTTCCCCAGAACCCTACTACCACTCTAAAGGAGCTTTAGGGCTTTCTTTAGGGCTTTCTGCAAAGCCTTCACTCTCCACAGGACTGCATCTCACCCTCAGACTGTTGGACCTGCGCTGGTCATGCTGGGCAGAGCGTGCTGACATTTAGCCACCCTTGAGCCAGATGCTGCAAACAGCAGCAGATGTACTCTTAACCTCCTAATGCACAGCCTGCAAAGAGTACAGCACGTTATTTCAGAGCTGTTCAATACAAGGGGAATCATCTTTACGGGGAGCTCGCTGAGTTTATGAATGGTGCCCTGGTTATGAAGCAGTCCAGTCCATTCCCTCACACCAATGATGGTTTTCTGGTGGATATCTACCTAAAATACATTTCATAAGCCATTCCAAGAGCCTTTCGTACAAAGCAAGGTCTGACGTCATTTATCGGCTGCACCAGGAACCCAACACTTCTTGAAAACTATTATCTAATCCTCCAGAAACCACTGTCACCAAGATGACACCTTGAGCCTTCACAGCTGAAAAAACAACCCTGAAAACAAAACAAGAAACCCACAAACCCCAACCCCAAGCAATCCCAGCAGCAGAAGCGTGAGATGAGTAACCTGTTCAGCCACGCACGGGAGTCCCGAACAGCTCCCAGGTACATTTCCTCGTTCTCAGGCGAGGTGTTAGCCCAGGTGCCCAGTGGCAACTCTCCTATAGCATCAGTATGGTGAGCTACAACACCGCAACCAATCTGGGAAGGGAAAAGGGCCTCTGCAGCCATCCTGGGCTTAAAGTCCCTCCTCCAGGGAAGCTCGGTGGCAGTGCCCCACCAAGCAAGGGACAGGTCACCTCTTCCAGAAACACCCCTGGGCAGCCTGCCACGGCAGAGTCATCATCTGCTCTGACCCGGTACACAGCAGGGGAATTCCTCTGACTCTTCCCGACTGCTGGAGGCCCTGGGCAGGTAAGGGCAGGTAAGAGGTAACATCAGTCAGCAGGTCAAGCACAAGCAATTGTGATGAGTTACAAACAAAAACACTGGTAAGTGAATGTTTGAGTCACAGGATAGCGCTAGTGCAACCAAGCCAGGCTCCTGCCTTCAGTCAGTTTGCCCCAACCTGTTCCTCAGCCCCGTTTCTGTAGTGCTGAGCATTTTGAAGCAAGCCGCTGATAAACCAAAGCGGGCAGAAAACAGCCACTGAATTGGTTCAGGTATCGGAGGAATTTACTTGTACTGATGGACTGCGAGATGTCAGTGTACTAGAAACAGTCCTTGAGAGGACTGAGACCTGTTTAACTGGAGGAACAGTTACCTTTAAAGGAGAAAATGCTGGGTGTAAGGGGCTGTCATTTTGTTGTTGTTGTTGTTATTTCACTTATCAGAGCACATCTATTTAGTATCTTACTGATGAATTAAAGCCTACCTTTTAAAAATAGTGCGAAGGACTAGCCCACAAATACAAGGGGCTTTCCATCCGTTGGTATCATCAGATAGAGCCCAGCATCAGCGTGACCGGATGCCCTTCGTTAAGCTACACTTTAACCAACCTGAAGGTCTTCGAGTCCAGATCAGGATAACCTAAACATAAGAAGTTTTTGTCCCTGCCTTCAGTATTGTTCATGTATTTTGACCAACTACGACACACTTCAGCAAGCCCAGGATTTGGCACGTGCCCCCAGTACTCCTTTCTTCCAGCTGATGCCATAACCAACAGGCTGAAGCATCTTCTGGCTTTTTTTTCCTTCCCCTTTCCCATACCCAGGTCATCTCCATTTCCAACCAAGTTTCAAGAAGAAATACAGGGGACACCACAGCACTCTTCTTTCAGTATCAAGATGGAGAGGAATTGATATGCAACGTATCTCAAGCAGACAACTGCCCGCCTGCAGTATTAACTACAAAGGAAGCAGGAGCTCATGCACACCCACCCATACTGTCCCTATTTCCAGCTGCACAGGAACACGTAGGAATTTGGGGTCACTTTTCCAAAGCATCATGGAAGAGCTCAAGTGCCTAGAATCTAGATCTTGGACTTCATTAATTTGGGGGTTTGGGTTGGAAAGGACCTTAAAGACCACCTAGTTCCCACTCCACCGCCATGGGCAGGGAAGAACACCTCCCACTAGATCAGGTTGCTCAAAGTCCCATCCAGCCTTGATGGGGATTCTGGCAGCCAAGCTTAAAATGAAGAAGATATTTAACTCTATTAAAAGTAAAAACCCTTCTCAGTCCCCTGTAAACTGCCACTGACAGAGGACTGCACGTGGGGGCATGAGAGGGGATGAACACCAACTGTGTGTTTGCATCCTGAAAGTCTGAAATAAGACATCTGACCTGGGATTCATTTTTCCTTCCTACAGAAAGCTGCACACAGCTTCACGCTCCCTGCAAAGTCACCATGTCTCTAATGTAGAGAAGGCCAAATGCTTCTTTGGACTTGGCCTGTGTGTTCAGTAGAGTCAGTTTGGGAAGGAAAATACAGCCATATGCAATATTAGCCAAGAACAGCTGCAAAAGCAGTTAAGAGTTTCTCCTTCACTTGAAACCCCAGTGACATGACAGTCATTCAATCTTAATTTAGAGAACAGCGACTAGAGCAAAACCAGCATCTCTGCAAGAGACTCTAAAGAAAACAAAAACAAATGAGAAGCAAACAGGAAGCAGCCTGCTGAAAACGTGCAGCAGAGAGCACCCAAACTCACAGTATAAAGCTAACATGCAAATTGTGTTTTATGAGCAGACGTGCTGCATCACACTGCTGCGTGTCAGTAAAATCAGTAACAAAACACTGTGACAATGCCAAAAGCTTAAAGAAGAAAATCACGCTTCTACTCCATCACACACTTTCACTAATACGCTGATTCCTGGTAGGAAAATCTCAGTATTAGACTTCTCGTTCAGTGACATGACGACCGAGGTTATGGCTGCACACACACACTGCCAGTATGAAATACCTGTTGTCATCATTCTGAATTGCTTTTATACCATATTTCCATTACACTGGGTCCACAGGTGTTCAGATGAAGTGATGTAGCATAACTTAACATTCTCCTGAAAGTTCAAGTGTATGTTCAGAAACTCTCAACCACTGAGGAGAATTTAAGAAGATTAAGTTTCTTTTAAGTGTTCCAATGTATGAATTTGTATATAAGTTTTTTAAAAAGCACCATTCACAGAAGAAAGCTATTCTCCACAGGCACTAACAGACACATGACAAGGTAAAATGTATTAATAACTGTTTGTCAAAAAGTTATTTTAGGGCAAGATTTTTGTTTTAAGGGTGTGGTGTAACAAAAGCACCAGTTTGGAGATTCGAAGCTATGAGGAACATGTCCTGTGTTTCCTCCCACAGAAGGGTATTCGTCTTTTGTACAAAGACTGATAACTAAGCAGCATCCAAAGTAGGGCATTTCCCCCCTCTATCATAGATTTTAAATCAGCTCAGTAAAATAACTCTTCCCATTCACCAAATTACATGGTATTTCTTCTAAACACTAGGGGAAACAGATCAAAGTAAAGTGTGCATTGCATATTTCCCTGTTTATGTGCAAAATTTGGTTAATAAATGCAACTCGCAGAAGACCAAGTTGTATTTCATCACCTTTCCAAGCATTTAGCAAGGCTGAACAACTACACTTTGTGTGTCAAGGTGGAGATGCTATATCCTAGTTCTGAAACACACTTGAACACACACAAAGTTGTTTGATAACATGATTCAAATCACGTTCAAATTCTCATTTTTGGTCTAGCAGTACCCCACCTAAGTTCCAGAACGACTGCAGTAGCATGTTTTTGAAAAAGGAAAAAGCATGAATGGGAAATGTTTTATAATAGGGATCATTTTAAATATCGCAGTGAAGATTTTTCGAGACACGTCGACTTTTAGTGAATGAGTAAACCACTCTGCATGGCACAGTACTCTCAACCAGTATTATACTCGTAGCTTGAAACAGCCTGAAATGGTTTTTAACAAGTGCCAAGTACTTGGGTTCAGGAGAAGCATTTAAGTACTTGCTCAAACAAAATAGTTTAAGAAACCCTTATAATAACACAACAGGGAGACAAGTAAACCAAGCATCTGAAAATTTAAACTTTCTAAATACCTCTTTAGGTGCTGTTCCAGTTCCAAGAATAACACTTTCATGGTTATTCCGTCAGAGCCCCGTTTCTGGAGAAATGTCACTTTCATTGATGTATCTATTTAGTACCTGCTGATTAGTTCCCCCAGACTGAGAGCCTGAAGAAATACCTTTCAATCCTTGGCAGCCGTGCGATTCGCATTAGCATTCCACTATTAACCGCGAGCCCTGAACTCCGCAGCACTTTCAAGAATCACAAAGCCTTGCCCGTTAAAGATTATCCACTTGCTCCTATTCAAAGTTTGCGGAGTTTAATAGTGGTTGGTCACGATCAACAAAAACAAGAAGGGCAAACAGTGACGACACCGCAGATCTTGGGATCACATGGCTTTCTGTTACATAAAGCATCAAGAGAGATTAAAATCTTCACGATTAGGTTTTCAGATCTCAAGCAAATGCATCTGCGTTCAGCAGCGCCGGTTTCTCTGATTCAGGCTGCTCCCACTGTTTGTGAAGCAGGGCATCATTGCTCACAGGTAGCTCATTCTGCTAAAGGCCAGCTGAGTTGTACTTCTCAGATCAGAGTCCCAGCACTTAATGACAACTGTAACCGGACACAGAACCAACAGTACTGGGTTAGCCCCAAAAAATTTTACACAGGCAAATGCTACCACTGCCTGCTATCACCACAAGGACTGGTGAGGAGTTACAGATGTGATTGATTCATTTGAGCCTTCTCCTGCAGACCAGACTAAGGTAACTCGCCTGTCCTGCTAAGCCCTGTATCAACTCAAAGTTCACCTGAATGCTGTATATTCCTCCTCTCAAACACGTATCACCATAGGGAATTGCGCACTGTAGCACGTATGCAACACACCTGATTACCTACAAGCCTACACGCACAAGTCCCATCATCCAAGACCAATTCAACACGTTCCTTACTCTATTACGGTGAAAGCTTTCAGGGCAAACCTAGGTTTACTACCTACAGCATGTTGTAGAGAAGCAAACAGGATTCACCTTCTTAGTCCATAGGTGATCTGGACAGGCAGAGAAACCCCCTCCCCACAGCAGTGGGATATCAAAGCACAACTGCAAGAGCCCCCACCATGCGGGGGGGCACGGGCATTGAGGTTACACACTCCCAACAGACCGAGATCATAAAAATGCAGAAACAGAACCAGAAATTTTTAACTAGCCAATATTCCTTGGGTGTATCTCTGACTGTTAAAGCAGTATCAGATGCATTTCCTCCAGTAGGATTCACCTTACCGAACTACACAGGAAAGGAAAAGCTGAAGGGCCAAGCAAGGTAGCTCAGTGAACATCTATGTTATTCAGCTGCATTTCTGTTGCACCTTGCCATGACACCGACGAGGTGACTCTGATGGCAACAGAACCAGGTATCGCAGAATAAAAAGAAAAATCTCGTCTGGCTCAGGGCAGGGAAGGCACAAGGCAGCAGAAAACCAACCCCACGTATTTGAACCGACAAGTCAAACATCACATGAAGGGAGTATTTTGTCTAGGAGTCAGAAAGGAAGCAAACGCACAGAGGTAACGCAATTTGGGGCAGAGGGGGAGTAGCTGCCCACTCCCAGAGCCAAGAGGGGGTTCAGATAATTTAGGCTGTGCAACAGAGCTGCCGTGCGAAGCACTGCATAGTGAGAGGCTTCATACAAGAACAATTTCTAATGAATCCTGCTGGTAACATCACCTTATCTATCACTTGTCCTACAGCCTCCCTTGGTGTCCTGTACACTACACAGCTGACTGTAGGATTGCCATTGGTCGTGGTCAGGCTTGGCTGAACCTGTATCCCACAGAGCTGCACCGATACCCGATGGCTTCAGATTTTAAGCTGCCCTTCCCGCAAACCTCTTTAACGTCCTTTTTGCCATCTGTGCTGCCTGTTCCCCTCCCTAAAGCTGCACTACTGACATCAGCAAGAAGACAGCCTTTCTCCTTAGCTACTGTGCATACAGGTCACAGATGTCCTGCAGGGTGCTTGAACCAACGAATACACGAGTATGTTGGCATGGGAAAGGACAAAAGCAGAGATGTTAACCTTTTACTTGGGCAGTCTCTGCTTCCTCCTCTCCTATTCCAGGATGATCCCTGTACAGGAGCTCCATCGTGTTAGGGGCTGCATTGGGGCAGTTAAGAATGAGGTCCAGAAAGCGTACACATCTCACCTACAGCACTACAGCTCCAGCATTGCTCTGACTCAAATCTGGGAGTCCTTTATAGTCAGAAGGATGATTAAATGTTAGGTTACACGGGGAAAAAAATCACAGACCGATCTTTAAGCACTAAATATAATTTATGAAAGATAAATGACCATATGTACTATCAACTCATGCCCACACACAAATTAAAAGATACTGAAAAAAAAGTTATCTTTCCATCCTCCTCCTCACAAGCTTACGCCAAAATCCTTGTAATTTGCTCTGATTATTAAAAAAAGTCATGACAGAGCCAGTCTGAAAAAGAAAGGTGAATCTATCTATATATATGCATGTATGATGCAGGACTGCTGGATACGTTCAGCTTCTGTCTGGCAGAGAAGCAAGTATGCTGCTGGACTCACCAGAAGCTCCCATCTCTGATAACACTGCGCCTTTCCTCATGCCTCAGCCCCAGTTCTGGCAACAACTTTGCAGGAAGCAGGCTTTTAACACTCACAAGCTTTATTTAATGCTAATTCTCCAGTTGATATAAGTAAAGCTGTTTCCATACCACCCACCCAAAAGCGCATATCCCTAACTCCAATGCATCACCTTTTTATGTGGGGTTTTTGTGCCCCAGAGGAGCTTTATCGGTTCAGTTTATCACCTTCAAGAAAAACAGAGAAGGATTTGCTTTGTCAGTTAGTAGGCTGAGACCAAATTAAATTTTAAAACACAACCACTTCAGAGGCAGGTATTCCGATAACTGCATGATTTTGCTTGCAACCATGCCCATAAATTTGCCGGTTCTGGTTACAAAGCATTCAAGTAATTAAAAATATTGCTCAGTTATGTGTAGGTCAACAACTTACAGGTAATAGAAACCACAACGAAATTGTAAGTCAACTGGATGAACTAAGTGATGGAACATTTTTATTGCTTTGAAAAATAGCCTCTAGCTGCAACTGGAAAAAAAAAAAAAAGCCTGAAGTACAAGGATCCTCTTTCTTCTGCTGTCACATTGAAGAGCTCAGCACCGAGCTATGCTTTCCTTCCTTTGTCCTGAACCATTCTGGCTGTTATATAAAGTGACAGATTGCGCACAGATGAATTATCACCGTGGGTACACTAGGATGTCAGATATGGGTAAGTTTTAGCATTTAATGAAACAACAAAAAACCAACAAGATTTCATGCATCATCCCAACAGGGTATCCAGCTTCCCCCCACCTCGATAGCTGGGATGCCCAAAGGGGGAAGGGGGAGAGCACTGCAAGACATTAAACTTGCTGTATTCCCCAACAGCTTTGTTTTTAAAAATAATAATAATAAAAAAAAAAACACAGAAATACGCCAGCTTAGATTCAATCTAAGCGAATTAACCTGGCAGCCAGCCAACAGCATTTACTGCTTATGCCAGTCTGAATGAAGTTCAGCGCTCGAGCACCAGCTCCCGAGCACGTCACGCACCACCGAGGGAGCTGCCGTACCTCCGTGGAGTAAACACTTGGCAGGTTCATTTTCTGTGTACTAGGGAGTACTTCAGAGACAGCTTGAATCATCTCAACTTTTAACATAGGAAAAAAGGCAAAAAATAAAAGGCAAGCCGATCTTTAGACTAGAGGCATAAAAAGCCCTTTGGTAAAAATGCTTATTTTGCTATGAAGCAGCAAACTAAGGATAAGTTTAAAATTCTGGCGTGAATACTGGTTCTTGATCGAGCAGAACATACACCAAACATAGCATTTAAGCTCTTTGCAAAGTTTCAGATTTACAAGCCTGCAAGCCTTCATATATTTCAGAGTTAAAAAAAATTACCAGAACAGAGATCTAAGATTGATTTAAGACACTGATACAACAGTCTCCAAAGAGTACTACTTCAGAAGTTAAAAGCCACCCAATTTATATGAATTCACAGTGCTTACTGTTAGGGGAGATGCTCCAGACACACTTTGCACCACAACTTATGTACCTTTTATGCTTTGTTCCCACCCCCACCAACGCACACACACCTTGATCAATCTTTATGGTGCACTTGGCAAGGAGCGTTTCGCAAGGCTGCTCAGCAGAGACAGCAGCACACAAAAACAAACCTGATCTCAGAAAATATTCATTAGAACTCAGCAGTGAAGCAATGCGCGCTGAAATATCAAAGGAAGTGAAACCGACAAGGGGTGAAAAAAAAACCTACAAGAAGCTGTACACAGAGGTTTTCACAGTAAGGGAAACCAAAGCACTGAAGTGAAAGACAAGTATGCAGATGTCAAGCCTGCCAAGTGCCTCATCCCAAACCCTATACCATCAGAAGACACAGCTAGACCTTTGCAATCTTCATATTTTGGGCTGACGTTATAAAACTATCTTATCTAGCTGCAATTTATTTCAGCTCACCATTAAGGAACTCAAAAAAAAAAAAGAATGTCTTTAGCTAGGAACATCCCAGCTGTGCATCTTTGGAATATTGTTTGAAACCTTTCCCAATCACCACCAAGCAATACAGAAGGTAAGCTTTTCAGTGACAAATGAGCATTACAGTTGCACATCATTAGCCTGCTGTTCTATGTTTGCTTTATATTTTCATCAGAAATACCCATCTAGCCCAGGGAGGGGGGCTTCCCAGAGGAGGAAGCCCCCAGGACAACCTAAAAAAAGACAAGTGGCCAAGTTTAACTTTCCTGCAGCATCCTCCTCCCTGTCAATCTGCAGCTTAAGGAGCTCCCGCACAGGAAGAGATAGCTTAATGCTTAATTCTTGTGAGAATTTTCTTCTAAGAACTAGCTTAGTTGGTTTCTTTTAAAGAAATTACTCATGTCACATAGCTGAGACTTTGCAAAACTCTGACTAGTTAATTCTGATGTGGCAGTTTTGAAACACAACCACCCTGGCTGCTAAAGAGATATTAATTTGAATCTCTGGAGCAGATCCAGGAGTGATTTCTTATTTATTTACAAAGATTTGAATGACACCACAAGCATGACAGGGCAGCGGCAGGGAGTCAGTCTCCTCCAAGAACCACAGGGCACAACGTAAGTGAACGCTTTACCTGCCACTAAAGGGAAATCTCTGAGCTCCCAGCATTTCATCACACAGAAGAACAAAAGGCCTCCAAGTGTATTCAGAGTAGAACTGTGTCAGTATGACCGATTTATGGGTATTTGTACTGTGGAGTAAAACCGGAGGTGTTCAGGAAGACGAGCCTCATACCCCTTCAGCTTCTCTAGGTAAGACATCTTTTCCCCTGGCCATGCTATGCTATCCTCTTCTAAAAAGCACCATTCTCTTTCTTTGCTCTAGTACCTGTGAAAGCCAAACAAGCAGAATGTGATTAACAAGGAGCCTGATTAACACGGACTGACACAGCACAGTAACAGCGGCTCAGCACTTTTTGCTGCAAGGGGTTGTCAATTCATTTTGCGTGTTACATCAGCGGAACACAAAACAAATAAGGAAGGATTCCTGGATACCAGCAAGACTGGAGGGGAAAGCATCCTCCCCCAGCACTCACATACATTTGGTTTTTAAGAAAACTTCAGAGCATGATGAAGTTGCCAGTCGTACAACCCATGAGACAGAGCCTCAAGGTCAAAGGTAAATTAATTTCAACAGAAAAATACAGCACTAAGCAGGACACAAACCTCTGTGTTCAGAAGGGCAGCTCCCCGAGGGAGCAGCGGTTGTACCTTAATATCCAAAACCTTAACAGGACAGCTAAACAAATCAGCATCCTGCCCAAACTGAGGTGCATCACTAGGTGTGGGCTAGCAGTAACCAGTACTCCTGAATATCAGAAGCTCCTCATTAGTACAGGAACTTCATGAGACTCCTATCTGGTACTGCTTTGGCATTCAGTGATACCTGTAAAAACTTACAATAATGTAGTTCTAACTGAAGTTTTAGAAGTAAGAGACCGTAAGAGCTTTTAAACTTTCCAAGAAAAAGGATTGATAATTAAAAGTTTTTTTTTGCCCAACATTTTCACAGGGGGGAAGCACCAGCAGCCTCCCCATAACACTTCACCATCCTGACTCCCTTCTTCATTTAGGGCAGAAGCTCTACAAGGTGAGATGCAGCTGAAACAATTCCCTGATGTCTAAACCAGAGTCAGTCTGGCTTCTCACCGGTGCCTCCAGGAACCAAAGGCTGCTGGTGCTGAGGCCGCTCAGCTCCTGGACGAGCAGCAGCGCAGGGATGGCAGCAGGGACTTGCCCCACACATGCAGAAGGAAGAAGGGCGTAACTCGCTGCTGAAACGGAACTGCAGCATCTGACACGTGTCTCGCACAGAAACCCTTCTCACATAAATAACTTCCATGGTGGCTACGAAACTCACTAGAACATGCTGATTTCCATGAAGGTGTATACAAGTGCCTAGATAAAGAGGTTTCAGGAGACAACAGTGGCAACAAAATAACACCCCAGGTAGCAGAGTCAATACCTCGCCATTTGGAGCCACTGAGATACAGCCAGTTCCCCCCCCATGATCAATGATTAAGCCCCAGTAGTTCAGGTGTCACCAATACCCTACCCCTAAGCGTTAGTTACTTCTGCAGGCATCAGGAGACAGTACTAATCCTGTACCTTCTTATTTTTACCGTGAACATTTAATTCTCACACAGTTCTTACCCTGTATTTATTTTGGTATTTTTGGAAATCGAATGCATTCGGCACTGTTTGTTTCACAAGGACTAAGAGTCACAACCTTCAATTTTCTGATCTGGCTACGTAACAAAACCAAGCCATTCTGGAATTAGCTTCTTCTGACAATTCTGACAAAGCATTTTCGTCAAACACCTTCTGACTGTATATTTATTTCTGCCCTTATCAGTAAGGAGCACAGAACTGAAGAAACTCCAGATGTACCAAAATGCCCCTTCTAAACCTGAAATTGTGACTTTGGCTCCATAGCCTGCAATTATCAATCTTTTTTCTTGAGAAGAATTGCTCAAATTGGGTAAATAAGAGCTATGGAGGTTATTCTGGGAAGCTAAATGCGTAAAGTTTTGGAAGGGTGTTATTGTATCTCAGAGGATGAGATTATTTTTATATACGCTGTTATTAACGGGACTGAGAAATGAAAGGATGTATTTATAATGAAATCAAATATTAAGTAACAGAATCGCAAGTAAACCACCTAAGTAGAGACTAGAAAAAACATGTCAGTGAACTAAAGACAGACATAACAATGAGATAGAACGAAGAACATGGAAAAAATGGCAAGTGGATGCAGGGAAAGAGCAGGGAAAAAAAGTAGTCAGAGAAAACAGCAAGGAGAACAAGGCATTAAAGACAGAAGGGTCAGGAACTGCATGTGGGAGTGAAGAGGATAAAGGAATTATGAGCTAAAAATATCCAAAAGAAAGGTAATAGCAGATGTTATTTTTTTGGTCCATTTAATACAACATCTTAAAAATAGAAAGAACATTTCTGGAAACTCCGGATTTTTTCAGGGAAAGGCAAAATATAGGAAGGGAAGGATTAAGAAACTAAATCTACGATAAGTGGTTGCTAAAGCCCTGCAATTTCCCTTGGCAGACCAGTACTTCAATTCATCACCCAGTGCCACGACACCGCTGTCTTACGATGAAGCTTTTGGAAAAGGCAAAAGTAACGAAAATAAGTGTCCAAACTCTGCTCACTTATACAGAGAAAGGAGACAAACGTCCAGCCTATTATGACTCTTTCCTTAGTTCATGCTCTAAATGCAGTGGGTTAGAGGAACACTTTAATATAAGGTACCTGAAGTCTAACAGTTGTGTTAGCCAGGATCTTTGAATTGCTCACCTTACCCCACTGGACAGCATGAACGTGGCAGTGCTAGGGAAGCTCATCCCAGAACAGCTCACACAGCTCTGACCACGCTGCCTGCATTTCATCACCATGCACAAAACCCTCTCCCCCCACCCTATTCCTGCTGCCAGGAGCACTGCAGTAGCAGCCCTGGGTTCCACTGCTACAGCTGCTGTCCCTTGGTGGAGGTGAGTTAAACAGCGAGGCAATTAGAAGTAAAAAGCCTGCCTACAGCTGCCTTTCCACCATCACAACTGATTCAGTCACAGCAAGCACGGGGATTTTCAAGAGAACAGCTCTGTGCGAGCTCCAAATAACACAGCATCATTTTCGTTCCGCAGGGAGGAAGGGAGGGAGCAGGCTTTAGAGTGGGGAGGAGAGGCAGGCAGACAAAGCTCTCTTACTGACATATTCACATTTCCTTCTTAGTTAATAACGGCCAACACTTGATAATGCTCAACAAAAGGAACACCAGAAGAGGTAAGGACTATAGGTTCTAAATGTGCTCCAAAGTCTGTACTTTTGGCTTCTGAATATCAATTTATCAAGTTATAAGAACCAGGAGTTCTTGTTTCCAAGATGCCAAAAAAAAAAAAAAAAATCAAAGTTTATTACTTTCTCCTTCAGCGAGCAGTTCAATATCCCATTAAACATTTGTGGTGAGCCCTGTTGGTCCATACGTACGGACCTACGTCCAGGGATGTAATCTGCTCAGGCATTCATGTCAACAGGCGTTCCACTGACAGAAGCTGAACTCCATGGTTTAATAAGAGACACGAACACAGCTAACAAGACGAGTTAAATTACATTCTTTTCCTCTCGCCCCATTAATGTATTCCACTATTGTATTTTGCAATGGGCTCCAATTAGTTGCTCCGAAAAGTTCTCCTACTTCATCCTGCCCATGTGTTCCTGCCTTCTCCTTGGCACTGGATCTGATGGAAAAACTAATCTACCGAAGATAACCTGCTAGATACCATCTGGACAATACAAAAGTGAGGGCAGAAATGAGGGGCTGACAGAGGGGAAAGAGGGGATACATTAATATTATTAATTCTAGGCTAATTTCCCTTTCCTCACACGTACACACACCAACCACGCTATCAGGATAAAGTCCACCAGAGCACACTAGACACAAAGCACTAGCACCAGAAAGCAAGCATGGGTGATTTTTTGTCCATTTATGTGTATGGAAGGTTCGGAGGTAGGTCAGGAAGAATAAGAAAAGCAGATAGGAAGGAAATATCCAGGACATTCTCCCAGCTAATCTTCTCTAACAACACCCGCCACTGCAGGGGGATTGCTCTGTCCCAGTCTGCAGCTGAGTGTGTGCAACATCTGATTAAAGATTCATTGCGTGCTGCCAAGCAGAGGGTATGCTCAGTAAATATTGATATAAACAGGCTGGTATTTACCTGTGTCAGAAGATTATCAGAACAGTTGAAGAACCACATTCCAAAGAAGATAAGCAAGCAAACAGGCAGGAAAAAAAACAGCAGAGAAGAGAAAAAAAGTTATAGTTAAAGCTATAATATTATAAGAGAAACTAACAGCAAGCACAATTAACATGAAGTCTGTTGAATACTTCAGGGTTATTTGACAAGTGACTGAATCATCTGTACCTAGGAACAAAGAGGTATTGGCACTGACATTATCCAATTATTTCACTCAAAAAATATAATTAAGTCAGATTTGTCAACTATGATACTTTTCGGTCCATTCAAAGGAACCCTTCAAGATATGCCCATTGTTAAAAGGGGGGGGGAAGTCTGCTTGCAGTGTTACTGTAATAAATCTGTGTACTGGGTGTCGAGGTGTTTCCTCAAGATACTTCCCAAAGCTTCCTTTAGCAGAGGCAAGGTTCAGTGTCCGGAGGGCAGAACACAGCCTAAGGCCCTTTGTCCCTGCCTCTCCACTAGAAACAGAAGCAGCCCAACAAAATTGATCTCCCTGCACCAAAGGCAGATTTTAAGAATATCTTTCCCTCCTATAAAGCAGTTTTTTCAGTGTCCAGCATAACCCAAACTCTGAAAGGGAAGATCTTAACATACAAAAAAAATAACCACCAAAAAAAATCAGTTCGATGGACTGAGTGAAAACTCTGGTAGGCAAAAGCCATCAGGCACAGCACCTAATGGCACTCCAGAAGGTAACTACAGACGGTGCCCTTTCTGTGAGGGAATCACAGGTTTTCTGCTCCCATGCTTTGTTCTCCTGATTTCCAGTTCATCCACTTCTTCCCCACAGCCTTTTCTGTCCTTTCCCCCTCAATTTAATAGAATGGGGAATACTAAATCTTCTAGGTCTTCTTCCCATCCCAGAAGACACATTTGGCAACCACCTTACAAGCATAAGGGGAACAAAAGACAAAGAGCTGAGGGTGAGAGAAATGGATACAGAGTGCATTTAGTTCATCTGAGTTACTGATGTCACTAAAGAATGGAGAAAAAAAAGTCTGTTTTTTCTTACTAGCACACTGTATGACAAGTTGTGACAGCCCACAAGAACAGATGTATCTGGGACCTTTGAAAAGCCACAGGTAACAGGTAAAAAGAAAAATCACGACTTGTTATCATACACCACAGACTAACCCTAGAACCATTTTAGGTTCAGATCTTTTACACTTGGCTCAGCAGCTGTCTCAGCAGTTCCAAAAAGTGCTCAGAATCTTTTTTTTTTTTTTAAAAAAAAAGGGGGGGGGGGGCAGCAGGAATGAGTGGAATAGATGGATTCTGCTTTTTAAACATCTGGACCTTTGTTACATTGCAGAGCAAAAAAGCTATTTGAAGAATCTGGAACCTTACAGTCTTCATTCTGTTTCATCACTTGTCTCAATTATTTCCCTGACAACCTGAGTTAAGAGGAAATTAGAGAGCTTTCAGTCTCAAATTGCTGCTCATGTGTTCAAGAAAGCTTTTACTAGAATTAAATGCTGCTCCACAACACACATCCTCACTTTTTTTTTTTTAAAGTGAGGCTGCTCGTGCTGACTTGAGCACATTCACCAGCCAGGTTGCTGCTTTTCTCCTTCAAGGCCCATATTATGTAATAGCTCAGCTGCCTACAAAAACATGTATCACCATATAAAAAGTGTGAAAAAAAAATCTCATTTTTGCTACACACTCCTCTAAATGCATAAAACCAACTTTATTTTTATTCTTTACTTCTGCATCAGCTTGATCGCATAGCAAGACAAAATCGTCACTGATACCAGTGGACATAAAATAACTCAGCTTTTAAAATAAACTACCCTTTGACCACATGCATGATATCTGAGGCAAACCGAGGAGGTAACACGCATATTTTTATGCTTCCTCACAGCACACTGTGCACAAAAATGGGAATCAGCAGTGCATGAGGCTTATGTAGCCAGAGTCCCCGGCCTTGCTGCAGCACGGCTGAATGCTGTCCACTGAGCCTGCCCCTGAAGGCCTCCTTACAGCGTGCAGTTAACTTCTACAGTCACGCTAGGGAAGCGAAGCCTCCTTGTTTCCAGCTGGGAACTCGAACAAGATAAAAAGGTGTAAGCAGAGATAACACCATTCACCTATTTTTTCCCCCCCAAGTATCACATAATTTGGGAGTGTTATTCAACTGCAACAGTAATTAAGACTGCCCGATTAAGAGCACCATACCTAAGAGATCTCTGTTGAAATATGCTACACTACCGATAGCACAGCCTTGGCTAAAAATAACCTGGTCCTGACGTTACTGAAGCTTTTTCTGCCTTTCCCACCTCTTCTGCTTCCCTCCTGGGCTTGGAGAGGCATCCACTCCTCTCAGCGGTGACTTCTCTCTGGGGGCCTAACTCTGAACGACTTCAAGGTTAAAAGCTACGTATAAGTGAAAATTAATTTTCAAAGTCCTGAAGCTGGAACCATTCCACAGAAAGGTGAAACAATCGCTATCATACATACAAGCAGGACAGCCAGATTTGCTGCAGAAAAAAAGCAACGTTAATGCCATTAGCTACTTCCTCCAAGTCCCTGAAGAGCAGCCCAGGTGTAAGGTCACCTGAATGCTCCAGCATCCTGAGCAGCGCGTCACCAGACCGCTGCACACCGGACCCCGTATCCCTGAAGGAGGGCATGTCCCTCCAAACCCCACTGCTGCCTTCAATGCCCACAGGCACGGGTGACTGCTGACCGAAGCCGTCACGGCTCTTCCTGGCTGTCAGATGCTCTTCGGCCTTCGTCCTGCTTCTACTAAAATACGTTATTTATACTAAAATACGTTATTTAAGAGCGAAACCTGAATCAATGGCTCAGAAGGCTAACGAAGCTGCTCTGAGGGACGAGGCCGCAGGGTTTTGTTTTCTTTTCCGCCGCAGCTCCGCGGCCGGGGAGCGGGGCCCAGGCGCGGCCCAACCCCGCCACCTGGCGGCCGCGGCCGGGGCGAGCCGGGGCCGCCAGGGAGCGCTCGGGGACCGGCCTCGCCTGGTGCCGGGCGCCCCTCCGCGGCCAGCCCCCGCCAGGTGGGAAGCGTACAAATACATATCTATACATACATACATACATATATATATATAAATAAAAATCCGCCTTAGCGGGAGGTAAGGAGAAGGGCGAGGCGAGGGGCGAGCCCCTCGGGTGTTCCTGGTCACCTCAGAGCTCGCCGCGCCCGGCCCCTGGCGCTGCCGCCAGCCCCCAGCCCCTCGCTGCCGCCTCGCACAGCCCACTGAAGCTGGCTCGGTAGCAGAGGGAAAACACACAGAAAGAACATCCCAAAGGAAAACTGGCAGGAGAAATACCTGAGGAAGCGTTTGGGTGCCCGTGGAGATGCCCCCATCGCTCGGCCCCTCTCAGTAAGGCACCCAGAAATGGGGTGTGGGTGGCTGCAGGGCTCAGCTACGCTTTCCTACACTTTCAGGACTGTAAAAGAGCTCAGGGGCCAGAAATGTGGTGGCTTTCAGAGTAAATGTTCAAGAAGGAGCCCTGACAAACATCCCCCTGGCTCTAAGGTTAGGAAGCTGTGGCAGCTTCGAGTCCTAGGGGCTGACCTGCACAGAGGCACAAGGACAGTGATCTGAAACGGGCTGGGAGCTCACACAGTTTTTCTCGGGTGAGCTGAACAAAGGTAATGAAACACTTCCTTCCCTCAATCCTCTGATCCCTGACAGGCAAGGGGAGCAAGATACTGGTGCCGATGAAAGGAAAAAAGAGCATTTCATTTTATGGAGGCATAACCGAGTAAGAGACACCTCGTTCTCTTCCCCTTTCAAAACACTGAAGTGACAACATTTAAAACTATGTTTTTTCCCCACTGTAAAGCCAATGTCCCTTCTAAAGTAACCCTTACACTAACTAAACTTCTCCAAATGCAATACTTTCCATTGCTAGGTCATTAGCTTACCCACAACAAAGCACATGCCCACCGTGATGCAGCTTTATTGAGAAACGAGCCTTATCCTTTGAGCCAGATTCACAAGATGCGACAAAAATAACTCGTTGTTTTAACAGGGGATGCCAAAGGGTCACCGTGCTCCCCCCCCAGCAAATCTGAACTTGTTCGCTGGCAGTTACCTCTGAGCAAATATTAAGGCTGCAAGATGTCATGCACTGGGACCCTGAATTCCAGCCACTATTCCCGGGGTGTTATAACTGAGCTGAACCCAGCTTGTGAAAATACACACGAGTACAGGTACGTCCGCACACAGGGCTGGTATATCAGAGCAGCCAGATTTTAGAGAGTCTTAATTTCTGAAAGCGTTTACTGCTAAAATACCAGAATGCACTTTTACAATCAGATTGTGTTTCTTTAAAAACATTTCCTTACAAAAAAAAAACAGCACAGTTAAAAGTACTCCAACACACAATCATTTTCACCATCCTGGTATCTATTCAGTGTTTCTCCCTTTACAAACACCAAAATGCTTGGGGGTATTGGTCTCCCCCCCCCCTTTTTTTTGTTCCTGTTTGTTTTAATAGAGCATCAGCCAACATGGCAAAGACTTGTTCTTCAACTGCCAAAAGCATCACTCGTGCACAAGTGATGTCAGCACCGCTTTGTCAGGAAGCTGGCCTTCTCTCTGAAGAGGCAGAACACACACACTGCCAGGTCAAGCATTAATGGCAACTATCGTTAGTTTACTCAGCCCAGCAGCGTGACAGCTCGTAAGACAAGGCAGCATCATTAAAGATGATCTGGGATCACCTCAAACTGAATCACACCACTCACTTCTGGAGATCCATATGCCCAGGAATCCAATTCACAAGATCCAAATGACTGAGGACATCACAGAGGTAACAACACACAAATATCAAGCCTTGACCTCTTGGGGCTCCTGTACCCCTTTCTAAGCTGACTCACTTCTACACGCACAGAACATGGTAATCTGAAAAAAACAAAACACTGACCACAACATTGTGAATTCAGTGGAAAACACGCAGTTTATAAAAATCTACACTTCCAAATTTAGTAATCAACTGTCATAACAGAATTTGACACAGTCTGAATCTTTTGTTATTGTACCAAGCTACAGTTTGGTCTACTATCGTAGTTCCAATACTGCACATAGACTCCATGGGTTTTCTGGTCAAGACTGTATTTATAATTATTAAATCAAAAATTTATTCAATTATTCCAATGAATTGCCTTAGCTTCCCTAATTACTCAAGCAGCTGAGTTCTCCGCTACCATCTACTTTGGATGAAATTACAAGAACTCTGAAAAAAGACCTCAAATTGGATACATAGGAACAGATGAGCCACAGGAAACAGGAATAGTGAAATACAAATATTCTTAATTGACCAAGTAAATGCCTTTTGCTGGAGGCTTGACAAGTCAGAGAACAGAAGTTTATACCTTCAAGGTATGGGAGCAAGTAATGACATGGCAGACCAATTTAAAACAACCATCATAAAAATTAGGTGAAATGTAGGCCTCAGAAACCACTAAGTGAAGTACAACGTAGCACACAGTAGTCTGGTACCACCAACCACAGAATAACAAAAAATTACTTTGGAAGGGTTCTCTATCTAGACCAACCTCCTGCTCAGATGAGGGTTAACTTCAAAATCACATCAGGTTGCTCACGGCCTTCTGAAGCAATTCAACAAGAACAGACAAAACTCAAAATTCACAAGCACTACTGCCTCAGCAAGACAGCAAGACCAACACAACACTCAAAAGCACTCAACAGAAGAATGGTGGAGACTTCACAAAGACCCTGCAATTGAGACCCTGCAAAGGCCACATGCTTGCAATCACCCTCCAGGAACTAAAACACAAAGTGATTTTCTGAAATAAGAGAAAGAAAAATAACAGAGCATTAGATGAACTTGCAACTGGTTCCCAAAATATTGTAACTGCAGGATATGAGAAGCAGGAGAGACTGTATGGCCTATGAAAAACAGTTCCAGGAGTACAGCAGACAACTCCTCAGAACATACCTTATATTAAGCTATATTTTAAAAATTACGTCACCTATTTGGCTTCTACACTCCTGGTTGGAAGCCAAGCCACAACCGCAGCTCTCCACAGCAGTAGCCTTCACTATGTGGCACACAGTTCCTTATACCAGCTGAAGCTCAGGCTCGCCTGAAAAATGAAAGCACAACCAACCCTTCTCCCTTCCTGGTTGTTTTTAAGGAGGAAAGCCACGTTCCCTCGTTCTTCCACTGGTGAGGGCAAATAAGGCAACAGCTGAAGAGAACAAGAAGCTCAGCCCATGAAACCTTTTCAGATGGATGCAAACTGAATTTGAGCCGCAGACAAAAATCAAAGTGGAAGATGACAGTGAAAGGAATACCAAATACATCCATCATACAGAAGGCACTTGGTTGTACTGTACTGTCCCAGGTGACACCCTGCTCATGTGCCTTGCAAATGTAAACCCAACTACATTCCAGCTCCGAACCACCCAGAAACCCCAAGAACTGAAGACAGTATCGCCATATCACCATCATGCTAATAAGGTCCAATTAGATACGTAGGAACAGCCATCATAAACAGTTTCTGGGGTGCAGACAGCAATAAAAGAAGGCTATGTTCAAACTGGCAAGAGATCTTATCAAAAAAGCAACCCCAAGAAACTGAACCAAAACATTAATGCTCTAAAGACTGCTACAGAACTAAGACTAAGTAGAATCCATTAAAAAAAAAAGTCTGAAAGTCTGATTAACAGGTAACTGTAGGTAAGATTAAGAAAAACAAGACAGGTACAGATGAAATTGCTTTGGTCTTAACTTTTCGTTCAAAGCCTGCCCATGAATCTGCGTGAATGTCATATGCTTTGTAAAAGCAGCCATTTTACCATCACAAGACCTGCACAAAGTCCCACAACTGCATAACTTGGGACTACTTTGCTCATAATCTGCAACTAGATGAACCACTGTTTCAGTCCAAACGTTTAGATTAAGGCTGCCTGAATTAAACCACCACTAACAGTTTGTTCAAGTGTTAAAATACATATTTAATGAAGGTACTCAGAATATTCAGCACATATTTAACTCAGAAGGTACTGCTTTCTACAGTCCCTTCTGGAACACAAAAGGAAAACAAAGCAGAAAAGGAGAACAAACATTGAAAATTAAGAGATATATGGATGAATGATTACTAATACCTACAGAGAAAAAGCACAGATGAGGGCAGGGTAGATGCTACATTAAGAGTACAAGACAAATCCCCAGCTAATTTATAGCCTTTTATCACCCCATTCATCATTATTCTCCAATTGCCTATGTAAAGCAACAGCAACTGAGTATTTTTGAAGTCCATTAAGATCCAGTTACTGTTTGAATGCCAAATACTCTTGCCTGTACTGACAGACAACAGTAACCGCATGTTTAACTGAAGTCTTTTTCTAGAGTTTCTGTGAGTTAGAGAAGATTGATGCTTCCACAGTTTCGGTAACCTGATGGTCAGAAAAGTTACGATGTTTTTTTTTTTAATGCCAGAAATTGTACACCAGACTGAACTCTAACAGCAAGGTTAAAGACATGCTAGAAATGTTTGCAATACATGTTTGCAGAGGTTAAGAATAGCCCAAAGATAAGCAGTTGCCTAAACTTGGCACTTATGAACTGGGACTCTACACAGGCACAAAACATTCTTGTGATGCTCAGACTCATTTGTTCTCAAACACTAACTGTCCCGGCTCCAAAGCCATACAAAAGTTTAATGAGGTGACAATCCCCTGTTGTAACAAAGTTTTGAGAGATTCAGGTCACGGGGGGCGGGGGGGGGGGGGGGTCATTTGACACAACAGGAACTCAGTGAAGAGACTGAGATAACAGGTGTTGGGAGCTGGGTTTTCCCCCCAACAAGATCAAAATCCCCCCCCAAACATTAAAACAGAAGGCACATACACGATTTTTCTGATACCAGGTATATTTGACCCTTGAGGCTTGGGAAGGATTTAAAAACCTCTGATTAACCCCTTCTTTTCAGGGCAGGCATCCCTCACAATTTCTCTTCCCAAAGCTCTCCAGAGCTAGAATCATCATCACAAAGCAGCCTTACCTTTGTATGTAAACTGAATTAAAACTACGTTTGGAGGGGATGGCTTGGTAGAGCAGTAACAGTGCATGTAACGTTTGTTGCGTTTGCCACGGTGGTGTCTGCCTTTCATCTACACAACTGGCATACTGAACCCATCTTCATTAAAAGCACAGAATTCCCCAGAGCATTTGTGGGAAATACCAATTTTTACATGTTTAGCTTTTTCTTTTTTTCCAATCTCTAATGCTACCTATACCATTTCTCCTGAAGCTATTGTAATCCTACAACTACTGGAGGAAAAAGAAAAAAAAAAAAAAGACATTAAGTCACAGAACCAATTAAAGAATTATCTCTGCCCATAAAGACAACCGATTTATTTACAGTGAAACATGCAGTTTTATTTGACATTCACCTCTCAAAAGTACAGCCCAGGTTTAAGTGTACTTTACTAGTACAAGCAAGCCTTATTTCAACTTTAAATTTGATCTAAAAACATCCATAAACACCCTGAACACTGACACACCAGCAGTGATTTAAGTAATTGTACCTGCCTGCTCTTTATTCATTTTATCACCACGTAGCCTAACATCTAAAGGTCCATTTAGTCCAAGCGTTCCCATATGAGAACGCTGTACTGAATCATTTTTCTATCAGCTAATTAAACAGGGACTCCTCCCTAGAACTGGTGACCACTTTCTGAAAGCACAATCAGCTGGACAGTCTGCACCTAGCTCAGTCTAATACAATAAAATCCTTTTATTTTTCCTTTTTTTCTTTATACATTCTTTGGAGGAAGTAGCCAGGTTTCCATTAGTTTTAAAGGGAAACCCAGGAACAACAACAGGCTTCTCTGAAAACCAAAAATGATCTCTGAAAACAAAGAGGATTCTAGATTCAGTAGGATAGTCCAGTCCTGCTTTGCATCAATATACAAGTCCATTACATCATCATTACATTGCACAATCACCAAGAAAATGGAACTTCCAGATAACTGGCACATGCAGACAAGAATCTGGGCATTTCCTCACCGTGTGCAATAGACAAGTTAAATGATCTAAATTTCAGAGGCTTTACCTCAAAAACTGTCTCACGTACTACACCCAGAAGAAACCGAAGACTTCATCCTCCTCTTAAAGAGCTTCATCTGAGTTAAGTTACCTGCGGATACCACCACTATGACAGCAGTTTAGTTACTGGAAATAAGATGTTGTGTTTTGTTTGAACTAGATGGTCTGACTCTCAAATACGCTAGCTGTCCTTATAGATTAGCTAATAAAAACACCAACAGAAAACACCAGAATTAGGAAAGTAGACAGCAAAGTTGGAAAGGCAAAGCTGTAAAAACATTCAAAACACACCAAAAAGAGGAAACCATCATCAACACAAGATATTTAAAATTATGATTCCAGGAAAAAAAAAAATCTCAAAGTTTTGTTCTTTTCTTACAGTAAAGAACATAAAAAGAGAGCATCTCATTCAGCTTCCCCCCCACCCCGTAGCGTGGGATACAAGTTTCATGTTTTCATCTAGATAATTACTACTTTAATCTTTCTGATTATTCTCACCCATTTCCAGCTGAAATTGATTCATTTATTAACTTAAGATGGAAGGATTTGGGCTTGAAGTCATTAAGTATTTCAGAAATAGAGGTTAGCCTATCTATAATTAGCATTCCTGATGATTTAAGCATGGTCTGATGATTACTAAATTCATCATCTTTAAATAAACACTTCTGACTCAGCAACAGTAGAATAGAGACATTTTCATCAACTAATTTAGCTTAAGACTTTTTGGCAAGCAAGAATAGGAAAAGAACTGATAGCTTTTTATATAAGATCAGCGAAGGCAGGAGTAGGCACGCAAGTATGTTAGCGAGGAACAGGGAAAAAATATTATCATGGAAAGGAATCCAGAAGCATTGCAGACAATTGTTCCCATACTCCAATGTTTTGCATTTTAAAAGTGAGTAATCAGTAAGCAGACACTACATAGACAAAAAAAAAAAATCCTTATCTAAATATTTAGGTAAGGGATCTACCCTTTTTTATTATGATTAAATGCTAACATGCCTTAGAAGTCAAGTTCTATCTTGTAGAAGCTAACACAATATACAGTGGAAAATACTTATTTTGGTACTTAGTGGTCAAAGAGGATGAGGCTAATGACTTCTGAATTAAAGATTTAATCCTATAATGGAACCAGAGTGCTCGGTTGCTGAGGAGGAGCAGGATTCATCTCAGCAAGTCACCTGCTAAGCAAGCCAGAAACAATAAAAAATTTTAAGTGCCATCTATCCATATGGGAAGAGCGGGTAGAACAAAGACTGGAAGGACATGTACCCAGGAAGATCCTCAGCAAACAGCCAAAAAAAAAAAAAAATCAGTTCCCAGAATTATTTCAGTAGTTCAGAACTGGGACATTCCCACACCTCTCTGAGATCCACCCCATATAAAGGCCAGACAGAGAACTCCACAAGGCAGCTGAAGCACAAGATCATCTTATTTACAAGACACTGTGCCACACAAGGCCAAATACCACACTTTCTAAACACGGAAAGGTTTTTCCAAGATGCGTGTGAACCTTCCCAGCGGTGTATTGATAATACACATACACCCCGATAACTGCAACAGAAGACAAGCCACTTTGCATATCAAGCTCTAAAGTCTGTTTTGTCTACAGACTCCTTGGAAACTTGGTTTGCATAACACATTCTTTCCAAAAGACTCCTCTGCTGAAATAAATATATTTTTTCTTGTATTGATAAGGCCGTTCACTTTTAGCTTCTAACTTTGTTATTTTTTCCATTTAAAACAGAGCAGATGGCCCTTCCATTCCTACATGGCACGCAAACACACGCTGCCACCCTACAGATTTTACCTGAAGGCAATTCTTTTCGGATTCAGGATCCCTCTCAGCTTTTGTGTCCTATTGATTTCTTTATTCCACATTGCACACACATCAGAGACCTTTAACTTTCTTTTCTAGGGTTACATCAGTCTTCAGCTACTAGGCTGCATACCGTTCCTCAAATAGCACGAGCCATTCAGTTTTTGCTTGTTCTTTTTTACTAGTACATACACACGAAGCAAACACCATTCCCCATGTTTCTACATCAGTTTGCCCAAAATAGTTGAGACTCTAAAATGGTGCTTTAGTGTCTATCTTGAGTTTCTCCAGAGGACTTGGCTTTAAAAATAAAAAAGGATTTTTTTGAAGGTGACAAGTGCATCTGCACCAGGTACGAGGATATGGCTGACTGCAATAGCAACCTGTTTACACAGTCCCTGTGACATTCTCAAACAGCCTTGCAGCAAAACGTGTGAGGCTCCACGCAGCACAACAGCATCAAACATTTATTCACGGTACCTTTCCACTTTCCTGGTTTTTGTCTGACGTTTCTTTTTCCTCCGGCCAAATAGGTGGCTGAGAGAATTCAAAGCAAAATGTTTGAAAAGCTGTTAACTTGAGTAAGATTAAACAATCTCGCAAGAATAGTTTAAGTGTTTAGGCCTTCTGAATAGTGCCTTTTGTTCAGATTTTTGATGTCATTAGGGTAATGCTCGTTACAGGTTGAATATGATTTGCAACCTGCACTAAACAGAAGACTAGCCCAGAAACTGCAGACACTTGATTGCATGCTGTTCCTGTCTGGATTTCTGTATTTTTTCCACAGGGAAAGCGCACAGGGAGAAAGAAGGCTTCAAGGTTAAATCTGGGACCCTGGATTTTGCCTAAGCAGTCTAAAAAAATGAGTCTAACAAGTGACAATATGGTACCAAACAGACCCCATTAACAGTCTGAAAATCCACATCGCACAGGCCTTAGGAGGGGAATCATGCTGCTGAACACAGTATGCCCGTTTGAAGTGTTTAATTCTAAAGCAGTTTTTGAACATGTATAATTTATAACTAACTTTGTTTTCCAAATGGTGTTACCTCTGACTTTTTAAAAGCCACAGTATCCACAAATCCTTGCACTGAAGTCATTTTCCATCATTCTACTTGTGTAATATCTAATACTACCACGTTCCTTACTCTATGCTTTTCATCAGCACAGGTTGAAAAATCAGTCAGTACCTTCTGAAGAAGGTGCTCTCTCAGTCTGAGATTTAATAAGGAGAAACACTGAGTGTCTCTTCTCAGACCCGCATCCCTCCGCCAGGAGCTGCTGCCTTCAGCAGCTTGACGCTAACTGCTGGCACTCAGAGCCCCATACACACACAGGAGGCAGCCCCATACCCAGGAAAGCAATTAACAATGGTTTAATGGGAAGACGGGCCAGACTGCACTGATCTGGACATGGCATGGCCAAATGTACAGTCCAGCCACCCACTTACACACAACCAGCCCACTTTCTCCCCTTAAATTCCTCATCTCTTCCCCAAAAACACCCTGATCCATCCCTTTCCCATCACCCACACGCTTCCAGCCTGCGCATCCAAAGCCATTCCCCGAGTATTTATCAAAGCCCTGAAAATAACATCTTGAAGTTCACAGCTGAGGCGTTCAGAAAATCATCGTGTTCGCCACTTGCCTCGAGCTGCTGGCAGCGGCAGATTAAAGAACACAGGCACATCATTTATCAGATTCACCTACTCGAGTTGTTGCTCTTAGGTGTCAGGTGCTTGCTCATGTGTAATCCCAATAAGCATTTTCCAACAGTTATCAGGACACTTAAGTAATACAAAAAGCACCGCATACCTTGTTGACCATATCACATTATATTTGCTTTATAAACACTCAGGACTGTTAATGTTATTGCTAAGCAACTGGACTATCTGCCGGGCACTATTTGCATAGCGCTATCAATCAGCAAACAAATGATTTTGAACTGTTTTAATTCACAACAAAATTACACGTGTAGCTAACGCCAGGCAGATGTTTGGTTTCAGATTTTGAGAAATTATCTAAATCTGATGACAAAAAAAAACTCTAATTTTTAAAAAACTAGTATTTAAAAAAATTGGAACCATAAAAAGATGAAAAAACATGGGAGGTTTGGATTATATGGGAGATGACAGGTGAAGTTTTAATTATACAGCAGCTCTGCGAGGTAGGTGAAACAAAACTCAAAGATGTTACCCGGAATTTGCAAAGTACCGTTTCATGCCTAGAATGCGAGACATCTCTCGCTTTCCCTACTAGCTTTCCTCACAGTTATAGCAGCTGCAAAGATGCAAATCTGTTCATGCACTAAGGAAAAAAAAAAGTTACTTAGAAAACGGAAGAGGAACAGACAAAAGAGGAAGCAGGGCAGTGCTTCTTATGTTGCAGCTTAGAAGCTGTTCCCTTCCATCACCTCCCACTTACTACTTTCTCCAGTAACCCTAATTCTGTCCTTCCCTACCAATGCCTGAGGTGATAGCTCTTTCTGATCCCTCTTCATTTCCATGTTTTGTTCTGAAAAGCAGAGATAATCTCTATAAAAAATGTGAATCAGTAACTTAAGTGATTCCAAATTATTCAGTACCCACGATGCACTTAACACCTGGTGATTCAGCTACTATTACCGAATTACCCTAATGCTTCTTTCCTGAGTTTCACTGATCTGCAAGAAATTCCACAAAAAATCATATTCTGGGAACAACGAGCTTGGCCAGACAAGCTGAACGAGGCAGCATCCTCAACATCTGTAGGGGCAAGCAAGCCAAGCTCTTACAGCGCTTACACAAGGAGCAAAGTCTTCATGGTCGAATTTTAGCCCTGAAGATCAGACGTGGCAAACAGGCTGTGCTCGTCACCGCGATGATAAATTGAAACCCTGTCGGTCACAGCAACAGAAAGGTCAAAGAGACACTAAGAGTCAGTGTAGCATTTTAAAAGCCCTATTTTTCTGTGCAGAAGTATCGCCGCTGATGAACGGTGCAAGCAGCCACGCTGGCTGAACAGCACCGGGAGGAGCTCACATGTTCCCGTTATTGTCAGGTCAAAGCAGCGGGTAATTTTAGAACTACTCCCTGAAAGAGGCATTTAAAATAGACAGATGAATGATAGGGATCTGGAGCAGTGGGTGAGACTGCAGAAATTCTGATTACCAAGCGTCTGGAACTGAATGCTCTACTAGCGAGAGATTAACCCAAATATTAGTTAGGCAGGTTTCCTAAGCACGGAGCTTCAGAAAGTCTACGGCTGCCCACACAGCCATATGCTGGATTCCTATCAGATGTTCCCAATGCAAGCTGCCTGATTTTTTGGTTGGATCTTCCCCCCTTCATGAAGGATTTGTCACCTGTAGTGGTTCCAGGGAAGCTGTGGCACCACTGTTGGCAGCCTAGAGCTCAACACGGAAACAAGCGCAGACTCCTGCACAAGAGGATATAAAACAGAGGCCAGGCAAGAGGATGTACAGCAGATTTAAGCCGCTTTTGTGCAAACACTGACCTGTTAGCAATGTTTCTGGGATGGTTTTAGGGCTGAGAACATCTCTTTTGGGTTGGACATGGGAGAGGAAGCTCTAGTTCGCTTGTAAGGTCAGCATTATAACAGCTGAGGTAGGGGGAGGAAAGTGGCAAGAAAGATGTCATACCCACCAGATGGAAGTGGGTAGCCAAACAGTATTACTACCCTTTAAAAAAAAAGGGGGGGGGGGAGGGAAGGGGTTTTACAATTTTAAAACATATGGCTAACAGCAAGTACCACAACTAGGCAGAGCAAGACAGAGAAGGAAGGACAACTCCCTACTTCTCCAGCCTTAAAATGGCCTCTAAAACACTTCATGTTGAGTTTCAAAAAGCTCCCAGTAGAATTAATCCCCTACTTTCCGAAGTTTTATGAAATACACACATTTTGTATTATTATGACAGTACCTGGAGCCATACAGGGCTGAAGCCTGCTAACAATGCGCTACAAATCAAGTCTGTATTTTCAGAGGTGAAAGTGTCAAATATTACAAAAACTACTTTTAGTTACTCTGAACTTCTCCAGGGAGAGTGGGGGAATACAGGAGGAAATGATACAAGGCAGACAAGACCCTTTTAAACGCATTAAGCATGCTCACTGAGATCTGCAGCCACAGGTTTTGAAATCATCATTAAAAAAAAAAAACAGATTTTTGAATAGTAAGAGTAAGAAGGGAAACACACGCCAGTGTCAGTTGAGAACTACTCACATGCTGACGAGGTTCAGGGATAATTTCAGGATTAGAAAGCAATCATGTCAAATTTGTACTGGTTTAATTCCATTACCAAAGCAGTATTAAATTTGGTCCAACTTGTCGAGAGCTGGCACATCCACTTATGACAGAACTCGGATATCACAGTAATAGCATCAACGCATGAAAAGGAGCCGTTCAAGAAGGTACCTGGATACTTACGGAACCGTTATGCACAGCCTGAAATTCTCAGAATTAAATAGTACAGGAAGAGTTATGAGAACTTCATCAGTTTCAGTACTGTTGATCAGAGAAACAAGAACTTAAAAACCCCTAGCAAACCATCATGGTTTCACCGCTCAGGTCACAGAAGAGATGACTAACACAACATGGCCAAGCATCCCATAACTCGTGTCAACTTCTTTTTTTTTTAATTACTCTGCATGCAGCTTCTCCTTCCACATAAAATCAGAAGTACAGTGCTTAGTCCAAAGTGCACGTATAACGCAAAAACGAAAGTCTTTACGGCTCAATGCCCATTTCCTTGTCTCACTTATACTTTCAGTCTTATTTTAAAAGGCAATCAAAATGATGACTTCAGTAAACTTGTGGTTCCTTTATTGCAACAACTAATTTGCTAAGTTTTCTTTGGTCTGCATCACGTCAAAATAAGCTCTAGAAAAAGGACTGGTGAAGAACAAAAAACTCCAGCCTCGGCTGTGTTCGTGCAATTAAAAAAGTTACAGCCAATCTGTGTAAGATGTTCTCCGAGTTATGTCTCCGCAGAGGCAGAAAGCATGTATTTTTGCATGCTAAGCACCATCTGCAAGCAATAAGCTTCCCTATCTTCCCCTGGCCTCCAGGAACGTGAATAATAACCTTTCACACAGAAGATACACAGCGAGGGAGGGGAAGATAAGCCCGGCATACTTGTGTTTACTCTACCAAGTCCTGCACAATCCTTACAGAGTTCTTGGGAAAAGCCTCTCTGGGAAACCTGTCTCGCTTCTCCTTGCACGTGTCCCAGCTTCATCTCTCTTTTCTAACACGATGAAACAAATAAGGATTTTGGTACGAAACAAAAGCTGAACAAGGAAGAGAGTGGAGCCCCAAATCTCCAGCCACGACGTCAGCACAGCCCCTCCAAGCAGCACGGGCAGGAGGACCGCTCAGCACAGCATCGGGGGAACAGAGCTGCCCTCTGCACTGCCTCCTTCTGAGCAAGTGATGCCAGAGAAGCACGTGCTTAGAGTCAGCAGGTACCCCGTAATTTGGGTGGCCAACACAAGTCAGCTCTGCCTACCAGAAATACCAACGTGCCCTCCAAGAGCGCATCAGCTGGGAGTATGAAGTGAGACGGGATCCTAAAAAAGGCAAGCCGCCACGAGTTGGTGGCAGTGTTGTACAGAACTCGTTAATCCCCAAGGAGCACGATGCCCGCGAGAAGATTCAGCAGATACGATGCACTGACGGGTCCTCTGCTAAAGCCGTGCGGAGAAGGAGAGCTTTAGCTGCTCTTATGCCCTCCCCACCAACAGGAAATTAAAGTGGCATTAACGAATCCTCTTGAGCTCTTAGATGAAGGAGAGATCCTTTTATGAAAATCTTTTTATAGATGGCTTCAGGATTCAAAAGCATCTCCTCAAAATAGAAGTCTGGAATCGAGGCTCTTATAAATACAGTAAAAAAATAGGAGAGGCACTTCAGCATTCGAATCCACTTCTAAAGCAAAAGTATCTCAATATTTCCACTTTTTTCCCCTCCAGTGGGATCTTTGGTTCTACATACTGCTATGGCTGTGATTGAGAAATACCCTGGCCATGATATTTGAACTTTAGAAACTGCTAAAAACAATTCAGTTGCAGGTCAGATGATTCATTTCATTACCACTGCTAGCAGGCAGAATTCAACCTTCCTCAAATTCTAGCCCACTTTATTCCAAGTTTCACTGAGCTACTTCAGGTACCAGGTACTAAGCCACTAAGATAAATTGTGTGTTGCTTTGTGACCATAGGAAGCTTCTTATGTAAAAAAAAGGAATTTACAAATACTTGTTCTGAACCGAGCTTGCACACTTTTCAATATTCATTAACAAGTGTCTCATCTCTGAAGTCAGGCAAGTATCTGCTTTTCATCACTGCCAACAGTTACCACGAGCAAGCAGATTCAGCACTTCTATTTAAGCTTCACCATTTTAGATGGATGCAGAACTGCAAAACACCAGCCACCACAAAGGGGTTAAAAATCCATACTGCTGACATAACCCATCTCTTTCACTTAAAATGCAAACCGGTGGCCACCACAACCATGTTCAGACTTTATTTGAAAATGAAAGAATTAAGTGACTTAATGCCTTGTTAATCAGTCTGCGCTCAGCATTTAAACCTTGACAGGGCAAGAGCATTCAGGTCAAGTCAAAAAAGCAGCACGCACGAGTGACAGATGGCCTAAAAAAAGCTTCCTAGAGCCGTGTCTAATGACAAACGGGTACCACTGCTGCAGGAACAGATCACCGCTCCTTGCAGGGACCAGACCATTAGATTCAACATCAGTGCAGACTCTTTAAGGGCTAGGGCCGTGTAGCATAGTTACAGTGTGAAATGATGGAAAAATATTTTAAAAGTGTTGTCTATTTAATGGTTAGGTGCTGGTTTTGATGGAATTTCAGGTTAGAAGGAAGAAATTTAAGCTGAATCCTCAAAGCTGCTTACCAAAGTGATATTCTGCACCAGCGCTATGTATGTAGCTTGCACACAAAATATACCTGATGCTCCAATGTGCTCTCACAGGAGCCTGAAGTCAATGTAAATTCATGCTTAGCTTATTGAACACTTTAAAAGTGTACACAGAGGAAAGGTTTTGAAGCTGTAGAAAGCAGTTGTCTCTCCCACAGCATCCATGCTTTTAAAATAGTCACCCACAGCCTTCCCCACAAACTGAGGTGTAACTCCAGCAGGATTCCTCCTAGAATTCATTATCTGAGCCTGCTTTCTGCACGTAATCGTGTTAGCTGATTTAGTGTGAGTTTACTGTGAGCTTCTGTCGGATCTAGCTTTCATTTTAAAGGTCATTATGAGCAACTAGTGCTATGAAGCAGCTCTTTAAGGCAAACTCTTTAAGACATCTTAAGCTGAAGACTTTACCACTTTTCTCTCACCCTTCAACGTGTCTCACACAACACAGAGTATCATCTCCAAAACTCTTCTTCAGTGTAAAAAGAAAACACAGTAGCGTTACTCAACAACAGATCCCTTTGTTACCTGCTATGCACACTTCAGTGTACATTTCCACACACATCCCTGCATGGATTAAAACCACACTGCTTTGTTCTATAGACGAGAGCATAAAACTTTACGTAAAACACTACAAATATATATTTACTTTCTTTACCTGTATGAATATTTTAATTTGGCAAAAGGAAACTCATCGCTAAAGCTGTCACAAACAGCACAGTAGGGAAAATATGTATTAACTTGTAAATGTTTAGCTAAAAAACTATCCTTAAAGGAGTAAGAAAATACTACTGGCAGTCAAAAGGAAGGTTAGTGTGACAAACAGTCAAACTAGGTAACAAGGGGACGGGGCTTGTAAGCAGCAGGTCTTCACTAACAAAGCTCCACAACGTTCACTAATACTAACTATTCCTTTTTCAAAAGTTCAGCTATGGGAAAAAGTGAAAACCCCCCAATCTTTGGGGGTAATTACTCTTAGTCGTGTTAAAAAGAAACATTTATCTTGTTTTACTTTATATCATAGTTCTCTAACTCCAAGTTAGTGGGATTTTTGTCTTAGTGAAACCGCTGTATAAAAACATGCCATGCCATCTGACCCAAGGCAGAACTTTGAGGGAACAATTTTCAGCTTCGGGTACAAGGAAAGGCAGGTTCATCTGGGGAGCAGATAAAAACACCTGCCTTAAAAACCACAGACTAAGTATAACTGTAGATGCAAGGTGGGAACAGCATCCACAATTAGTGACTAATTCTAGGGAAAAAGGTAAACTCCTGAATTTTGAGACACATTGAGGTATTTGGGGTTGTTGGTTTTTTTTTTAGTATTACAACTACTGTATTTTATAAGTTAAGTCACTGAAAATGACTTAAGTCATTTCATCATAATGAAAGTGACGTATTTTCTAGAGTTATCCAATAGCTGAAGATTCACCAAGAAGCGTGGGGGGTTTAGTAGGTAAAAAAAAAAAGTCTTCATTAGGAAGGAAGAATGGCAAAAGAAGTTAGGGGCTGAGGCAGATTTGTTCTATTTCCTTTTAGCTAGAGCTGAAGAAGGTTCCTTCAGGCCAGAAGACGACTCGCAGAAAGCCAGTCACTACATCATCTACTCCAGTGCAGCCAACAAAAGAGTTCTTCCACGAAGGAGTGTCCTGAGCATAACTCAGCTCCACATGCCAATCGAACTAAGGAGACTACTCACTGAACCAAGGCCTGGCACGTATGTGGCTCTCAAGCATCTTCAATTTACAATTCTGTACTCTATGCAAAGAAACGTGCAAATTGAACAAATACAAACAGCTTGTCAAGTCACAACATCTTGCATATATTTCAGCATTTTTACAGAAATTCTCCTCTCTGCCTTAAAGTACACCACATTGCAGAGTAAGGCTGATTTTGAAACAGCAGGCACTCCACGAGGGGAAAAAACAGATGGCAGTTCAGGGGAAGAAAATGTGGCAATACAAAACATCCACTGCTTAAGTGTACGAGCAAGTGGAGATCCTAGATTTATCTCACTGATCTACATATGGTGCTCAAGCTCTTACAAAAACATTTAACTTAAAGCAAAGTCATAAGGAATGGGCAGGAGGAGCACACCCCTTCTAGCATTATGTTGCCACCAGGTTCAGAATGAAAAGAAGTCTCTTAAGGAGACAAAGTTAATCTGAAGCAGTAAATTGAGTCCAACTACGGGCAGGAATCTGGGTGTTACAATTACCTGGAAAGGCAAACAAAAAGCCCTGCAGCTGCAGAACTGCCACGCTGGAAGCACAGGTCTGAATGCTAGCCACAGGTGGATACTCGAGTCCTCCAAGCAGTTTTCTCCAAAAACACAACAGGAGGATTGATACAGTGAGGCAATTTGCTTCCTTGTGTTTTTTTGTTTGTTTTAGGATTTATTCTCTGGAGAAGTGTAGTATTACTGTTCATCGTTCCTATTTGCAGAATTGATTTAATAAGAACAGAAACAACAATTCTCAGCTAGTTAAAGGAAGTAATTCAACACTTGTTTAGAGTACTCTTAATAAGGGGGATAGATGGAAAAGGTCTGCCAAGTGCAAGAATAGAGGAAGATAGCTAAAAATAATTACATTAAATTTAGCATTAACATAGAACGTACTTAAAAGGTATCACTAATGTAAGCATAAAATGAATAGAAATGTCAGGACAGAACACAACTCATGGAACACTCCTCAGTACACTACAACAAAGCATTGATCCCCAAAATACTCAAAACCTAGTACAAGAATGAAGACTTTCATATCAAACTTATGTCCCTATTAAATTTTTTAACCTATTTCCAATCTCAACCAAATCCAGAGGGCTACAGCTTCCAAAGGTACACAAGTGCTAAAAAGTTGTATAAAAATAAATGGGCGAGTCCAGGAACCCTTCTAACTTGTGCTTACTTTCTCCTTAAAAAACAAAAAGGCAGCATTGACTCTATTGCTTTAGACACCATTGGGTCACAAACAATCAGTGACAGTGACAAAGGCGTAATGAAGCTGCAAATCAGAGCTCACACTTCAGACACCACAAAACCCAACCACACGAGCGACAGATTCACAGGAACCCAGACTTTGCTGGTTTCAAGCTCTTTCCCCCACCCTCTTGTAAGCAACAACTGCTGCAAGTTATTTTCTGCCTGACAAGGGAGAGCTCTGACATCAGCTGATTGTGTATTCAATTCCTGTGCTATTCCACTACCCAGCTTAGCCAAAATTTCTCTAGAATGATCCAGAAGCATCCCGTGCTTACACAGCAGCTTGCACTGAAGTTATCTGTTCATTTGTTCTGATGCACTTCAGTCTGGTTTCATCTCTATCTTTTACACATTTTAAAAAGATTTTGCAAATTAATTTTCCTGCTGTCTCGTCTAATGCAAAGTACTACCACAGATCAGGAAGACATCTTAAAAGGTATTTCAAGTTTCACTGTTCTGTGCAGTTCTACCCCCAAGAGCCGCAGCAGGTGTGTAAAAACCCCCATGAATCACTTCAGGGGATGTTTTCTACTCAGGGCTCATGAGTTCAAGGTAACTTCCAGTTTCTTAGAGATTTGTATTTCACGTCCAAATGCCACTTCACTTTATTTCACATTCAACTCTACTTCCTAACCTTTCACAATACCCTCCCTCCCTGGTCAATGCCATGGTAGACACTGTGCAGCAGCACAAGGAATGAGAGCAGAATTCAACTGCAACCTCAAGGAGCTGAGATTTCCTGACTATGCCTTATTAAGCTTTGGAAAAATAGGTGATCTCTAATTCAGCAGTAATTTCTGTAAAATTACACCTCCAGAGAGCCTTTCCATTCTTTCTCTAGCTCTATGCAAAAAGTCTGTAACAGTGTATTTTACTTAGCATTTAAAAAAAAAATCCTATCAACAAAAAGCTGAATGTTTGTAAACTTCTACTGCCTAGACAGTCAAATCAATTTTAATCAAGGTAGCAATCTAAGAAAGTGCACAAGCTGCTGAAAATTCCTTCATATTTTTATCAGCATTAAAGCCATAAAACCAAGAAAAAAGCCACCCTGAGCCATATGACTCTCTAGCCATTTGTAGAAGCTTTTACAATGTTCAATGGGAATAAATAAGTCCATTCTCCCCACAAAGGTGATACCCATCTGATAGATTTCATTTACTGTTCTGTCACAGAAGCCCAAAACCCACATATTTTCTTGATATCCGCTTGGTACTCAGGAAAAGCAGAAACATGAGCTTCCTTCTCTCGTGAGAGAGGAACTGCCACCCACTTATTAGAGAGGAACATGGAAATGAAACAAAATCGGACAGTTTGACAGAACATTGATTTCATATTTCACCGAAAAAAAGTGTTGGGAGAGATCAGGAAAGTACCACTGCCAGTGGTGAAAGAAACCAACTTAATACGGTCTTCAAAACCATTTTTTTTCTTAAATAGTTGATTTGTAATGCCTTCCATGCCGTTCAGACAATCCAGCATCTTAAGCAGCCAAACCCAGTAATCCCTGAAACAACCCGCCAACTCACCTCACTTTGTTGATAACAACCTGAATCATTTATGGGCCTGGCTTAGGAGCTGTGCAGCTGCCAATTCTTCATAAAGTCCATGCAAGTAACAAAACTGGAACGGTTCAACTGTTTGTTAGCACCGCTGTTCAGAGAATGCCTTTTCCCAGTTTTCAAAAAAACACTTTTTTTCAGTTAACCCCCAAATCACATGCATTCTTTCAGCAATCAGTAACATGTTTGGCAAACCAAGGTATCTATCTCCTTTCCTCAAGGAGAAAAAAAGCTTAAAAAAATATTTTTGTCATTTCTACTCAATCAAATCCCAGTGCCCTACAGACAGGGCAGGAGAAATGGAGAACCCAACCCAACTTACGGTACACTACTGCTGATGGAACCAGTCTTTGACTTTCAGAAGTTCATTGTAAACTGCTGATGGTTTTGTAACCCACCCCTCTTCACCATAAAAGTGAGGGACAAACACCCCAGAATCTACACTGTTTATAGAAAGACCACACTTTTGGTGCTTCCTTTAAAAAAAAAAAAAATACTCTGAACTGACAAAGCATCTCAAAAAAAATAGGTTTAGTTGTGACAGGAGTAGAAGAATTCAGCAAGGTTTTCCCTGGAATTTCTCAAGCTTTACAGAAGGCTCCATCACCTTCAAAACATCCCATAACAGAGAAGGTTGCAACACAAGCCACAAAGGGTGGAGAGAAGGTGTGAAGAAAGCACATCTTTCAGGTTAAACAAGATAGCTTTTCTTGGACGGGAGAAAAGATGTCAGCAGCCAGGATTTTATTGACTGGATATGGAACAGTTAGGAGGGACTGGCATCTGGTAAAGGAGATGTAAAGAATTACATACAGTGAGTGAGCTGGTTCTAATGCTCAAGGAATCTTAAAGCGGGCAAAAAGGAAAAACAGGAACAAGCTTATCCTGCAAAATTGTTAGTATTTGGGATTCAAAACCTAAAATCGTACCGTGCTTTTCACGTTTCCTGACATTCTGGAGACAATCAGAAGAGAGCCACTCAATACTCATACAATTACGTTAAGCACAATATAAACAAGAAGAAAATGGTTTTAGACATCTTTATTATTTAATAACACAAAGGCAGGAGTTATTGCTCTAAAGACGTATCAAGAATCCAGGATTCCAGCTGCAAAACCCAGAGCACGATAATGGTACGCTGACAATGCTGATACACAAGTATCAAAACACTGACTTTATAAAAGCAACAGTCTTTGTGTCTTTTTAATTGTTACTATGGAGAGGAGGGGGACAAGGGAAGCCATTTTGGGTCTCCCAATAGACAGCAGCTGAGACAGTAACACTAGAAAGTTCTCAGTGCCCCTGTTATTTCACTGTAAGCGCTTAGTGTTCACCAGTACTTCATGGTCATAAGTTCACCTTCCACTACAGAACACAATGACCAAGAACTGCGGCTGAGGTAAGCGAACCTATTAGGGAAGGCACAAAACGTATCAAACCTTAAGCAGACCCGAAGTTAGAAAAGCACAGGTATTTCCAACTAAAAGCACCACTGGCACAGCTCTCCAACCACAGATGTTAGTATTTATTTCTAAGACTCACAGATCTTCAGCTTCTACCTTCCAGATTACTCCTGTTATGCACACAATTCATGTCCAAGGGTCTGTACCTGTAACAACTACTCAGAGTCACCATACACATATGCACATTTCCACATTAAAAAAAATTAAAGAAATCAGTTTAATGTATCAAATTCAAACTTTAAAGTGCACAAGCGTTACTGTGGTTGCATAGTTTAACACATGCATCAGTTTTCTAAAAATACCAGGTTATAAATTTAGCATTTTACTTGATAACCACAGAAGAAGCAAGACAAAGTAGTCTGATATTCATGGCAAAAAAGTCGTAAAGCCATGCAGCAGAGCCAAATTTCAAGAAGTCCAATGAAAATGGCTCACTACATAAGTATGCACTTAAACAGCACCATCTGAACAATTATTTTTAGAATGTACCAAGACTGCAATGCATTCCAGCATAATAAGAAGTCACAACTGCCATGAAGCAGTAGCCTCAGGGCTACGTTAAGACAGTTCAACAATTTAAATATGCTGGTGAATTTAATGAAAGTTCTAGGCGTTAGTTAAAAACAACGTTTTCATGGTGACTGATCTCAGAAATTTACTGGATTCAAGCACCACTGTCTACTTTCCTCCGAGTGCCAGAAGCAGAAAACAGGAAAATGAAAGTGCTCTTTACCTACTGCCAGAGGGTCTGGTTCACCCTCCTGCCACCCCTTCTCACACTCAGCTTCTGAACAAAGCTTCCCCCTCTCCTAATCTGAGCTTTAAAAGTCAGTCTTATTGTTCAAAAGTCATTTCCTATAGTGAAAAGAACAAAAATACATGGGCATGCGTGTGTTTGTCACTCCTGCCAAACATAAGGTTTTTATTTGAGATCTTGCAAGACATTTAATTTACGTTCGCCTGCAGAATCCCCTTAGGGGAAGACAATTAGAGCTTTCTGCTTTCTAACAAATAACTTTTCAACCTTCAATAATTTTTTAAAGAAAAAAATATGTTTTTCTACTTCCACAGCTCTCAGCACTTCCAATATACCTTTTACCTACAGAAAACCACAGGAAACCTCAAAAGATGCAGTACTTTTCATAAAACTGTTAACATTTCTGGCTTTTTTTTTAAATAAAATTGAAGAGGTGGAAAGCCTAATTAAACGTCATTTCCATAAGAATCTTCATTATATGCTTTATCATCATTTAAATAGGCTGTAAGTCAAAAAGGCTTTACAAATATCTCAGTCCGAACCACAGCAGAACCCTGTTTCACAGATTCACGTGGCATCTCCTACGCAGGGGTCAGCAAGATCTGATTACATTACTGGACCTGTAAACTCTTAAACTTGGATTTATTGATTCCATCTTCAGATAGCAAGATGCCAGGTTTAGGTTTTATAAAAAACAGCTTTATGACATTGTAACAACAGGACCATGGGAGACCAAACAAGTTTCCTAAAGAATCCCGTGTTAGAAGCAATTCTCTGCCTACACTTCCGTATCTAGGGTGGCTCTGTGTGATGGAAAAAGGAGTCATGTCTTTCCCAATCCCATTTTTGCCAGGAGATCCTGCTTAAGGAAGGCCAAGATCCAAACCCAGTCATCTTCCAGCAACATAAATGGTTCTCAAGATCTTCTGCTGAAGGCTTGTGACGCAGTATAAAGGTTAGAAGGTGTCCTGAAGCGATTTGGAGGGAATGAAGAGGGAGAGAAGAGTCACAAGATGCACCAAAGTAATAATGCACGTAACATAGTTCCAAACGACTTCACTCAGCATCAAAGAGGAACTGGTAAAATCTCCTTAGAATTATATTGCCACTTCTCAGGTGACACCTTTTGCTAAAAAAATCTAAAGAAATTTGGAATAAATTTCCTGCGTCAGCAATGACATAGCTGGAGAAAAAGAGAGGTCTGACTTTGGGCTACTGATGTTTGCAAGGAAGAGGCTGTTGCTCTGCACAGCATGAAGCGAGGAAGGCAGAATTTACCTGAACTGATTCTACTGACAGCCCTTATCTGGGCCTTCGAAATTGCTGACTGAGTGGCTTAGCAGCACATCCCCTTCCTTTCTCAGAGCATTCCAGTCATTTTCCTTCACATGGAGAAAGAAACAGGACAAACCCAGCAGCCACAGACTCCTCTGAAGGAAGAACATATTTACAGGTTTAGAACTGGGAACGTTGTCACTGCTGGGAACCAAGTGGGATTTCAAACCCACCAGGTAGCCTCTACCTTTTACTGCACATCCAAAGCTAACTAACATTGGTGTAAAGAGACAGGGAGGAGATGAAAATGATGTGGCTATGGGCCTTGTACAATCAATCAGTGGCTTTACCTGGGCCCTAGCCACCAATTTCTACTTGACTTAGTTTCCTGTATAGAAAAGAGTCAGACAAAGAGTGCCATTAGAGCCTCACAGAGCTCCAATGCAAATATGACCCCATCAACAGGAAGCTTGTGCAAGAGGTATAAAAACATTCTTTCCGAGTACCCAGGATATTTTTTCTCCTCTCTCTCTCCCCCACGTTTTTCATTAAGTTGCTCACACTTTCTCTCTCTCTCAGCCTAGAGAAGTGGAAGACAACATCAACAAAAAAAAAGCATAGAGAAACAGCATAAAGTCCATCCTTCACACCTGAGTGGATGGCGGTTTAAAGGGGCCCTACCTACCTGCAACCCTGTTGTTTGCTTCAAGAACTCTGTTTGCCCAAGGAAAAAGAGACGAGCAAATCCTGGAAGCAGATCCTTCCCCAAAGGAAGTTTCTTTCTGAGTCTGCAACCTGGAGCTTTTGCTTGAGACTCAGTCCTCTGAGCGGATTCTTTCTTCAAACTTTCACACTGGTTCTTTACTTTTGTGGGCAGCTGGAAAAAGAATGAAGCCGTAGGCTGAGGCAGGGACTCCATACTTCCAGGGTAGGGAGGCAGAAAGACTGGAGGGGAAGGAAAAGTGCTAGTTGGTAACTTCTTGGAAAATGATCTGCATTCCCTCATTTTCGGCCACACAGAGACATACACATAGAGTCACTGTAATAGGGGAGGATGACAAGAGATGAGTACTAGACATGCAGTTTGTTCATGCTCTGATGCCAAAAAAAACCCAAGGTGTTGAACTGTGAACTTTCAAGACTGTTAAGACATCTACCAATAGATGAGATCAATAAGATGTTTTGTCCAGAAAGTTCTCTCAGTTTGTTACAAGGAGATGTAGGTGGGGAAAAAAAATGTGATTTTATTTCTGGGGGGAAAAAAATCCAAATTTCTCCTCTGTTCACTCTGAAGAGAATTAAAAATGGCATCTATTGCAATGCAATGAACATCTCCCCATGATCACAGACAGGAAGTCTCTTTAAGAAGAAATTATACTTACCTGAATGTTTCCCTTACCAAGGACTCCCTAACCCTACTTCCAGCTCCTCTGTAAAAGACTTGATTCCAATCTCAAGTTTTCTATCCTTTTCCCTATCCTTCTGCAAAATCAGATTGATCAAGGGCTGACAGCAGTTTAAATCTCTTGTGACATCTTCTGACTCTATGTAGACACATTGAGATATAATTGTGGAAAGCTGAGAAACTACCCAAGTTACTGACTGGGCTTCTGGATTTGTAGAATATTCCTTTTTTTTTTTTTCCCTCTCTCCTGAGAATCTAGATGCCCTAGAAGTTATTTTTGTTACTTGTTTTAATACAGACTATCAATGCACAAGAGCAGAATTTTTCCTCTTCATAAATTCTGAAGACCGACAGGCTCCAGTGAAGTTTTATCAGTAGCAAGGAGCCAGCATCCAATAGGATAGTACAGAATTGGACTTAAAGCACAATTGTATGTATAAGTCACGTACACGTTTACTGGCTATTACCCACTGCAGTAACTTCTGCACAACACCAACAGCCTGGTATTTGCATGTGGGTAGCTGTCGATCCATATACCTCAGATGAGATGTCACCATTTTATCAGAGTGCTTTCAGGACAGCAGGTAAAGTGCAGTCCAGTAGTTAACCAAGAAGATGCATTTCATGCAATTTCTCCTATAATTAATTTGGGAGCAGTTTTGGTGGCTTTTTCCCCCCTCGATTCTCTCCTTTAGACCCTACACCTAACAAAAACGCTTTGTATAGTTCAGTATCTTGAGTGTCCTTCAATTATAAGCTTTCCGTCCTTCCTTCATGCTGCTCCGGGTAACAAGGAGAAGCTGGAATGAAACCTAAGTGTCATCATTCAAATCACTGCAATAATATATTGTTAAAAAGGCATCTTTAACTTTTGCTGTTAGGGTAAAATAGGAATGCTTCATATGTATTTTAAACAGGTGACTGAAAGCCATCAATAACAGAACCTGATATCCTGCACTAATTGAAACAAAAATCAGCAAGTCAGTTCCAAAGAAACTACTTGGGCACGCAGAAAGATGCTCTGCCTCTTGACTCCTGAGGACAAACAAACATGGTGATACTACAATTTAAGGTATGAGGTGTTGCCCTAAACAGACTATTTTATAGGGGGGAAAAAAAAAAAAAAAAAAGATTAACCATCCTTTAGTGGAACTTCGTGACATCTGCTCGGATATTTTCATCTAAATGTCTTAAGACCAAGGTGTGTTCCTATACTTTTCAATTTGGCAAAATACTGGCTTTTTGATTATTTAATATCAACTCAAAAGGTTAGAGAGTCAGGTTGAGTCTTCTCCTCCTGCATGCCTGTTCCTGTGAAAGAGGGCCCTTCTGAATGCAAAGAACTGACCAAAACATACGTAAATGTAATTGGCCATTAGATGTCTCTAGGATGATGTTTATGTTCTCCACTTCCATTAACGTGGATGATACACGATAAAAACAAAAGAGAAAGAAAATATAATAAACAGGACGTGTTCAAGAAAAGAATTTCTACTGTTATCTACTTTCTGGCTAAAAAACGATCACAAAAGGACAGTACAATTAGAAGCACGTATCTTCTCAGGCACCCTTGTGACTATAAAGTTCTTTCTTATTAGATAATTTGCAAATAGCTTGACTGCAACTTTTCAAGTTGGCAGTACCTGCTACTTACTTGATAATACCTATCACACAGCTACAATGCCATACACAGCATTCCAGGCTTAATTTCAGGTGATAGGTGTCGAAGCCTAAAATGCTATTAAACATTTCCTCAGTTGATTTTCCTTTCCAGCTCAAAGCAATAGAACGTATCAGAGCAAATCAACCCAGATGAAGCAGTGTGACCCAGCTTAGCATAGGTTGCTTTTAAACAACAATTTGATTAGTGTCTCTGTAATATTAAGAAAAAGCTGCTTTTGAGACTTTCTCTATAATGAGGGAAAGATCCTATTCACTGGAAAAAGAGACTCCAGACCATACTAGTCATTATGAAATCACCTATTCAGGCTTCAGGGGGTGTGGAGAAGAAGATTACTTGGTCATATTCTATTCATGTAGCAGTTCTGTAGAGGAGACAAAGATCCAACACAAAACCTGAGGAAAAAAAGCATCCATGAGAACTTGGTGCACTGGTGTTTTCCTCATGAAAGTAGATAAGCAGCAAAACAGTTTGTGAGATCATTCTGAAACACGCTGTTAGGAATAACTTGTTTTTAAGTTCATTTCTTTACATCAAGGTCACAGTATTTCTCCTTTTTTATAAAGGGGGAGAACCCTTTATTTCTACTTTTTATTCTTTCATACATTTTTCTTCCCTTGTAGACTTGTTTTGAACACTAAAGAATAAGAAAAATGGTCACGTTTGTGTTCTAGCTATGAAAAATACTAGCCTAATTTATATATGCTGACAAGTATTTCAGACTGAAACAGCTAAACACTCCTTTGTTCTTTTAAGATTTAGACAAGCAGAAAGACCTGAAACAGGTCATCCAAAAGTACCTGAATTCCTCTTACGGGAATTCTGGGAGAGGATTATCTTTTTTTTTTTTTTTTGCCTTTTCAGAAGTGATTCCTGCTACAGAGACTGGGTGTTCGGCCAGCTTAAGGAATTGAACAGACAACAGCTCTTCTCTCAGTCACTGTACTGTGGTTTGCTGATTTACCTCAAGTGCAGGCTGTGATGGGATCCGTCTAGTTGAAGCAGGGAAAAATTCAGGCTGGGATGACAAGAACAGCATATGTAGATGATCTTCAGATACAGATGAGGTCAGGAAGGCCCTGGTATCTCTGCTTCTGAGCATACAGAAGACATTAAGGAATCTTACAATACGTGTTTTCATCTCCTTTGTGGGAAGAAAGGGATCAATGCAGTGTCTGTCTTTCCATAGTGACCTGACAGTCGATAGAGATGCTGGGAGCAAAGCTCCCTTTAGCGCTTTTTTCTACATTCTCTACACAGCAGGTTTCACTGCCACTAAGTAGATCAAGAGACAGTGAAGACTGATCCCCATTTTTCTGCATTGTGGTTCTGCTCCATAGCCAGTAAAGAAAACTCTAAATAACAGTGAGTAAATTCTGTGGAAGACCATCTGCAAAATAAGCAAAACATTGAGTCTGTGCATTTGTAAATGGTACAGAGTACAAGCAGCAACACTTTATTTTCCTTCCTGTAAAAAAGCAGCTCCAACTACTAGAGGATCCAAGTGAAAGAACATGGAAACAGAAAGCAAACTGCTGCATCTGATTCATAATTCCTGAAGCTAGATTAATTATTTCTCAAACTGAAGTCTTACAGCATCATGCAATCATGCAATTATTTAGATTTAAAGTGCTGCTGGCCATACGGAGTATCTGCAGCTACAAAACCAAAACTTTCTAGGTTGAGAAGCGTCTGTTGCCCTGCCGCCATTCACTGGTTTAGTCATACCTCTAGAAACGTGCAGGCTGAAAACCCACTGCAGGATTTATGTACCAGCATCTGGTTGAACTGTTATTCAAAATAAACATTACAAGAACAACAAGTTTCAGTAAAGCACCTTGCTCCTGGAAGTCAGCACCAACATGACATAGATATTGAAGTATCAACACCAGGAATGTAAATCTAGCTGCTTCCATTTCAAGCCAGTGACACAAAATGTTTCCCAAAACTTGATCTACTTTGGTTTCAGGGAGTGGGAGAGGAGCAGGGAACTGAGGGGACAGAAAGGAAGAAGTCATTGAACATTACAATAGCCACATCAGGAATCATTATCAAATCTCAGGAAAGAGAGAGGCAGCAGAACAATAAATCAAAGTATTGATTTTAAAAAGTTAAGTGTCATGCAAGCCATCATTAAAAGCTAAACTTGCAGGCAACTGGGATGGCAGGAATCTTGACTTGCTGAATTTCAGAATTGCTTTTAAAGCATTTGGCCTCATTCCAGAAATGTTTTGTGCTCAGTTTCTTGAACAGCCTACTACACACGTTTGCAGGCCACAGAGCTGTCTAGATTATCATACAAGGACTTAGGACCTACTTGAGATCCACGTGGGTACCGCTCACTGAAGGAGCTTTCCTACTCCCCGTTTAGGAGTGGTAAAAAACTACGGCTTCTCCAAATTCAGCAGGACAGAATTCCAAAGTTGTATAAAGCTGTCACAGAACGATACGTTTGAGAAATACAGACAGTACTTCTTCAAGCTTACAGAACAGCAGGAAAATACTAGGGGTATAAAACTCAACAATTGGTTGATTATAGAAAAATACTGCCTTGTAAGAATAAATTCATTAATAGATGCATCCGTTTTGTGAAATTAAATAAATGGGTACTTGTTAAACAATGTTATTTTCATTTTAAGATCACTTAAATATTCTTTCAATGTAAACAGTTTATCAGCATGCTTTGTTTCTTGTCAACTTTGTACGCCAAGTACTGTTGATAGCAAACCTTTTATGGCCTAATTAAAACACGTTTTAAATCAGATTAACAGACTTTACTGGCACTAACAAATTTCTGCCAGAAAGACGGGACTTTATTCAGCCTTTGGGAAATCTTACGCTCTGAACAACTAGGCAGAGTACATGAGCTGATATGCAATGTTTTTAAGAAATAACATCTTTTATGATGTCAGGTCGTCAGCTTTTTCTCCCTTAAGAAAAAGCCAACAATAGTGACAAAGGTTACAGTACTCCCAGTACTTACGCACACCTTGAACTTAGTTGAAGAAATTACACAAAACCAGCAGTTTCTTAATATTAAGAGGTTTAGCGCTTTCCTTTTCAGCTCTAAACAGATGTTTACTTGATTGAATATGATTCCATGTCCATGCAATTAGCTTCTATACATTTCTTACAGATTTTTTTAATAGATTTTTTTTTTAAAAAAAAAAAAAAAAGGTTTTCCTCATTGAGTTCTCAATCTTCACGTAATTCCTACAGTTCTCTGCTGAGGGTCTATCTGTAGAAACCAGAAGTTGAAATACTACACGCAAGCAATGTTAGGAATTACCCCAGTACAGCTCCAGAGCCACACCAGACCGGATGCCAGTGCTGGTTTTTGGTGGATCGTTTGGTGGGTTTCTTTTGTTGTCTTTCTTCCCCAAACTGATTTTTCAGATGAAAACAGCTCAAAGTTTTTCTACGTGGGTTCTAACCCTTCCTCATCTCTACAAAGTCTCCTCTGATGCCTATGGTCTCTGGAGAACTCAAATACAGCAAAAATATCCCTTTCACACAGGTATTTACTCAGACACATACAGATTTATATATAATATAAATCTATGTATTTTATATTTTTAATGGGTTTATGTTAGTAAATGACAACATGGATGAACTAGAGAAAATGAAACCTAGGCAAATAATCCCCCCCCCCCCTTTTTTTTTTTAAGTCCTCAGTTTTAACAAGTTCTACTTTGGAAAGTACTCGAAACACACATTTCAGAATTCAACCCTTTTTGATACAAAAATAACAACCCTATGTTATTTTTAATATCAAATATTAATTTCAACATCTTTTATATTATAAGAAGTTCCTAGTTCTCGTCCTTCCAAATCTAGCATGTAATCTGACCAACAGGCTTGACCATTGTCTCAGCCATAGAAACTCTATGGCCAAAAGTGAACTGTCTCCTACAAACTTACTCCTCCTGCTGAGGCACAAACTGATGTCAAATGCTATTGTAAGCTGTGTTAGTTCTCCAGCACTATGAAGCGGCATGATGTAACTAAGGCTTATTTTTGTCTAATGTGATCTGGTGACAGTGGAGACAGAAACCAATTTAGAGTCATGACTTCCAAATGATGCGCAAGCACACCATGATGCTTGTGCAACATGGAATCTGGCTGTTGGGTTCAAAACTCAAGAAGTCCCACAGAAGTTACATTTTAGATTAGAACTACATTACATTTTTGACTATTTTTGCCTACTATGTAGTAACAGTACATGAAAAATGTAATTTTTGATTATCTTGTACTGCTACCACCACATAAAAAACACTTTCTGAAGGTTTGCTGACTTAATAGTTTTACTTACTGGACCACTGCCCCAAATTCATCCATATTTTGGTATCAAATTAAAATTGCATGACTCTTCCCAAATATGATTTGAAGCAAGACCACCGCAAGTTTTGTGGTCAAATGCTCAGAAGTCAGTTGAGGTAAAGGACACCTGAAATGTTATTTGGCTCTGCTTAAGTAGAGCTGATGCTGTGCTGAATTCCCCTGTATCTTTTCTCCATGCAAGCACCTTCACACCTACCTGCTTTGGTCAGCCAGAACTCCCAGCTTTTGCACTAGACACAATTAGCTTTGGCAGTGCCTCTTCACAGGCATACCAGTGTGCAATGTTTGCCTGTCATTCTGTATCTGTTGAAATATTAGCACTTGGTTTAGGTTGTGTGAAAGGAAAAACACAGCATCAAGTCATACATAACAATAAAATAGACATGAACGCACACACCAAGATCTATTTCTAGCCCAGACTTATGGCTTGCACAAAATTATTTGGAACAAGGCACAGAGACACCATACATCCATACCAAATAGAAACTTACCCTACTAACTGATCTGGGGGGTTTAACCATACCCTGAATCTCACAGGACTCTTTCCTTCATCTAAATAAAGACTTCATTGGCAAAAATAAATGCAATCCAGGACAAATAAAAAGAGCTTCCCACACACTCGTGCAAATATGCAATAGACTAAGAACCCTTTTGATAGAAAACACCACTTGTATCATTACTGAAGACCTCTACATATGATCAATACATACAACATGCAAAGCTTATTTTGAAAGCAAGCTTGACAACTATATACAGCAGAAATTATTGGCATGACTGGGTTTTTAGCATGAAATTAGTTGCCTAATCTGTGCAAAAATGTAAAAATCACCGTTTCTTCAAAATAGCTGTTATATTTAATAAAATGCTTCTGCCTGTTAAGTTCCTTAGATCAGCTCTCCTATAAAAGACCAGTGAGGCTCCCTTCCTTCCCTTCCATCACATTTTCTTTTTAAGGCAAGATTCTAAAATTAGTCTGCAGCAGGACCAGAGAGAGGTCTGCATTACAGTTATCAGATCTTAGCAGCACAGTATATGTGAACAGACTAGTGTATTTTCATCTGAGGGGCTTCCTAGCTATCAAAGAAAAATAAAAGCCAAAAATCTCACAAGCTATATTTCTACACGTAGGAAAGGTTGTAACAAAACTATCTCACACACTCTCCAATTATTACACTATTAGGACTCCATCTTCTAGTCAACCAAAAATACAAGGAGGAAAGCAAAGAACACAAGACAAAGCTTCACATAGCCAGCTTAAGGAAAACTGCAACACTGATGCCTAATAAAGTGAAAGTCATTGTTTGCACGTGCTCAAAATCCCTTCGCTAGATGATGTTAGCATCCTTCTTCAGATGCTTAAGCATTACACAGAATTCAACTGAGAATGAGTCTGCAGTAAGTGTAGTTACTCTTCCAAATAGCTGTTTCCCCAAGTTTTAAGTAATTCTTTGTCATAGTTCAAGAGCTACAGAACTGAAATCCCTATAAGCATTTTGCAAACTGGACTGGAGTTTTATACAGCATAACTGTTTTTTTCCTCTCCTCCCTTTTTGGCTAGGCAAGCATTAGGCTGAGTATCTTTCACGCAAACAATCCTATATATCAACATCAAGTAACTCTCTATTCCTTTATTAAGTATTTTTCGGTAGACTTCAGTCCAAAGGAAAAATTCTTCAGACAGAATTGCCAAGTTCGTATTTCAATATGCAGCTCACTGCAACACTCTGCTTTTCCTAGCTCTGGCAATCTTTCAATGTCCTGTGTTGTGTTTTTTTTTCAAGTCATCAGGGAATTGCCTTTTACCAGTCAAGTTCTTGCACTCTGGTTTATAAAACACAGCATGCATATATACTCAAGCAGTCCGTATGACAGAAGAATCATTGATGGTACCCAATAAAATACATTCTAGTCATACTTGCAAAGGCAACTGCACAACTTTGTTGGAGAGAAGCTGTAGAAGTATTTTGGTGAGCACTAAGCGGCGTGTTGCAGTGCACCAATAAAACATTCTTTATGACACAAACTGAACTCAACTTTAAGGAATACGGAATATTCAAGTCTGTGCTAAGCAGAAGCCTGTTCTTTCCATCAATGTATCTTGATATTATGACTCAACATTCTGCTTCATCAGTTCTTCTCTTGTACATTTCAAATACGTAGACAGAAAAAAAGGAGTGTTAGGAAAAACGAAAGCACTAACAGAGCATTGATAATGTGCCACTACCACAAGCAAATAAGAATGTCTTCATACTTACTGCATTTTTTTTTTTTTTTTTTTTTTTAAAAAAAAACTTGCAGTGAAACATTCTGAATTCAACAAAACAGTAAGGGGGACGATTCTCATCTCCAAAGTGGGGGAAGACAGAACTGGGATATGAAGAGAGGCAGGGCGGGTGATACTCCGCAACTGCAACAGGACCACTTAAACACCCTTCAGCGGCATGTATGTTGGCAGGTAATTGTCAAAAGAGCAAGTAATTTAAACATACAACCCCAGCCCTTAAGGAAAGGAATCATTACATGGATCTCTCGGATTTAAGCTCTACAAAACCTAAAGCTACTTAACTTCAGCAAAATAACATTGATTATACACTAAAAGAGAAGACCAACATCCTTCTTACCCCTGCTTGTTAAATTGCAGTTAAAGAAACTATGAACTGTAAGCATTCTAAAAGGAAAGCCAAGAGAGGAAGAATAAATGTCACAGAATCACCTAGGTTGGAAGAGACCAGAAAAGTGTCTTCTTTCCCCATGCACTCCCCGGCATGCATGAACACAATGCAAATTCCTTCCCTCTTCTTTGTCAAAAATAAGAGATGGCTATCTGAGCAGTGTCCTAAATACGAATGTAAAACAAAATTAAGTCAACTCAGCAGCCAGCAATCAGGAAAGTTAGTATCATCTGACTCCCCTGCTTTCCACCTACCATAAACTAAGTTTATACTACTTCCTGTTAATTTGGAGCATAAATGTAGAATGTAAATAGCCTGAGGTAACAAGCATGACACCATGGACAGTAATATCAGTTTTGATTAATCCACAGGGACTAGCCATAAAGCACACCATTAAACGGGAGGAACCTAAGTCACTGTGAGGAATTCAAATTCAAGCAAGCTTGAATTCACTTCAGAACTGCAGCTAACTTTAAACATAAAAAGCATTTCTTTTTTTCCTTTAGGAAAAGGGAGTTCGTAGCTGTTTTAGCCATAAACCCTTCCACTTATTTTATTAGAATTACTCGTTTTATTTAGCAAATGACTAAACATTACTAGAAGGTGATTTAGTTCACACACAGTTTAAAACCCCCATGAACTTTCAAATTACTAGTTACCACACTCAAATGGTTTGAAGGAATAAACCACTCCAGATTCCACGAGATTACTGCCCATATCATTCTACCACAATTTTGATAGGGTCATTAAAAAAAAAAAAAATAAAGGACGAAGTGTTTCTGCTGCATCTTCCCTACACAACAGCTTTTGAATCGATGGTTCAATTTAAATCCAGTTTGACACCTCCCCTGTTGGAGCAGCGAGGCTGCACATCCTGAGCTCAGAGAGCAACAGCACCGTGTCTTCTTCAGGCAGCCACTGAAAGGGAAATTACAGTGGGAGAGGAAGAGGAAAGAGATGCAAGAACTTAAATTATCAGGGGCAAAGGGAAGGGAAGAGAAGCATGGCAATAGGAAAGGGATAACAGCAGTGCCAGAGTAAAAGGGATTTCCAAGAGGAAGTCCTAGAAGGGCTACCTGTTTGTATTTTAACTCTAATACTCACGGAATATATTGTTTGTTTCTCAAATAACAAACAAAAACACCTGGGGAGGGGGAAAAACAGACAGATGAAAGTCAAATCTTTTAGCTTTGGTTCCTACATCCTACACTCCCCCTGAAGCAGAGCCACTGACTGCACTTCCCTGACTTGAATACTGCAAGAGCCACACTAACTTTCTGCATTTATTAAGCCATTTGCAGGACCAGAGCCCACGTTACGGGTATAACACTTAGGCTTGAACATTAACCTGAATATTGCATCAGCTATGCTATTTTTAAGTACAATTCAGCTTTTCTTTCATGACCTGATGCAAGCCTCAATGTTTTTGTTTCCAGAAAAAAACTGTTCAAGTGTAGTTTGTTCAACATCATCTTACTTGCCAAATATTTGAGAGCCATTCTAATTTCACGCAGCAACATCAACTAGCAGAAACGTTTATTAAAAGCAGTGACTGCTGTGCGTGACAAGAGAGCAGCTAATATTAAATTTATTCTTCTAAATAAACTAAAAGGTTTTGTCAGCTTTAACTTCCATTTTACTACATTAGGCTGCATGAACGATATCAATGAAAAGAATAATTCATCATGAAAAGAAGAATTTGGGAGACTCAGGACTTAGCTGAAATGCAATTTCAAATTGCATGGTTTTGCTAAGTTTTCTCCAGTTTCTAAGCTGCATCTCTAAAAAAGGGCATTCATTTCTTCATTTCTTCCTTCACTGTTCGGATACAGTCTGGTTTGTTGGGTGATTTAACTGAGCTGAGGCCACAATCACTAGTTTGTTTTTCAAGCTGACTTTATCCTTAGACTTGCTTTCATTTTTTCATGTTACATTCAGGATAACATGTGAGATCTAAAAGATTCCTCATCCATAACACTAGTATCTCAAAAAGGCATCACGAAAACTGGGCTTATCATTTGTGAAACTCCTGCTGTCATGCTGCTATGATGAGACCCCAAAATACAGAGCCTGGTTCAGTTATCTGCTCTCTCCTATTTTAATATTTAGCATTCAGGCATTTTCTAGAAGCTTCACAGAAGCTCATGAAAAGGTAGTCAGGCTCTAGACAGGGTGTATGAAGAGGCACGGAGTTTCTCAGCCCTCCACCTTTGTTTTGCCTTGGGTTATCTGCCAAAGGCATTTAGCAATTTAACAAACAGGCAAAGAAATAGTTTGAACAAGGATTCAACAGCATCTTCCATTTTCTTGGCTCCAGTACACCCACTCTGGTCTGCTCACTGGCCAAAGTGAAACCGCAAAAAAAATAACAAGTTGTGAATTACTGGTGTAACTGAAGTCTGAGCATGTCATTTTCACCCAGTTATGCCACATTCTCTACAAGTTCAGGAGATACAAAGAGAGAAGAGTGATGAACAAAGGCTTTCAATGCTGGAATATTGGAAATCAATGTCAAAAATACCCTATGTTAAGTCTAGTGATCACCCTAGGACCTACCTAGATGCATACAGCAAGCCCGAACAATCTGCCTCTCTGCTCCTGTAACTGACTTACACGTCCCTAGCTGCAGCTTCCTCTGGAAGGAATTTCAGTGTCTGCGCAGGCTGACAGCTGTCCAGAAGCTTGCAGGCTGCTGCCTGAAGCAGCAGGGTAACAGCATACCGCAAAGGAAAAAACAGAATTGGCAAACAGACAGAGCCAGGTCAACAGGTTCTCCTTCAATACTGTCAAACTTCACAGAGCATTACTTCAGCCTTCTGTTGTCTCCTCTGCAAGCACCAGCGAAAAGGAATTTGGAATGCAGAAAAAGTAAAACCAAGGTTCTTCTTCCCCACCCCACACCCAGATGCCTCCCCCAAAAAGTCAGCATAAAAACACGTTAGAAATCCCAAGGCGTGGAGCTCAAGACAGCTTTGCTGACTGCACTGTGGATTCCAAGACAAGGAGCCAGGAAGGGTGGCATGACATGGCTCAAAAGATACAAAGGGTCAAACAGGCAAGCACCAGCTAGATAGCAGAAGAAACTGCTGTTTTCCTTATGGTCCTTCAAGAAAGCTTAGTTTGCAGAAAGCTAGATGCTTTCTCTCTCTCTCAAACTAATAATCAACTGAATTACCAATAATAACCACTTGTCAGATAAAATACTACAGTACATTTACCATACCTCCTTTCCTTTCCCCTTCCCAAAACATCCCATTTGAAACCTTCAAATAAAGCAAACCAACAGGTCAGAAAGGCAAAAATACAGGTAGCAGAGAAAGGTAAGGAATGACCTTAGGAAGGAAGCAAACACTCTGACACAAGCCAAGCACCAGAATTTACAGCAGTACCTAATTCAAGTTTCTTAAAAATGTTTCAGTGCAGGTGAAAGCGCAGGTGTGTGTTAGGAATACGTTAAAGGTGTTCTGGAGAAAGCAAAAATTAACTGCAAACTTCAGGGGAATAAAACAAGTCAGACTTGCAGTCTGCACATCAAACTAAGGTATTTAAGATTTCCAGTCTCAGCATGACAGAGAAAGAATGGTATCTCTGTTTCAGGGAAGCATAGCCTTCAATTCCTGTTTTACCATCGCAGGTCCCATTTTTGTTCATTTCTTTTCTTAAGAATGAAAAATGTCACACCATGCTTTCTTGCCCCATATGCAATGTATTTTAAAAGATGTTTTCTAAAACAAGTCTGTTGAATTTATCACAGGATCACCAAATAGTTAAGATTGGAAGGGATGTCGAAGCAGGGTCAGCTAGCAGAAAGAAATAATAAGCTACACAGGGAGCAATAAGCTGCAAGATATTCCAGGGTACTACTGACTCCCGAGATGGAAACAAGCAGGGCTGGGAGCTAGCCACCTCTCCGCACCTTCCCCTCCTCCTGCTCATTAAGGATGGGTAACAATGGCGTTTGTACTTTATCACTGAGAACAGAAGCCATCCATAAGAGACCTGGACAGAAGCCATCCATAAGAGACCTGGA